>NC_136122.1:8780927-9138427 GCF_965212315.1 Lampetra planeri | reverse complement strand
CAAATGTGCGACGCTACTCAGAGTACGAATGTTAATGAACCACGATGCATTCGGGTCAAATTCACTAAAACCCAAATGCCCCTTCTACCAGACAAATGCTATCGTGTAGTCATGCCAAAGGCTACAAACAAATCCTCCTGTAAATTGCTCACGAAATGGCTCCTCCTTGTTTGTAATGTCACAGCCTGCGTTTTATCTGCGAGTTAAAAGAACGAGATCCGTGTTCCTGAAGCCGGCGCTCATCATCACCATCATGCACCAGGATCAATCCACTGCTGGATGAAGGCCTCCCCAAGCAATGGCCCAAAACCCTCACGATCCTACGACGCAACGATCCGCGAAGCACCGGCTCGCAAGCCGATCCTCACGACCCACTCTCTCCCCGGTGGCCACCCCCTCGGATGCGTTTCATCCTCCGGCTGTACAATTTGATGAACAAGTCACGCAGCATATTATATTTCTTTGTCAGTGGGCAAACGTACAAAATCAGCAGGGGATCAAATACTTTTTTCCCTCACTGTACTCTACCTGGTCCTGACTCACTCACCTGCTCTACCTGGTCCTGACTCACCCATCTACTTACCTGGTCCGGATTCACCCACCTACTCTACCTGGTCCTGACTCACCCACCTACCTACCTGGTCCTGACTCACCCAACTACCCTCCTCTCTCCCCCACCAGCCCTTTGGAATTTGGTTGTGGAGCAGCAAGCTCTTCCATTGCGAGGTGGGTGCACTTTTTCTGGGACATGGACCTCTCGGCCACCCAGTGACCTCTATTGAGTGCTGTAATTGGATTTCCTTCGGAAAAAAATAAATTCCACTTTGATTGGCCCAGTCTAGGGGAAAATTTGAGGGCATGATGGGCCAACAGCGGGGCATTATGGCACGTGACGTGACAAGTCACAGAGCTCTGCGCAAGTCCAGTCACCCTTCTCTTTGTAATTTCCTCGGCTCTTCCCCCGGTGAACTCAATTTGCACCTGCAAAATTACTTAACTTACTCAGCTGTAGTCCGTGGCCGTTCATTTATTAATTTACTTATTTATTGCCTGGAAATGCATCTGGCAAAGAAGTGCTTGAAAGATGCATAGTTTTGGTGATGATACATTTTTAGGAAGATACGCTAAGATTTGAAGGCAAGTGAGAGTTTTAGCAAGGCGAATGAACCAGTGGGTTATTGTGCATCACATAGAGAGAGCAATTATCGTCGGATTATTTGAAAAAGTGCATCGATGATACAACATTTGTTTCTTCATCATTCGGGTGAGTTGAGTGGTGTTTTCTCTATTGAACTTGCAGCGGCGGGAGCTAAGGGGTCAGAGGTATTTATGACGGCCAGGATTTCGATTTAAAGCTTTCGTGACTGCAGGAATTCATCTTCTTGGTTTTTTCGGTAAAGTCACGTAGAAGGGAAGTAATAAAATAATAAAAATAAAACATAATAAAACAATTCTCACGACGTTTCGGCCACAACGCAAGCAGCCGTCTTCAGGTAAAAAAAATAAAAATAAAACGTCGTGAGAATTGTTTTCTTATGTTTTATTTTTATTATTTTATTATTTCCCTTCTACGTGACTTTACCGAAAAAACCAAGAAGATGACGGCCAGGATGTTCGTCATGTTTGAGTAACCACTCTGGAGCTATAAGTACGGGTGAGGTGGAACCAGTTAGAAAATGAATACATTACCGTTTTGAAAATGCGAAGTTGTGTAGCATTGTATCGAATGTAGATTTTCATCACACGAGATTCGTAGCCTGAATGGTTTAGTGCCTTTAACAAAGGATTCGCCCCCACCCACCCCCCAGACATGCTGAGCAACCCATTGTGTGTGGTAGTTGATGCATAGCTTCGTCTGTTGAGAAGAATACTAAAAAAGCTACCTTATCATAATTAAATGTCTTCTCGTTGGAGGAATGGTAACTAGAAAGGGGACTGCTTTGGCCAGGCTAGAGGGAGCTGGTGGTCCACAAATATTGTTTGGGCAGATTCAGATCCTTCTCGCTCTATAATTGGAAATCGAGTCAGCTCCCATTTCGGCGTGACTGCAGTCCAGTGTTGGCTACGTACCCAGTTTGACTCCGGAGGGGAGATCTGCCACCGCGGGTGCCGCTTTTCTTCTTGCGCACGCCACTAAAGACCAAGACACGGGGCTCCACAGGGAAGGGTGTTGAGGCGGTCACGCACGGGAATGGTGTCATCCGACGTGCTTCAGAGTATTTCGATGCAGTAGAAATGGTTATCGGGGTGGGAAATTGGTTCATTAAGTGTACCCAGTGCAAAGGTTTAGAAGTGTTATTGTCACGCGCTCTCTTTATTGTTAATGCCAATGCAGCTTCCCACATGGCTCTGATGTTGACTCTAGAATCACCACGACGGCAAAAAAGGGTGCGTCCGTTTCTTTTGCTTTTTCGATTTAAAGCTTTCGTGACTGCAGGGATTCATCTTCTTGGTTTTTTCGGTAAAGTCACGTCTTTCCGACAGACCTGTTCTTCCCCTGATGACGGCTGCTTGCGTTGTGGCCGAAACGTCGTGAGAATTATTTTATTGTGTTTTATTTTTATTCTTTTATTATTTACCTTCTACGTGACTTTACCGAAAAAACCAAGAAGACTTTTCTTTTTAGTTTGCGCTCGGAACTTAAAAACAAAAAGCATTTGTGCTCCACTTAAGCAGTGCACGTGTTAATTGATACGAGCCGTCGGAATCTGCACGTCGCTCTCCGATGATATGCGTGCATGTGTTAGGGCCGTGCCTCAACATTGTCTAACCGCTTCATTCCACGTGTCGGGGGATTCTGAAGGAGGTCTCCCGAAACGTCGGACACCATGGCCGAAACAACGCGCGGCGCAACCCGAAAACACATCGGAGAGCCGTGTGGCACGACCGCGGAAAGAAAAAAAAACAACCCTACACAGAAAGCTCTACGTTGCTCACAAGGTGACGCACGTGCAGGCATCTTCATTTTTTTCTTTTGATTCTCTCGGACAAGAGACCCCCGTGAGGCTTAGTTTAAGAAAATGGGCTAAGTGCATCCGGCATCTGCTTTTCAGCAATCAACGTTGACAATAATAATGATAATAAAACGAAATACAAACGTGTTTACAATGGAAAATCACATTCCACCGCGGGAATTTTTGACAGGGTTCTGCTTTTTTAGATGTGAGGCTGATTGCCTGTGGCTTACTAGGTGCTCTCGCACTAACAGAGGAGACAAGGATGTGTCTTTGAATTGCGCTCCTACTCTCACACCTTCCCCTATTTAAACAAATCACACGGACAAAAGATTACTTATCTGTCAAAGTACAGATCAAGGCGTTGTGTGTGTGTGTGTATGCTTTGGTGTAATGGACACAAATTATAAGACAACTCATTGGTGTATATCTATGTGTATGTCCAAGCACAAGCGCTTGTGTGTGTGTGTCTGAGGTCGGTAGTGTAGTGGTTAGCACGCTGGGCTATGAACCCGGTTACCTGAGTTCGATTCCTGGTCGTGGCCGATAGCAGTGACGATTATTTGAAACCGGTCTTGGGCCTCCCCTAGGTCGACTCACCCTCAAATGAGTACCCCACAGGGTGTGTAAGAATCACTACTGGGGAGACAAAGGCGGTCGGGCGTGGTGCTGGCCACCCACCCCCTGATGTGCCATGTCGGCATGCATAGGTGCCACTTTCCGCAGCAATCCATCAAGGCTACATGTGGGATCTTTATACTTGTGTCTGAAAAGAATGGCAATCCGATGTTTGACCTCTAGATTCGAGTGTGCAGGTCTGCAGGACATTTTCTGTGGATTATTTGAGATGGAAAAACTCCTCGGGCCCAAACGCATTTTTTTGGGTTCACCCTGCGAGAGTTGCAATTATAAAAAGTTGGAGGAAGTAGCCACCCACTGCGGCTGGCTGGGAGATTTCCAATCTGCCAAGGAGGTGCGAAGAGATATCAGGGGCCCGAGACCTCCCAATAAATTTGCTGTGGGAGCGTGGCGATTGTGTTTTTCAGGCTGACTTTAGGTGGAATCATTTCAACTGCTTGGACCACGAGATGGGTTCTGCAGGAATGGAATGAGTCCCACAGTGATTGTACAACTGCCGGGGCATCTTCTCTTTAGCATGCTGAGAGATGCCCTGACGGCATCGTCTTGCCGGGCACCACTGAAGGAATATTTTCTGAAGCCGAATGTGGTTTCAAGCAAGTGTGGTCCTCCACAGACACCCATGTTTTTCGTATGTCTGCTACATCTGATGTGTGAGGATCTCGCTGATCCTTGAACAATACGGATACATAGTCCTTACCAAGTTCCTGCAGCAAGCAAGGTTGCACTGACTGGATGGGTCACGTGGCCCAAATGTCCAGTCGCTGCATACCCAAGCTTCTCTTTCACCAAACAAAGGGGAATAAATGGGAGTTAATTGGTGAGAAAGAGACGGGTGGATGCGGTACAGAATAATTTTGGTGCTGAGTGTCCTTTCCAATGACTGGAACCAGAAGGTGTCAAAATCGACCTCTGCGGAGGAGGCTGATGAAAACTAGGAGATAGATGACGAGGCAGAGGCTCAACACTTACAACAATGAGCAAACGATCCTGCAGTAACACACAGCAATTTGCACACTCGGAAGCAGAGGTTGTGCATCTGCCCGCGATCTCGGGCGTTTAACCCTATGGGACCTAAGTCTGTCCCATTACCTCCTGCCAGGGAGCCTTCAAAACTTAATATGGCCTCAACGGTGCACCGAGCCTGCCTGACATGCTGTGGTGATGCTACCGCCACTGAGCGATGAACGGCAGCTGTTGTTGTTGTTGATGTGTATGCGTGTTGCACACCCAAGTGGTTAGGGCGAGTGCACTCGTATCTCAGTGACCTGGGATCAAGTACTGAGCCAAGAATGACGTCAGTGGCACGCGATATCTGAATCTCTCCTGGGCCTCCCCTCGGCTGTCTCAACATTAAACGAGAACCTGCCGAGTACGGAATCAGAATATTTATTTTGTGCTGGAGGAATCCGTTGAGCTATGAAGCTTTTTTTCACAGATGTCCAGTCGGGGCGGTGTAAGAACGTTACAACAACAAACAACACAAACACACGATAACAGTGCAAAGTACAAGAAAGGTAAACAAATCACCCAAACACATACAAATACATATAATACTCTTAGTTCTTTCGGTAAAGTCACGTAGGTAAAAAATTTAATTAAAATTAATAAAAAATAAAATAATAAAATCACGACGTTTCGGAGGCAACACAAGTCTCCGTCATCAGGTGGGACCGTCACAGCCAGATTTGCTGCACACATATAAACCATCCCCATCCTACCAGGCAAAGCCAACTGAGGTATTAACTCATATTTTAGAAGCGACCTGGCCACAAGTGATAGCTCAACAAAGTGGCCCATGATTTGGACATTTATTGTACCAAAATAATCAAAATATTCTCAATGCATGCTTCTAAATGTGGAAGGCAAACCCGGAGGACCTGCAGAAAAAATACATGCGACCACAGGGAGAAAACACAAACTCCAAATATACAGGCGTCAGGGTCGAATCCCCGACCTCCTGTATACTAGGCAGGGAAGATAACATCACACCACTCTCATCAACAATGTGAAGACAAAGGCGGCTGGTTGTGGAACTGGCCGTACCCTCCCTTCGCTGTATTATTGCAGCCGTAATGGGTGTTCGCAAACAGCACTTGCCCCAACAATCTATCTGGCTAAATGGGAGAGCTCACAGTGTGACTGTGGTCACTAATTCAGCACCTAATAATGCCTCTGCCCCCACTTTGTTCATTCGCCGGCAGCATTTCAGATGTTCACCATGAGGCTACCCGTGAAGCCGTCCATAACACAACCTACGGTCATCCTCGCAGCAGAGTCTTTCGGCCAGCCCTCGAACAAAGACGGCCACTGCATCGCGCGCTTTTAGATGCGCTTCTGAATCGCTCTTCCTTCCGATATTAGGAAGCCACTGGAGCTAAGCACTTTTACATCATCTGGGTTAACAACTCATTTTTTTTATTGTGTTTAGTTTGATGCCCTTCCCCCGCATCTCCGATTAGCACAGTTGGCTATGCACGGTTACTGAAGAAGTTCAGCGTACAAACATACACACACACACATATATACATACATACACACATACATACACACACACACATACATACGTACATACATACATACACACACACACATACACACATACATACCTACATAAATACACACATACATACACATACATACACACATACATACATACGTACATACATACACACATACACACACATACATACACACACATACATACACACACACATACATACATACACACATACATACACACATACATACATACACACATACATACATACACACATACATACATACACACATACATACACACACACACATACATACACATACATACATACACACACATACATACACACACATACATACACACACATACATACGTACATACATACATACACTGGATCGCCAACCTTGGCACGAACATACTAAACGTTGCTGGCAAATTCCCTAGCTTTCTAAAAGAAGAATAGAGGATTTTCTTCTTTGTGTCGCACACTCAGCATAGCCTCTCCACAAAACCAGCTCGCAGTAGTTAGGGCGTCTATCTGTGACCAGCTGCACTGGCTGCCAGCATAGCAGATGATTGAATAGAGGCTGCACGTCCTCTTCAAGTGTTCACACCAATATGCGCCATCCTGTGTGGCTGAAATGTGCGTGTCTAGTACCATTCGTCCTAAACTCTGGTCGGCAAGCACACGACGACCTGGTCATGACATGCACTCGGACGTCAAAGTCTAACCCCCGTGGTTCAGCGGTGTCCTACCCACATGCTCGCCTACCCACCCACTCACTCACTCACTCACCCACTCGCTCACCAACTCACTCACCAACTCACTCGTCGGTCACTCACCCACTTAAACACCCACCCCTCACTCATCCAACCACCCACTCACTCAATCACCCACACATCCACTCACGCATTCACTAGCTCACTTGCTCAATCATGCACCCACTTACATTCCCATCCATTCACCTACTCAGCCACACACTATTGCGACGTCCGGCCAATCGACTCACCTACATCCCCACCCACTTAACCACCCATTAACCACCCACTCACCCACCCACTCACACACCCATTCACTCGCTCATCTGCTCACTCATGCACTCCCTCACCGTATGACTCGCCCACTCAACGGGGTCCTTGTCGGTGGAACTTACCGTTGTTCACTCACCCTCATCCAGTTCTGCAGTCAACCCGAGGCACTAACCTTGACGGAACAGTCGACCCTAGAAATGTTCTACAAAGCTTGTAAAGAATAACCTCGGCGTGTTCGAAATAGCCGCTCTGCTATCAGAATGGCACAAATACCAAATGTGCTTGCTGACTGCACCTCACGGCCCAAGGTCCACTTGCCTGGTAGGCCCACCAGGCCGCGGTGATATGTGGCTAAGCACAGCATGCATTCGCGGATCCTCACATAGAGATCACAGACCCTTTCACAAATCCCACCATCGCTCTCCACCACGGCGGGCCACGGTATTGGTCAATGTTGCCTCACCCACGTTAAAGTATTTGTTTCACGAAAGAGCAGTGGTGTTGTGCTGCCCCACTGGGCGGAGCGGCCTTTTACCATTCCATGCAAAAGACATCCGACACAGACGAAAGGCATCGTAGCGAAACGGAAAATGCACCTGCTTGCACTCTTTTTTGATTGCAGCAATGATAAGACCACTTGTGATAATTAGAGTGTTTGTGGTCCTGATAAAAATGATGCTTTAATTTGGGAATGCTTGGAAAATTCGGAACGGAGAGCAATGGCAGGAGGATATTTGTTGGTACCAAATGGCAAGCAGTGATTGGCATTTTGCAGGGCACTTTGCAGCATGATTGGGGCTTTTGTTTCTTTCGTGGTGCCTTGGACCACCTTTAAAGCCAATAAAAAAATCCAATAATGTAAGGCTCTCTTAGCAGTTTTCACTGTTACATTACTTGTGAGAGATTAAATTAAATTGTGTTACCACAGCATTTCATCTTTCCGCGTATTTGATATTAATGCAGACAATTACCATATGACCTGCTTCAAAGTGGAAGTTATTCCATCAATGGATTGGATTTTTTAAAATAATTTTGAAAAAAAAAAGTCCTGCTTACAATAGAAATATTTCAGCAGTATAACCTCTATAACAATAATTTACAAGCGACCTTTGGGCTATTGTTTGATTCCTGTCAATGACTGATAAATAATTTCAGTGTCATTACCGAGTTATCTGAGTTAAATTCCCAGCCGTGAGCGATGTCGAACCAGTCCTGGGCCTCCTATTCACTCACCTCCGCTGAACCAGTGTGGTGAGGTATGGTCATAAAACCTCCCACAACCACTGTTCCACAATCATGATTATGATTGTGATTATGATTGTGGCACAGTGGTTAGTGCATTGTGCCATCAACCTGCCAAACTGACTTTGATCATTACCAAGCCAACGGCTAAAAGCAATGACGAAGTAATATCTAGACGGTTCTGGGCCCGACTTTCACCAAACTGACCAGCATGATGGTGTATGGTTTAACAACCTCCATGAAGATATGGCGTGGGGAGGGATATCTTCAGCAATGTATTGGTAAAAAAAGGTTGTTCATCATTATGGGTATCATTACCAAATGTATGCAAAATTATAACATGAAAATATGTTTATGACAATGTGACCTTTTTTTTACAAGACTAATCTTGCCATCGTGATACTGTGGTCTAAATTTCTGAATTACCTTAATGAATAAACTCGTTAAAAATATATTTCTTTACAGGGGTAAATAATCATGAAAATGAGATACGACTTCGCAGGTGAAGCTATGATCAACACTAAACAAATATTTTCCTCCATTGGAACCTCCTTTGCCAGTAGAAAAATATGATCATTGTTTTTTTACCCTTTTATCTGGCAACAAAACTGACACCTTTTTTACACGGAGTCATGTTTGCATTGACCACAATACCTGCGGTCGGAATGCAAACAAAAAACACAACTCTGATAATGTATGCACTGTCCTTGAAATTGATTGGTCCACACCAGAGACGGCTTTCTTTTGAGCCTCGTCTCAAATGGTGCGAGACCAGAGGACGCCAAGTGAAAGATTTTCTTATAAACCAGTAACAACGTGTGGACTTTACGTAACCAGTTAGCAACAGTCTCTGCTGGTAAGAATAAAACAAACAAGATAAAGGTGCAGACCCTGCAATTTCTTGTTCGTACCACTGCTGGCAGAAAGTCCCCCACTGCAGGGATCCTCAGGTGAGCTCCTCTAGGCTCTCGTGAGTATGTGGCCTCTTCATTCACTCTTGGCCCACCTGATTACAGAAACGTTTGCCCTTTGTTTCGACTGCCATGCTTGGTTAACAAGAATGAATGTATGATTTTTTTGGCGATATTTTTCGTCGGATAATTTATCAGCTGAATATTACAGTACGATCACAGATTTACACCTTCCTGTCATGTTTATTGGACTTCTTTTTTTGAATGATGTGTGAAATGCAATTCATTTGTCGAAGTTATGTTGCGCAAATACAGATTCGCCTATTCAACTGCAATGGCGGATTTGCAATTAAAATCACAATCGGTCACAAATGTGCAACGTAAATAAATAATTTGCAAGCAGACAAATGCAATTTAAAACAGGAAACAAGAAATATTTACTCTTAAAACAAATGTACAATACACTGCAAATATGAAAATCCAATATCTTATTAAAAATATATCTGATCAATTTCAATTTTCTTTTCGTGTTTTTTTTTTCATTGTGAACATTCAATAAAGGACTGTGTATATGCAGCAACAAAAAGTTATTTTAAATCAGTACAATTATCACCATGCTGGATACCAGCCAGCATGACAGTCTATTGTCTTGCAAATGGGGATTTTAATTGGTGCTTCAGAACGGAGGCCAAATCCATCAATATAATTTTGCTGCTCATGGTATTATTAGCAGTGTTATGGTGCATATACTCTTGTGCAGTTTTCCAATGCCCTTGGAATTCTTCAACTCTGACCTTTTCTCTCACACTCACGGCCCTCATTAAGTTTCCGTCTCCGCACTTGCCATCTGCTATATCCCACAATGCATATTCATTTCCATTTCAAAAGCAGTTAATTACACTCCACCGCATAAATTAAATGGCAACTGCGATTATCTCGACTTTGCGCTGATAGAAAGAGGTCTTCGTCGACAATCGTCGTCCACAAGTTTGCTGCCGTTTGTATCTACTTCATATTTTTTTTTCTCCGCCCGTGAGTTGCATCAGCAGTGTGTGTGTGTGTTCGCAGGAGCAAGGCCTTCGTTACATGAGACCATAGCGTTGTGGTTCGGATAAATAAAAACCAACAACAACAACAATGAAAAAGACCATGGCCAGCCTTTATCACTGACCGTCTTATTACGACTAAGACATAAAAGAAAAAAACATATTTGTTGGGTTGTACCGTATTTTTTTTTCCAACATGATGTCAAAACGATGCTTAGTTGGAAGCAGCTAGAGAGGGCGGGGGAAGGACAGTGGAGGTCACGTGGAGGTCCGTGGGATTTTGAGTGGTTTTGGCGGGTTCCGAAAAATATTCAGCCCCGCCTAAAGATGCTCCCAGGGCACAGAGCGAAACGTCGGACATCGTGCCGAGCAGCGCGCGTGGCACGACCCTAAGACATCGCGCGTCGGATCGGTGTAGAGAACGATTGCGTGAACCTGCGCTTTAAAAGACGAACGTCGTCGTGAAGCGAAGGAAATCTGAGGTAGCTGCACTCTGAAGAAGATGCCCCGTGTAATTTACCAGACACAGGTCAATGGCTCTCAAAGTGCAGCTCACATAGGAGGATGCCATCGTGTATTGGGTTTCCACGCTGCGCCAGTGCTCTCGTCTGATGTATACGATTCCTCTTCTTGGTTCTTTCGGTAAAGTCACGTAGAAGGGAAGTAATAAAATAATACAAATAAAACATAATAAAATAATTGGATGTGAAAAATAATTATTTTATTATGTTTTATTTTTATTATTTTATTACTTCCCTTCTACGTGACTTTACTGAAAGAACCAAGAAGATGAATCCCTGCAGTCACGAAAGCTTTAAATCGAAATTTATACGATTCCTCCCTGCCAATGCCACAAGGGGGGAGGAGCGGTAGCGCAGTCGTTAGCGCATTGCAATGTCAGCCCAATGTGCTGTGGGGTTAAGATTCCCAGCCACGGCTAGCATCAGACCTTGGTGACTGATTCATGAACCGGTTCTGAGAGCCCCGCTTCTTCCCCCCCCGCACCCTTCACCCACTTTGCACTGTCTATCGTGGTGAAGTATAGTCATGAAAACCTCCAATGACTTCCACGGCGTGGGGAGGCCTTCATTCAGTAGTGGATTGGCAAATGGCCAGTACAAAATATATCATTCTGTTTGGAACTCCAAGTTTTTCTGAACAAAAATCATGAAGTTTAACACAGGCTTTGGCAACTAATATTAATATAGGTTTTTGGGTTAGATCAAAACATGAGGATTAAGACCGAAACAGGAGATTTCTCCACAACTCTGGCTATCGCCTGATGAAGCTAGTTGTAATTACTGGCGGAACGTCGTACTCGAATTGTAAATGTTGTGGCTTGGCTCTCCAACACACCGGTGTGCTGTACTAGTAACGAATTGGCATGTTCTGTTTACGTGACACCCCTTACTAGTTGGCTGTGTCGGGTGGTGGCGGGTTTAATGACACATTCATATTCACGCGATCTAACCCAAACACCAATGTTATGGATAAAAATCATGAATCCTTAAGGTTTTTATTTTTAAGTCTTGGATGTGAAAAGCTCCATCCGGTGATGAGACCCAGCGCTCGCTGGAGCTCACTGCCAGCTCGCTCACCGCTCCGTGACGACTACAAAGATTCACCATTCGAACCTCATTTGGCAGTAAAAAATATGATAATTGTTTTTTTACCCTTCTATCTGGCAACAAAACTGACACCTTTTTTTTACAAGGAGTCATGTTTGCATAGACCACAATACCTGCAGCCATAATACAAACAAAAAACATGACTCTGATAATGTATGCACTGTACTTGAAGTTGATTGGTCCACACCCGAGACAGCTTTCCTTAGAGCCTAGTCTCACATGGGTTGGACCAGATGACGCCAACTTCAAGGACAGTGCATATATTATCAGAGTTATGTTTTTTTTTGCATTATGGCTGCAAGTATTGTGGTCTATGCAAACATGACTCCTTGTAAAAAAAGGTGTCAGTTTTGTTGCCAGATAGAAGGGTAAAAAAACAATTATCGACTACAAAGATTGTGGATCAAGGAGGGTGTCTTTAGGGTCCAGCTACTATTGGCAGAGGTGAGAGAAGTCACTCCCACGCTGGTGCTCATTCATGTACCTGCCCTGCCGTGAAACAGTTCACGATGCATCCCGGCAGTCGCTTGCTCACACCACTGCTGCTGGGAAGACCTCCCAACTTGGAAGGATATTTTCTAGAGAGCTCCTCTGGAAGGTGTTTGGCATACTCTTCCAAGCTGGCAACACATCTTGCATTGTGCCAGCACAACATTGATAACTCGTGGAAAAGAATATATTAAGTTCTAAATTAATACGGCGTGATGTTAATTTTTATTCTTAGCTTTGCAGTTGGATTGCCTTGCTCGCTGCTGTGAAATGAAATCAATCAGTCGACATGTTTCTTTCGGGGGAGGGAGGGGAGTTGTATGTATTGAAATTGTATTTCTCAAAGTAGTTTCTTTATATATGCTCGTAGTTTATTTGGGCACAATACTGTACCCACGTGTACGCAAACTGGCGGTGGTGCACAAGCACAAATTGTTTTTTTTTTTAAACTCGGCACGTCTGTCAATGACACTGTGCCCTTGAAAGGAAAATTATTTAACAGGTGACGCTTTGGTAAATTTTCCTTCTTCACAGCGACACTTCTTCATATGACGAAGGACCATTGCCCCAAAACGTTGCCTTTTATATTGTTATTTTAAGACCGTGTTATTGACAAGGTATTGAGTGTTTTTTTTTTGCTAATATGTAAGCTATTAACCTCGGATCCTTTGTGTGCACCGAAGATGAGTAGATTATTTACGGACTAAGGTATTGCGAGTCCTGTTTCAGTGGTGCCATGACACAACGCAGTAGCACAAGGGGGGTGTTCAGAGGATCAGCATAGACTGGGGATCAGAGGTAAAGCCCTTCCCTAGTACCACAGACACACAAATGGCAGGCGCAGACAGACGTTTCTAATTGCTCGGCTAAGCAAATGCCTTGCAGAAATATTCATGCTGGATGGTGCGAGGTAACGAGACGTCTCACCGTGGTGCTTCTGGCACGACAATATCTGTAAGGCCTTTGCTTTAGTGCAGCTCGCAATGTTTGCACGGGATTTAAAATAGATAACATCTCCGGAGGGTGACGCCTAAGGTAATACGCCAGATGCCCCACCCTGGATTGCGGTAAACCCTCCTGCAGTTGTTTTTAACAAAAAAACATCGCAACGCGTGTCCGTCGAGACGTTACATAAATTTCTCCAGAATTTGCGGTGCGTACGTACGTACGCTGAACTTCTTTCGCACCGTACGTAGCCAACCGTGCTCATCGGAGGTGGTTTTTTTTGTTGCTGCCATGCCAACCATAGAACGACGCCTCTCTTCTCATTTGTAAAAATGTGTAAATTACAAATCTGAGACCAATGACCAAACCAATAGGCCAGTGCCTCATCAGTACAATGAGCATTGCTTGACGCTAATGCCTTATGCTTAGTCGGTGGTAAAAATTATAATTTCCGTAAAATGTGTTTGTATTTTACCCAAGTTTATACTCACTGTGCGATCAGCGTCAGGTCATGGGGTGAAGGGTCGATGTGTAACGACTGCAAAGGAGTGCATCGACCCTTGCTAGAGAACGAACCGTGTAATGTGATGCCATAGACCTACTTCTGAGATCCATTAAGTGACCTTTCCCATCTACACACTGAGGGGGTCATATATTCTTTCATATCCTGCTAAAGGGGAAATGTTTGTGGCATAGCGAGTATTGTTTTATTTTCAACGCTCAAATTTAGCCATAGCAAGTGAATTCCAAATGTAATATGATTAATTTGTTTTGTGTATTCATTGGTGACTGGGCTGAGAGGATCAGTTCACGATATTTGAGAACCACTTGATTTTGACCCAGGACATCGCCAATGCCAGATTTGCACTCTGACCTTCGTCACGTTGGAAGATCCAAATTGGTATGATTAGAACCGAGTATATCTATGGAAAAAGTGCAGTTGACACCATTGGAACCTCATTTGCCAGTAAAAAATATGATAATTTGTATTTTTTTTACCCTTCTATCTGGCAACAACACTGACACCTTTTTTTACAAGGAGTCATGTTTTCATAGACCACAATACCTGCAGCCATAATGCAAACAAAAAAAACACAACTCTGATAATATATACACTGTCCTTGAAGTTGATTGGTCGGGTGTGGACCAATCAACTTCAAGGACAGTGCATATATTATCAGAGTTGTGTTTTTTTTGTTTGCATTATGGCTGCAGGTATTGTGGTCTATGCAAACATGACTCCTTGTAAACAAGTGCAGTTGACTTTCTATGAAAGCAGAACTAATTTTGTTTGACCCCTGGAAATGTAATATCCTAACACAACCTTCAGCAGGCATTTTAACAAATTACCTTTGAGATTGTAATCTTGCCACTGTACCATCCAGATCGTTTGTATGTGCCATTCATGTATATAAATTACAGTTTAGTATGTATAACAACATTTCAGGATATATGGTGGCATACTTCGCCATTAATATACTTAAACATACTGACTTTCATCCTTTTCTCCACAAAAAGCTCAACATTGTTTTAGATTAGCGAGCCTATGGGCCTTTTGGATGATTGTTATCAAGTGGCATTTGTTTTTAGCGAGCAATTTCAGAGTGAGGCTTTTTAAACAAACACTGCTGGGTTGCTATTGGCAAGAGCACTCCACAATTAGGTTGGGGCTCCGTTTCAGTACAAACGGAGATATTTCGATTTGAAGCTTTCGTGACTGCAGGGATTAATCTTCTTGGTTCTTTCGGTAAAGTCACGTAGAAAGAACCAAGAAGACAAACGGAGATATGTTTTACTTTTATGATGACCAGATCTTGTTAATAGTTGCTGCACTTTTTATGACATTCGTGATATTCTCAATAAATAAATAAATACCATCTAGTCAAACGCATACATACACACACGTGCACACGCACCGGATTATAAGATGCTCGGGGTTGGGAGGAGGGAGGCATGTCTTGTAATCCAGAGCATACGGTAATTGTAAAAAAAAATTACGTCCTTTGCAAAAGCATATTATAAGCGTCCACGTTGGCGCTCTTAAAATTATAATTGCATTTTAAAACACGCGTTCCCCAACGTGGTTAGTAGCTTTTTTTATTTTCAAAGCGCCGTGTTTCGTTGCTGCGTAAAATAAATGTTACACGTGCGCTTCATCAATCGTAGGCTGTCTCTCCCGTGCTGTCCTCTCTGAGTGCCAGTGGAGCTGACTACAGAATGTACATCATTCTTCTTAATTACTAAGCATCAATCCACGAGCCTGTACAGACTAACCCTGGGCCACACTCGAGACTTGCTCGAACCCGGCTATGCATCGGTAAACTGAATAACTGAAAAGACATAAGACGAGCAATACTAGTAATTATGGTGATAACGGCACGTGATCAAATGAAGCACAACCAATGAAAGGATTTAGATGGGTTTTAGCTGCAGTGCGCTCTGTGTTTTTGGAAGTGTGAGCGGGGTGGTAAATATTTAATGCGCGTGTCAGACAGAGTCAGTTTGGCACTCTTTCGATAGCTGTCTGGTGGGGCTCGGATCGTGTTACAAAACAGCATTACTCTTACCCCCTGTCTTGTTTCACTACAATATTCGCAGTTCCCAGAGGGTGTCCTCTGCCCAATGCTGCTCCATTCTTCGTACAACGAACGCACCGTGTTGTTGTCACGTCATTTGTTGGGACGCGACTGGAAAACGCTGCCGAATACGCGTATCTTGGTGAATTTTTCGAAGGCTGGATCAAGTTCCAGATTATGACAAAAATAGAGGTGAACAAGAGCAGGTTGGGGAGTTGTTATACGTTGTTTTTTTTTTACAGAGTTTCAGAATGAAAATAAACGTTTGCCATCGTGCCCGAGAAAGACGAGGGCATTTCACCCGCTCTGACTTATGGGTCAAGGCAACATTGAGGCTTGAAGCACATGGGACAAACTCGAGAAGGGCACACGTGGTGTCAAAGAACGGATACAGTTCGTACCGAGACAGCACACAGACCGTCGAGGTCAAGTGAACGGGGGGAGGGGTAGCTTGTGTAGAAAACTTAATTGGAAGCGATGATGAGCCAATGGACGAGACTGGTGATGGAATCAAGTTCAATGGTTTCGAATTGTTTTTTTTTGTTCAACCAGGGTGAGTGAGCGCTCAACGAGGCCGCAGAGTGAGCCTCCGTTCGCGAGAGGAGACTGGGTCGCCGAAGGTTGACGAATGTTAAAAAAGAAGTCAAAAAATAATATGCAGCAATGAAGTGTCAAAATTTGAACGATAAAAGACCATCACCACACGAGGTACAGCAGCCAAAGGAGATACAACGCCGGAGAGTGTAACCGATGGGAGTATTGAGAATAGTTCGTGTGATTCAGATGGGATTCAGGATGGACATGGGGAGGCGTTCATCCAGCAGTGGCCAGGCAGTGGCTCATGTTGATGGTAATGCTGTGTTTAGAGTCAGACATTCACGTGCTGTATTTGAATGAGAACTTTGTATTTATTAATTGTCCTGTGTGTCCGTGTGTGTCCGTGTTTCATTGTGCGGTGAACGGTGGCGCAGTGGTTAACGCACTCCGCTACGAACCCGACGATCCGATTGCGATTCAAGTTCACGACCCAACAACAGTGGCGAATATTTTAACTAGTCCTGGGCCTCCCCTAGGTCCACTCGGCCTTACAAATAATGTCCATTTCCTGGTGCAATGTGTAAACATCAGCAATGGGTAGACAAAGACGACCAGACAGACTGTCCACCCTGTCGTATGCCATGCCGGCCTTCACAAGTGTTCGCGAAAAGCACTCGCCCCTACAGTTTGATTCGGCAGTATGGTGATCTCTGTCTTGTATTGCAGCGTGGTGCCACTTACTGCATCACAGAATACCTTCCTTAATACATGGCAGTGAGTGTAAATTGATGGTTGCTATCGTGCTGCAACAGGAATATTCATGTGCCACGTAATGCACTCACACTCATCATCACTTTGTAATATACGGTGTTAACATGAAGATTTATTTTTATTTAGTCGAGTGTCTCTGTTTTGTTTCGCTTGTTAATATTAGAAAAAAAACATGTTGGCACTCCGCGGAAACAAAGTAATCGTTTATATAACGCTGATGCTATTGCTCATGTTGTTGCGAAGAGAACGCCTTCTTCCCAAGTGCCACTGCAGATCTTTCACAGCACCTTAAGAGAGGCCCACTCTACTGACTAGCTCTCCCAGCTTGCTTTAAGCTAAATTATAAAATGTCACATTCAATGTACATTGAAGGTTAGGATTACAGTAAGAGTGTGGGTTAGGAGTGAAGCTGACCCAAGAGCTCATTATCACAGTTATATCTTGATTTGAAGTTTTCGTGACTGCAGGAATCCATAGTCTTTGGTTCTTTCGGTAAAGTCACGTAGGTAGAAAAAATAATCGATCACGACGTTTCGATCGCAACACAAGCAATCGTCCTTTCTTCCGCCTGATGACGATTGCTTGCGTTGCGATCGAAACGTCGTGATCGATTATTTTTTCTACCTACGTGACTTTATTGTTGAAATATACCGCCAGCCTATATTTTTATTTCATATTAAAAAACTAATTCTGACTCTTCACAGTTTAGCATTCTGCCACTCTCTTGTAAATACATTGTGAGGACGAATCTGAACACTGGCCTTGGATGTGACCAGTCAACTTTTGTCTTTGTGTGCTTGTAGGTACGAATGTACACATGGTAAACGTGTCTAATGCAGTTAGAGCAGTGATCGGGGTGTTCGTTTTGCATGAAATTGTACCGTGTCCATCGATCGCATCTACATTAAGTCTATTCACTGAATTTGAATGCAAATCTGAAGGCCGTATTTACGACCGAGTGCCTCTGTTGATCTTGCCTGAAGGCCGTCCGAAAACAGCGTGGAGGCCGCCGCTTGCTAGTAAGGCAAGGAGTTAAAGTTCAAGCGGCAAGGCTGGCTCAGGGAATATAAAAACATGTTCAAAGCTGAATTGCATGTCTGCCGCAGTCGCTGCTTTGTAAACAAATTTAACTGAAATTCATTTTTTTAAATATATTTTGTATCTTACCAGGTAAGGCCCACGTAACAATATATATCTATTTTTTTGATGCGACCTGTGGAAATGTATAGCAGCCAAATCTTTTTAACTGATGTTGATTCTAAATGTTGAGGGAAAAACCGGAAGACCTGGAGAGAAATCCACGCGACCACGGGGAGAACACGCAAACACCAAATATGCAAGCATTAGGGTCCGGATCGAACCCATGACCTCCTGCATGCTACCAGGCGAGATAGTTAACATCACGTCACCGCTGCTGTCAATCTACGTCCAGGCCATAGTCCCTGGGAAGAGGACCTCAAGTCCACCACTCCGTTCATTTGAGCTCTGTCAGACTGTGGGACAATTGATTTCTGAGAAAGTGTGTGGCATTGAAGGGGCAACTTTCCCTTCATGCACAGATGAATATTTTTTCAAGTTTGGCTTTTGCGCGAATTCAATTATGAAAGAGCCTGGGTAAAAACGTATCACAGGGACTCTCATTTAAGGAATACTCAACACGCACGGCGGTTTGTAAATTCACTGCTGGATTAGGGCCATCTTATGTCGTGCGGGTCGGGCTTTGGGGTTATTTGACCGTACTGCACCATGCTGGTCAGTGCGGAATGGTAAATGCAGGGATCATAGACATTTAAGCATAGAGAGAGCAGTACAACAATAAGTTTTGCTGCACTGCCCTGTGAAACGATGTTTCGCCGGTAATTATAACAAGCAGCATCAGGCGACAGCCTGATATTGTAAGGAATTGGCATGTTTTGTTTTGTTTACGTGACAAACCTTTCGCATTGGCCGTGTCGGGTGGCGGCGGGTTTAACGACACATTTATATTCACGCGATCTAACGCAAACACCTCTATTATGGATACAAATCATGAATCCGTATGTTTTTTTTTGGGATGCGAACAGCTCCATCCGGTGACTAGACCCAGCGCTCGTGAAGTCGAACACGCTGGAGCTCGCTGCCAGCTCGCTCACCGTGACGACTACAAAGATTGCCACTGCGTGTGAAGCAAGGAGGGCGTCTTCAGGGTCCAGCTACTATTGGCAGAGGTGAGAGAAGTGACTCACGCCCTGCTGCTCGTTCGTGTACCTTCTCTCTCCCTGTCTCCTAATTTTTTCAAGCTTATGCACCGTACCACTCACCGTGCTACTCATTGACATGCTAATTTCTCTAACACCTCCCTCTCTCTCCGCCCCCACCCCCTCTCTCAAGCTTTTGCACTGTACCACTCGCCGTGCCACTCATTGACATGCTAATTTCCATAACCCCTCCCTCTCTCCGCCCCCGCCCCCTTTCTCTATTTAAGGCCTCGACACAGAGGCGTGGTTTCTCTGTGTGCCTATGTTTGTTCTCTCTCTATGTATCTCTGTGATATCTGTCTGCTTATATGTCTGTCTATATGTCTCTGGTTCTGTGTTTTATCTCTCTCTCAAATTTAGCATTCTCAGGAAGAACGTAATCAACCAGGTAGGGTGTTGACTGTTATGTTATCCGACTCTCTGTTGTATTACATTACATTTCTAAGTATACTAGATTTGTGTTTCTGTTTCATTTATACCTGATGATGATTGCTTGTGTTACAATCAAAACGTCGTATGCTAGTATTTAATTTATTATTTTATCTTTATACGTGACTTTACCGAAAGAACCAAAGAGTAATTCCTGCAGTCACGAAAGCTCCAAATTAAGTTAGAAATCCTCCTGTTTCGGTCTTAAACCTCTTGTTTCGATCTAACCCCAAAAAAAACGATTATGGATAATATTGGTCGCGAAAGCATTCGTGTTCAACTGCCCTCTGGTGTCTATCACGTATCCCTGCGTGTTGTCCTTCACCCGCACCTCCGATTAACACGCTTGGCTATGTACGGTGCGAAAGAAGTGGAACGCACACACATGCACACGTACATACCGTAGCAGCCTACAACAACCTGCAGCGCACTGTGCTTGCCGCCCATATAGACGCTAGCCAGGCTCAATCCCGCTTAGCTTCCGAGCTCTGGCGAGATCCAGGCACATTCTGGGTGAATTTCGTTGCACGCAGCGAAGGATTGAATTCATGTGATGGAAGTGAAAAGGCGAGAGGAAGAATAAGGTGAACAAATATCCAAAAAAATGCACAAACACTGAAGTTTAAATTTCAACAGTTTGCGCACAGCAGGCTCCAGGAAACACATTTCAGGAGACATTACATTACCACCGCCATGCACGGTAATATTAGCACACAGTCCGGGAAAATTGTTGATTGCAGGTGAGAATAGAGAACCAGACTTGATACTCACCATTTGGACGAAAGGAGAAAGAAGTCGACCAAGAATAGTCATTGCCGTGCACTCCACAAATGATTGCATCTGCATTAAATGAACTCCGCGCTTCTGTGAACTTCTTTTGTCCACCGTAATGATCGAGCAAGAGAATGCTGCTAGTCAGCTAACGGGGATCAGAGGAGCTTATAGCGCGCAATCCAATATCCACGTCGCTCTGCACCTAGCAATTACCATAGTTCCTATCGCAAGAATCTACGCCAGTGAGCGAACGGCAGACTGAGTATTAGTGCAAGATTTAAAGCGGCAGTTCTACAAGATATAATATTAAGCCCGAGCTAAAATGTGATGTGCATTTGGTTTCCCCCCCCCTCCCCAGGGAGTCACAATGTTGTGCAGCAGCAACGACAACAAAAAATACGACTCCAATGGCAGAGGAGCAAAAAAGCAATGCACGCTGTCAAAAAGTGACAGCTTATTCACTATAATTAATGTTTTTCAACCATCAGCCAAGTGAATAATTATACATTTAAACTCCGTGACCCTTGTACTCAAAAGGTGGCCTGTCGTCTGGATTGATGTGTAAATTGTTAGATCAGTTCGAGAGAGAGAGAGAGAGAGTGTGTGTTATCTGCTCGGAGAATGTCAAAATGCGAGCAGCATAACTGCACCCTTTAACCGATGTGAAGCCGGATTTTGTTGGTGTGGGGAAACATGGTGGCTTATTTGACTGCAGCTGTTCAAAATGTCGCGAACCATACCATTTATTCAGACCGTTACCAATTTATCAATTTGCTGTGTTTCACATGAACCAAGCTATTTTATTTACCAGCTAAAGCCCACTGAGCTGTTAGCTATTTTTCAGTGGCGACCTGGCCACACGTGATGATAACTCATAGAAATGGCTTATATCATCATCACACATTGTAATTTATAGTAGCAAGCCACATAATCTAGATGCATGTTTCTGAATGTGGAGGGTAAACCCGAAGGAACCCAGGGAATAATCCACACGACCACCACAAGGGAACTCCAAATATACAACAGGCATCGTCAACATCTGGGGCCGAAACCTCGACCTTCTGTATACTAGGGGAGGGAGATAACATCTCTCCACCTTGGCGCCTATAGGCATAACTTGAAAACAAATGCTGAAGAAAAGGCAACAGCGCATATGCAAGGAGATATATGGGAAATGTTGATGCCGTGCAGGTGGATTCTATTTAAATCGTAGCTGAGAGACGAGCATTACTCTTAGTCGGAGAGCGAGTCGGAAGTTAAGGATCAGAGGTCATGTGAATGAATTTCAGAAAGAGCTCTGTGGTATCCAGTTCCGTGAGCCGTTTTGTGATGCAAACGGTTGCACGGCACTGCGAGAGAGATCTGGAACCTTCGAGTCGGGATGCTTTTTCTCATGGCTTGACACTGAGAGCACACTCGGGATACAATTTGGGGACAAAGACAAACAAGAAAAAAGGAAAATCAAATCTTATCACAAGGAGTGGATGTTGAATTACGCAACTGTGATTCAAGGTATTATTTGAAGGTCGTGTGTTTTTTTTTTATACAAAATTTATTAAGTGGCAGCTGATTCCTGCTGCGTGCCGCTCGCAATGCTGCTGCTCACTGTCAGTCGGCGTTAACCAAAACATCCACTGCTGTTTGCTAATTTCTCTCTCTGCTACTGTTGCCTAAAGATCGCGCGCAGCTCACCGTCAAATGCTATACATTGTGGAGAGCGAGGCTCATTAACGGCAGCGAATGTTGCGTGCGGTTCATTACAGCAAACAGACGTACTCATTTTGGTTGCGTGTACAATGATCATTCACTTTCTGTGTTCTGTTTCCGCGGGAGACTTTGGCTGCAGCGGTGGGATACCGTGTTGGCTGGCGGCGGCACGAGCAGTGTGAGTTCGCTTCCATGACAACCAGAGATTTTTTAAGATTCAGTCCATCGCTCGCTGCCCATGGCTCACCCATTTGATTTACTCACAAGTCGCGTGGTAAGGCTTCCAAATAGCGATGCACAGTGACTCGCCAACCTACGCGCGAATTTATTTTTTCTGCACGCGGGCAGTCACGGTTGGCTTTCTCATTTGTTTTTGGCTCTGTCGTTGTCGCTAGAATTGTGTTTTCAGCAATCGCTCCCTTTGCAAGGGGGGCGCACACTCAATGTAGCCACATGTCTGTTGGTCAGGACGGAGCATTGCTGAGCACGAGGAAACCTCAGCGCACGTAATTCCCACTCTTTGAGCAGTTCTGATACGTGCAGGGGCCGTGCGATGGCGTGTCTGTGCATTCGTAATGCAAACATAAGCTGAACTCTGTTCTGTATATATATAAAATATGTTCCAGTCCATCAGTCTCTTGGTTTCATCGAGCAAAATTTTGTTTACAGCAAGCAAACTCTGGACCGGTTTCGACCTTCGCACGATGATCAAGCGAATGTTTGCCTGGATTGACCATATGTTTTTTGTTTGTTTGTTAGCAAGGGCACTCAATACGAGATACGTGACCGCATTCAACAGCTCTAAGCGTCGCGGCAAATGAGCCTTTGCGCAATCCGTGGCAGCGCGGAGCGACGCAAGTTATTTTCGTAAAATAACCCAAAAAAAACAAACGAAGCGGCCCGCGTGCACGTGCGTGCGAGCGGATAGGTGCACCGACGCCCTTGGCGCTGAACGCGCTCGCTGTGGGGCTTGCGAGCCACGTGCCGGCTGGGCCACGCGAGCTGTAATGCTGACACTGTCATGTTGTCAATCGCCTAAAATCTATATTTAATCAAGGGTGAGCCTATTTCAATTCCTCGTGGGTTTTTTTTTTGAAAAGGTAGAACGTGAGTGAGTTCAGTTACGCGAGGAATGCTGTAGTTATTTTTTTTTGTCGTGGTTTCAAACCCTCCTGAATGTAATTGTCAATTTCTTTCTGATTTTCGACGCGCTCACATCTTGGGTTCAAATCTCGCCGGTTCCATCCGTCATCTCATTGCCTCTGTGGTGCAGCAACAATCAGCTTTCTTCCACTTTGGCTTGTTTGTGGATTCTCTGTGTGTGTATATGTAGCACTGCATATACATATCTCTCTTCTGCTATTGTACGCTTGTGTTCCACATATACAATATTTTCATGTAAGTCCCAAATTCCCCAAAGTAGATTTGCCAAAACATTGTGCCCTGCTGTGTCCACAGTCATCCATATGGAGGTGGGGAATGTCACACATTAATAATGTATACATTACGGATGTGTGGTTAGCGTGATTTTTTTCATCCGATCGTGTGCCTGTTTTGTATCGGATATCTGACTGACAAAAAACGCCTAGCCTGACCCACAATTATTGGAAATTGATCAGGATCGACCCGGTCGGTCAAATCCAGCGTGGTTTGAATCCACTTGTAATTGCATCAGATGCTCGGATCGATTCATTAACGTGAATCGTTTGATTGGATTATACATGCATGTAATTGAGTGTTGTGTGGGGAATCAATGGCAGTGTTTTTAGGATCCACACCATTTGTGTGAAAGTGTTGCATTAAGCCCCATGGATGGGAGGAAAATAAGCGAAGGGATAGAACAAAATTGACAGTAAAAATTTGACAAAAACAGTAGATTACTGGACGCACGTGCGATGCTGAATCGTGAAAAATCTATTCATCATGTGGGAGATAGTGATTTGTTTTTTTTATTAAAAAAAATCAGAGATAGTGTTCTTAAATTCAAAACTGTTGAATTAAAATACTGTTTGATATTCGATATTTACTGCGTATTCTTCTTATAACTTTTTTATAATCCACAATTTAATTGGAAAGTTAATATACAAACGTAAGCATTTAGTGTGATTAGACACCGTTTTGTGTATGAAAGCCACGGAATATATTTCATGGATTTAACTGCTTCCCCCGTGCACAAAATCAATGTCGTTTTTTTTCGTGACTAGATCCGGCAAAACCTGATTAAACTACTATTTGGTAAAAATCTGATTGTCATTCTCATCAAAGATGATCTTCTCAACCGGCCGATCAGACGGGCCAGGGATCGTGCACCCTCCGACCACGACCCGATCCTGAGGTTCACACGCTGTGAATACTGCATCGCAGTTGTTCTTCATTGCAGGGCCTGCGGTGCCACTGGCCGCCCCTGGTGGCCTTTAATGTGGCCCCCTGATGTGCAGCCCCCGACAATACGCAGTATGTGGTAACGTCCCTTGCAGGCGGTGTGGTGGCCCTCACGCTGCTGAGTGAAGAACACTGCTGCATACGTGTAATGACGAGTTGATACACTTCTCTTGAGGTACCACTTTATTGGAGACGCGTTCACTTGACATCAGGCGGAGATTCCCACCGCAACAGCCCCGAGTCTCCTGCGCGCACCTCACCCTTATATACCGAGATGAGGCCACGCCCCCATTCTCGATCCTTCTCGCTGACTCTGGACGATCGCTCGCTCCACCGGCAGACTTCACCGTCCTCTTCCGTCACCTGGCCACGCTCCCTTCTCGAACATTCCCGTAGCCACAAGTCCCTTCGCACTCACAGCTGACTCCCCTGCCATTACCTCCCGTGGCCACCAGTCCCCTCGTACTGTCGGCTGACTTCCCTGTCATTACCTCCCCGTGGCCACTCGTCCCCTCACACTGCATGCAGGCTCTACTGTCATTACAGATGTATCGGGCAAAGGTTAAAGGTGCAGCACTGTAATTGCCTGCTGACACCACTGCTGACGGGAGGGAGCTCTTGAGAGTTCAACACGGAGTCGGCTTTCGCAACCGATATCATCCATGATACATGTGTTGTTGGGTTAGATCGCGTAAATATATATTAAATATATATAAATGTGTCGTTAAACCAGCCGCCACCCGACACAGCCAATTAGTGTGGTTTGTCACGTAAACAGAACATGCCAATTTGCTACTAGTACAGCACACCGATGTGTTGGAGAGCCAAGCCTCTGGAGGGCATTTGGCCTACCTTTCCACGGTGCCTGGGCAGAGCTGGCAAAACGCAAACTTTCCCACACCACGTGAGACTAGTTGATGGACTAACTGTGATGTGCCCATATACAGATATATTGGGGTTACGCCTTTATATTATTCCCTAAGACAGTTCCCAAATGTACATGGGCGATTGTGGACATAGTAGGGCATAACGTTAAATTAACTCTGCTTTTGGGAATTTGGAAATTAGATAACGTATATATGTAAACACATGTATACAAATGAGGTATGGGAGTTGGTGGGAAAAGAGTGAGGTTGATTCCTTGCCACGCCTCTAACGTCAGCGGTGAGGGATATGTGAACCAGTCCTGCAAGTCTCCACCTTTCACCAACCAAGCACTGATCAGAGTGGTGAAATATGGGTAAAATAAATCACCCCCTGACCGATACGGCGGCGTGGGGTACGCGATCTCACCCAAAAAAGCACTTCTATTATGGAAGTTATTGGTCGCGAAAGCCTCCGTGTTGAACTGGGCTGGAGATGTCGTCGTTGAGCAGGGGATTGGCAGCGGAGGGTCGGTTGTTGGATGTTTACATAACCAAATCAGACACATCTAAACAAATGAGTGCAGGGGAGTGCAGTAATGACCCAAACAGAACAAGACTTCGAGTGTATACATGACTGATAACGGTACTCACAATGAAACTTTGTCATTTCCCAAAGGCGTGAGATAAGATGATGAGCTAACCCAACGCTTAGCAGCCTGACGATACAGCTTCAGAACATCAATACGGCAATTTGCCCCATTTAAATGTACAGGGTGCTTCAAAAAAATGTTAACACTTCTGAGAACTTTTTAAAGCACGCCGTATATGCCCGAAGAACCTACCTGCAGTGCCTACCTGCAGCCATCGCCTTATCTTCTTCAATTATAACTGCTTGTCCATAAAGTCACGTAGAAGGGAAATAATAAAATAATAAAAATAAAACATAATAAAATACAATTCTCACGACGTTTCGGCCACAACGATGACGGCTGCTTGCGTTGTGGCCGAAACGTCGTGAGAATTGTATTTTATTATGTTTTATTTGTATTACTTTATTATTTGCCTTCTACGTGACTTTACCGAAAGAGCCAAGAAGATGAATCCCTGCAGTCACGAAAGCTTTAAATCGAAATGTGCTTGTCCATATTTACATCCATGAGGTTGCGCTTAATACGAGAACTTTGACGTATCATTGCACACGCGTGCAATTCTGTTGAACAAAGCCAATCGTGAGCACATAGACACCCACCGTATGCGCGTACTTGTGTTGACGCAGGCTTCTTGCTTAAGCGTGAATATTTCTGTGGTAGCACACGGCGCTGTGAACCAGGCGAATCGAGTTTGATTTCCGATCACGGCTAACATCCGTGGCGAGCGATATCTCGTCTGGTCCTGGTGAAGTATGCTGAAACAGCCCGCCCACAATCGCTAGAGTTTGGTGAAGCTTTCATGCATGCAGCATCGATTTGAGAACGGGCGCACATATATATATCCTGCATAACAATATTCAACTACTGAAGCAGCATTAATTTACATTCATTCATGCATGCATACATAATTAATACAGGTTGGCAGATAGATTGGGAGACAAGAAGATAAATAGATTTTTCTTAAATCTGTAAATACTACATTATTTATGATCCGGAGCAGTGTATCATGATGAATAAGGGAGGGCTGATGCTTAAATGCAAAAAAAAATCTACCAGCTTGCAAACCTCATATACCCTCTCAATGCCTGCACACACTTTACAGCTCTGCTCATGTGCCACTGATGCACAACGCAACAAAGCCTTGTGTGTGGGTCGTCTGCGAAAGGCGCCTCTTGGAGATGGAGAGCTGGGAAGGGGTGGGGGGGGCTGGGGTTTGTGTGGGTGGAGGTTTTGGAGGGCGCACCGTGTCAGGAGCGGAGATAGGGTTGGGCCGTGGATGGCGAGATTGGACGGTTAGTTATCTGCAGGCAGCCTTCATGTATTCCTGCTGGCTGTGTCCTACACTCGTAACATGACATCTGCCCACACAGCCAATAATGGCACGGGGGCTTGGAGAGAAACAGGCGAGCTGCCATTTAGCCTTTCATCGCACAGTACGCATTACCATATGTCCTTTAATGCCTGACGTTTAATGGGGATGGTGCGGCGAGAATTAAGCGACGCATTTACATATTGTTATGTTTGCCTTATGTCGCACGTGGCGTCAATACGAAGGAATTTACGCAACGTGTGACGAAGCGGTGGGTCGCACGAGGTGGCGAGCTGGGGGGCCGGGGGATTGCTTTGGTTGACGGGGCAAGCGGAGAGAAGCTGCAGCGGTGGCAGCTTCGTTAGACTCGAAGGCACTAACGCAAATATCAACATGTTGTGGCTTTTTATTTGGATATGCGCAGAGATGAGAACGGTGACCTGTGCTGATCTGCGTGTGTCCGCAGTTTTGATCGAGTGTCCTCCTGTGGTGGGGATTGTTTATATATATTTATTTGTCTTCCGCTCATTGATATTCTGCGTTTCCTTATCAAGTTCAGTTTTTATTTTCAAAAGTGCTCCGTCTGGCCGCAGCTTTAGTTCCTAAGTTCGTTATTTTTTTCAT
Source organism: Lampetra planeri (assembly GCF_965212315.1). Lineage (NCBI taxonomy): Eukaryota > Metazoa > Chordata > Hyperoartia > Petromyzontiformes > Petromyzontidae > Lampetra > Lampetra planeri. The sequence continues at coordinate 9,110,179 of NC_136122.1, read as the reverse complement.
CCGAATCTGTCTTCAATCAATTGCCCCGACCACACTTACAATCGGCCTTGACGTGTGGATCACACGAACACAGAAGTGGGGGGGGGAGGGGGACGAGAGCCGAAAAGGATGCAACGCACACGGCAGCAGAGAGGAGCAATGCTCAACCAACGTACAGACAAATCCGTGAGACGATCGCATGCATCAGTGAACAACTAGAGTGTGTCTATGTTGTGTGTCTCTCTCTCTGTGTGTCTCTGTGTTGTCTTCCTCTCTCTGCTTGTGTGTCTGTCTGTGTGTCTCCGTGTCTGTGTTTTGTCTCTCTCTCGAATTTAGTTCTACCTGATGACGACTGCTTGTGTTGCAATCGAAACGTCGTGTTCTATTATTAAATTTATTTTCTTTCTACGTGACTTTACCGCAAAAACCAAAGAGCAATTCCTGCAGTCACGAAAGCTTCAAATCAAGTTTCTTATTCACTCATTTCTAGTCGATCACGTCTGATTTTTTTTTGCGGATGCATAGTGCACCGCACTAACCGCTCTGCACACCGCTGCAACAGGCAAACACGATCGACGAGCACGATCGACGGCGTTCGCCAAGAAGCGGCGGGGACATCACCGCCACGCTCGTGCTGGGCTCAGGGCACCTTGAGGCCAGTTAGGTGCAGTTGTAGTGACATAGGCCGTCACTACTGTGTCGGCCCGTACGAGGGCTGGGGGCCCCAAGGGGGTGCCAGGGGGGTCACGTGGTGGAGGGACCCAGACCTTCCCTTGAGGTGGGAGAAGGGAGGCGTGGCCTGGGAAGGGAGGCGTGGCCTGGACAGGGAGGCGTGGCCTGTGAAGGGAGGCGTGGCCTGGGCAGGGAGGCGTGGCCTGTGAAGGGAGGCGTGGCCTGGGAAGGGAGGCGTGTCCTGGGCGGAGCCGGCCACGCCAGAGCAGATATAAGCGTGGTGTGAACGCAGAGCGGGGCTGTTGAACTCCGAAGTGAAGACGACATCATTCGTCCTCAAGTCCCGGGTCGTCGTCCTGGACCAGGCAGCCCGTTGCCTGCCTGGTCCACTCTGTGTCGTGTTCCAGAGTGTTAGTGAGTTGAGGAAGGTGGTCACCTCATGTACAGTGTTATATTACTTACCGTTTAATAAATAGTGTTGCCTCCAAGCTGTGTGTGTGTGCACCTAATTCGAACCCACTACACAGTTGTAGCAGACTCCCTGCTGCCAGGAGGTCACGGTACAGACCCAGGTGCCACGGTTTGACTGACTGAGATGACTGGCAGATGCACCGCCCGTGCTCCTCGCTGTGGCGACTTGCTGAGTGTTTTTTGAGCCGCACGGCGCTCCGCTCGTTGTCGTGAGCGTCGCTCCTCCCGCCCTCCTCTCTTTTGCTGGAGGGCGACTGCCTCCAACTGCCCAGCAGTGTCCTTCACGAGCCACCAACTCTACCGTCGAATGCGCCAGCCCAATGAACCAACAACATGATCAACAAAGCAGAACATACATATTTATTCCCTGAATTAAAAAAAACTGCGAAATAAATCCACGTGCAGTTTAATGGCACTTACATACAGAAGGAATCAAACGCATTCGATCGGGCATCCACTGAGTCGACGGAGCGTTGACATCAGTACATTTGCAGGCGATAGGTAGATTACACTGGTCAACAAAAAAAACATTTTTTTTTCTGGCCTGGACTTTTGCAGCTGTTTTAGACTAATTTCAGGGTGCTGATTCCAAATCTGATCTCAGATTTGCTCGATCACATCTCATTTTTATGCTATCGGCATACCCCATTTTCATTGATTTTACCCGAAATTAACTCTGTCATTTATGATTGCAAGTTGTTGCGAGTCAGTGACTGCTTTAGTGTTAAAATATGGTGCTGTATTTTTACGATCGTGTGTTTATAATAGATTTTTATGTAGATATCCACATTTATTTCATATTTTTCTTCTGCAGTTTTTATTGAAAATGCAATATTTGATATCTCAAAAACCTGATGTGATAGACAAAAACTGATGCCAGATTTGGAATCAGCACCTTAAAACCGTTGGAATACATTATGCCAGAAAAAGTGTGGTGACCAGTGTAATTAGATCGCCGGATTGTGTGACCGGTGCTGGTGCCTTGGGGAGCCATAGTCAAGCAGTGGATTGGGCATGGATAATGGTGGTGATGATGAACTTGCTTCAATATTTTCTCAGAAGCATATGTGGGCTCAAACTGATGCAATGTATCCTACGGATGAGGTCATCTCAGTGCTGTCATCTTCTCAAATGTCTAACCCCACGCAGGCCACCGCATTCCACAGTGTGTCGTTTCGATGCAATATTCGGGGGGAAGAAAACTACTTGAAATAATAATAATAATAGGGTGTTGGCGAGAAAAAATCTACACGTGTTCTTCCACGAAGCGTTGACAGTGACACGGTGGCATTGGCAGTTACGGGCCGAATGCAGGAGTGCGTGCATTGCTTAAGCAGTGGGTTGACTTCCCCCTCGTGAACATAATCGGCGGTGATTTTTTTCTCTTCCCCCCCCCCCCCCATTTGCGGCGGGAGGCTCAACAGACGATGGAACGCTGGCCCAATTTAAAAACAAAACCTCGTGCCCTTTTATTCAACTCCACATCGGCTGTCACTGCAATCGGCGCAGTCGTGGAGGTTTTTTTTACCCCCCGTCCCCACCCGCGACGTGAGCGCGGTACGTACGGCGCACTTGCGAGTTTCCGCGTTTTCTCTGACGGCTGTCGAACGAGCAGCCAACAAATGCGATGGGAGAAATGTGACATACATAGCCCAGGTTCCGTTAATTATAATGATTTTAAATTGCCTCTTTTTTGCATATTTTTGTACATGCACGGTAGAATTTTTTGCTTATTTACAATATATTGAAGCTGTTTTATCCTTTGCATGCAAAGTGTACGGCACTTCAGGTGCAAGCGTTGTGTGTACGTTGAACTTGTTTGAGCAACCACCAGTACCGGATTATCCTCATAGCAAAAGTATCTACACATATAGCTACGGGCCCCACACTTTCATGGGCAATGCGCTAAATGCTTTCCAGCTATCAATTTCGGTTCAGTGATTCTGCACTTGCTCTATTACTATAGTACTATACCGCCTTCAACTTTTATGAACGACTGGGTGTTTAAGGTTAGCGATTTGTCGTATTATCTGGCTGTATAGCAAATGAACAAATACAATTACTTTACTGTGCAAATGAAAAAAATACGTGTTTTTTCTTATATTTACGTGTTTTTTTTCATATTTAGGGCCCATTTATAACATATGCTACAGGCCCCGCACTAGCTTAATTCGGCACTGGCAACAACACGTAGCCAACCGTGCTCATCGGAGGTGCGTTGGCAATGAAAAGGGCTGGCTCACACGTGAACGTGTGGCTCACACGTGCATTCGAGCATTCATATTCTGTACGACCTCCCCGTAACCTCGCCACGCAAGAACTAAGGGCGCAGTCTCGTTACGGCAGTTCGCCTGGCTGCTGGGTAGATAATTGCCATCGAAAGTTCCATTGCCATGGCCTCTGCATCGGGAGTTGTTGTTTTTTTGTTGGTGTCTTTTCAATGCTCAACAAAGCAGGAAACGCAAGCCGTGCGTCAAATCGCTCACAAAGACTTAAAGGGAAAGCCAGGTTTTTTAGTTTTAATCAACGAACCCAACATTCTCTTACAGTAACCACACCGGGGCAATGCACATCCCATTTTGAGTAGTATTAATAGTAGTAATGACTATAATATTTTACATTTGTAAGGCACATTTCACTACCGGATGGGGGTGGGGGGCGACTTTCAGGATCACGTGGGTGATTTGGTGAAGGAAGCGATATTCATGTAGGGTCATAGAAATCTCCGTCTTCTTCAGTTTCCGTAGCCCTTCTCTTTAGAGGTCACGAGGCCGAATGGGATCATTTCCACCTCTGTCTTGCATCAGCTGCGCAGCATCGTTTGCTTGTGGGGGGAGCATAGAAATTCAATACAATTAGAGATTGTTCTGCTCTGCCCTCTTGTCCATCACCTAGCCTCGAAAGCCTATGGCAATATTCAGGCTGATACCTGCTTAGCTTCTGAGATACGATAAGATGGGACGCATTCTGGGTCATTTGGTCACAGTTTGTGACAATGTTGGGTACGGGACTGAAATCCAATGTTTGCATCGCGACTCGCATGCTGCCTTTACCATTTACTTATGAGAGTTTATGAGCGTTCATGAAGCATATTGATTACATCGTATCTCCGTTAACATACTTTTAATAAGGGCAGTGTTTGGAAAATTGCCGTTAGTATTTTAATAATGATGGAGAACTAGAATTTGTTGTTACATTTAAGACCCGTGTTTTAATATATAAGAGGATCAACCAAAAGTGTTACGCGACCATGAAATAATTTAACACCTCACATTTTTTAGTTCATTCTGAAGAGTAATATTGATCGTGATCGTCATCAGCCTTGGTCTATCCACTGCTGAATGAGGCCCTCCTCACATCCGTTGTCGTCTCCTCGCGGCGCTGAGATTCCGAGATCCATCTGCCTCTGGCACGTGACCTGATCGCACCTCCGCCATGGCCAATCTCCCTGGGAATTTTCACCACTTTCGTTGCCATCCTGTCACCAGCTTCGCCCATCGGCCATCATCGGGCCCCCAGGGACTATGCCTGGAAGTAGACTGACTGCAACATTGGGCACCGGGGTCGCGCGATGTTAACTCCCTCGGCTGGTATGGAGGAGGTTAGCGGGTTTATCCTGACCCTAACGCCTATATATTTGGAGTTTGCATGTTCTCCCCGTGGTCGTATGGATTTTTTCCTCCACATTCAGAAACATGCGTTTAGAGTATTTGGCTGTCCTGGCATATGCTGGATAATAGGCATTTACATTATAGACATTTACATTATTGTCCTAAAGGCTCATAACTTTTTGGCCACTCCACCACCCCTCCAAATATTGGGATTGTGGTCTTGGGTATGTAAACCGAATAGATTTATTTATTTTTTATTTTCTCTGCGATACATTTTTCTTAAGTGCACCTTTTCTCGTTATTTATATATATATATATTTTTTTTTAAGTAGTGGGGTTTTATTTCATTTTTTTGTACGGAACTGGATAACTAATGTGCAGAAATTGCATGAATGACACAAAACTATTTTAATTATTATGATGCATTTCTACATGATAAGCCACTTTGTTAAGCTATCATTTGTGGCCAGGTCGCTTCTGAAAAAGAGCTGTATAGCTCAGTGGGCCTTACCTGGTATACAATGTAGTATCTTCCTCCCAGTGAACTTCAAAGCTCACGTTATTTAATGCTTTTATTTGACCTCTTCAGCTTGTGCTAAATACACTCATTCAAAACTTTCTTCTGCAGGCACATCGGCATTTTGCTTTTCATTCTCAATTCAGTTTTCCACATGTGTGTGCATTTGTTGCATTATTAGTGTTCGGTTTGTATGATACAGCACGCAAATTAATGTATGCATATAATAATAATGATAATTCATAGCCCCTTTTTCAATACACTGCTGGATGAAGGCCTTGCCACACCATGTCAGTTATGAGCGTTCTTTGACCATACTTCACCATGCTGATCAGTGCAGGTTGGTGAAAGTGGTACCTAGGAATATCACTTGCCACTGATGTTGGCAGTGGCTGGGAATCAGATTCATGTCATGAGCCTCGTATCACAGTGCAATAACCACTGCACCACTGCTCCCCACTTTATATACGTTCGGATTTTTTACGACAATGTTATGCAGATTTGTGAATTTTAAGATACTTTAAATAATGTATTAATTTTACTCATCTTTGTGATAACCAGACTGATGTCACCCGATTGATGCCAAACGACAGCACATTGGCGCGAAATGTGTACACACACGTGATCGTTGAAGTGACATCATTCTCTGTGACATTTTATTTTCTGATCTATACAAAAACTGATTTTTTTTTTTTTGGAACACCCCAAGCACCTCCGATTTTCCCTGAACCTCCGATTAGCGTGGTTGACTACGTACAGTGCGAAAGAAGTTCAACGTACTCTTTGGTTCTTTCGGTAAAGTCACGTATAAAGATAAAATAATAAATTAAATAATTATTATTTTATCTTTATACGTGACTTTACCGAAAAAATCGTTATACGTGACTTTACCGAAAGAACCAATAATAATTATTTAATTTATTATTTTCTCTTTATACGTGACTTTACCGAAAGAACCAAAGAGTAATTCCTGCAGTCACGAAAGCTCCAAATTAAGAAGTTCAACGTAGTACGTATATACATAACATTTCATACCTCGGTCCAATTTTTAGATTTTTGTGGATTTTTCGGATGAGAAAAGCTCTTAAAAGCTGCCCTTTTGGGACAGCCATGACAAGCGCTGCCCCCTTCTCCTTCGCGGCACGGGAGGCATCCTCGGCCACCAATACATTTGAAGTACCGTTGATGACTCTTGGACACCGTTGGTGAGGCACACGTATTTATTCCGTACAAGTAGTCACAACTGTGGACATACAATACTAGAGGGGGTATCGGCCCCCTCACCCGGCTAGCTGGGAATACACTGCTAGCTATCTCTGACCTACCTCCTAGTCCTCCACTAACGGGCTAGGGGAGGCTGTCTGGCCCGACACTGGTAAGTCGGGCTACGGTACCCGGAGTCCCAGAGCACTGGCTCTGGTTCTCGGGACCACGCCGCTGGCTCGGTCCTGCGCGGCCCTGACAAGGGCGGCGTCCCAGGGGAGTCCAGGGCTCTAGCTAGACGATCTTCGGTCTTCAAGAGTTTACTTAAACATTCTGCCCCGAGCCCTCTGACACATCCCCCTTTATACTCCACCCCCGCTGAGGGGTGGGGCCCCGGGCTGCCTGGTGCGGACGTCGTTGAGAGCACCCCCCCCCCCCGTGCACGCATGTAGCCCCGCCCACTGTGTTTGTCTCCCATAAGCTGCCATGCATAACGGCTCTCTCTCTAACACCCCTACACATTTTTGAGGATTAACCAGAACATCAAGGAACATTCCGAATAAACACACTCTGCACACACTGCGTGGCACTCGAAACGCGTAGAGGATGGGCAATGAAAACTCAGTCTTTAACGTTTAATATCCCGAAACTAAACATAGATCACATTTGGACACTTTTCAAAAGCAAAGCCATTCCTGAGTGGGTCCAATTAACAAAATGTGAACGTGTAGGTGCATCCTTTTCGTGAGTCGTGTCCGTGAAAGCTGCAATGTTCTATTCAAATAGGGTGGCTACCACTAAACTGCCATTCCCGTAATTCCCAGACAACCCTTGGTTGCATGAGTTTCGAGTCATTATTTTCTACTCAACCTGTTAATTAGAAACAAATACGGTTATTATCTTTCGATTACCGTGGGCGAATTGGCAGACCTATATTGTAGTTTTGCGATGCTCGCAGCTACACGACTTGTGTCATGTAATCAGCAATTCAATTACATGCGGGGAATCAGTCATATGCATTATACACATTACAGCCAGTCGCAATTAATAATATTGCACGGCGACATTTATTTTTCAATGTGACGCCGAAATGCACTTATCTAATATGGCGAGAATTTTTTACGCAATATTTTTGTTTTTAAAATCTTGGTATCTGCTAGTAGTCTTTGGTCATAATCATCATCAGGCATGGTCAATCTACTGCTGGATGAAGGCCACCCCAAGCTTCCACCACCTCTTCACAATCACGTGATTTAATAATGTGCCTAGTATGTGTACATGAACTAATTTCATTGCTTGATATCCGCATTTTATACCTTCTCAGGCGCATTTCATTCCACGCATGCGGGTAACAAGATATCAATCAGATTACTGATGTTCCATAATTGTATATTTTCGTTGCTTGTATTTCAAATACGGTTCAACTTCTTAATTTCATCAACGGCTTGCCATCGTGCCTCCCGCAATACAGTTGCCAGAAGCCAGGGTAGGTGGATTGTTTTTTATTGGGTGGGATCACTAGATGAATATCAATGTGACGTTCTTACAGATAGACCTGTTTTTTTTTCTGAATTAGCAGGTGGTTTGGCCAGTCAAGTAGAGTTAGATGCAATTCATCCTTAATTTCACGTCAAATATTTGCATTTATTATGCCTGCCGAAGTGGAATAATAATTTGTTTTGACCAATTTTGACGAAATATGTACACGTGATAAGCTGTTTTTTTGTATTCATATGTTTAACTGGATAATCCCTTGAGATGGAACATCTCATTTGCAAGGTAATTCTTACCTATTTTTAAAAATGGCATCAATAATCTGATGCATTGGATTAGTACCTCTGAATGAATCCTCTCTCTCTCTCTTTGAACAAATTCAGAGTAATTTTTGTTTTTGGTAAAATGCTACACAGTTAATTTTGCTCCCAAATATTGCACGATATACTGTTACACTTAGTGCCTGTATACTTGATCTATTTACGTATTTATTTTAAGCGATTCACTTACCTTTCCTATACTTTGCACTCCAATCGTGTGTTGTTGTTGTGCTGGGCTACTGGGCATCTGTGAAAAAGATCCTCATAGCTCATCGGATTTCTTGAGGATAAATACAGATTCTGATTCTGTGTCGGGCTGTCAAACACACACATGTAGAAACACCAGTGCGCAGTTGTACATCAACTCCGAATGATTCAACCCGTCAGTATCTGATGTAGTACAAAAATGTGGTACTCACTGCGACTGCGTTCGCCCCCGGTTTAATTAATGAGTCCCACGCACCATTTATCCACGGCGTGAACTGCGTCGCCATTCGCGGTATAATTACGCGGCAGTATCATGAGCCGATTGCAATGCATTTCACTCTCAAGACAGTTGCTGATCACAGATTCTGGGTGACCTACAAAGATGGTAATTAAACAACCGCTCTGGCCGTTTGCCCCAGCAATGTGTGTCACGTTATCCCATTAAATTTTCTCTCCGCTTCAAGGCACAGTGTTTTCGAGTCCCCTGTGCACGTTGTGTGTGCACAGTGATTTAACGTACTGGCAACTCACCGCACGTGTGTCCACTGCAGCCGGAATGCAACTGCGTTCACTAAGGGGGCGGGAGGCAGCCTCGAGAGCTGAAACCTACGAATGTAAAATGGTTAAGGTGCAGCGAGCGCTTGCAAACTCCACTTTGCTAGCAAAAGGGCCTCCGCTAGACAGAGCTCTGGTGCTCTTCACTCATTTTCCGAGGGCGGCCACTTTCGCCGATAAAAAAAACATCAGTGCGAGAGCCGCCACACCGCCTGCAAGGGGTGTTTTCACATTTGTGGATTGCCGGGGGCCGCACTAAAAACCAACCAGGGGCCTCCAGTGGCCCGCGGCAGAGGTCGCAAACGGGTTTTGTTTCCTTACCCGTACCCGTACCCGGCCGCACCAGGGTCGCAAATGGGTACCCGTACCCGTACCCGGCCGGGTACGGGTACCCGTTCCGTACCCGTACCCTATCCGAAATGAGTGACAAACGGTTACTCAGCAGTGACTCACGGCCTACCCGTACCCGGCCGCACCAGGGTCGCAAACGGATACCCGTACCCAGCCGGGTACAGGTAGCCGGGTATTGGGTAGGGTACGGGTATCGGGTACCCGATTGCGACCTCTGGCCCCTGGGCCTTGCAACGGGGAACACTCCCCTCGGAAGTTCTTCTAAGTGCCGTATTTTTGGCCAGACATTTAGGAAGAGATGGGAGTACCCACACTTTCACCCCTCTGCAAGTGACCTGCCAATCTAACAACTGTCGTGAACCCATTCATACCGCTCGGTGCACAGAGGCGGAGGGGATTACACGAACACCCGCCATTGTTTCAACTGCCGTGCCGGGAGATGGAATCGCGCCGGCGACCTCTGGATTGCACGTCCAGTCTGTCAACCATTACCCTACGACGGCATCCAAAGATCTTCTATGATAGTCGAGCCAGCATGGACGAGTAGGCGTTCCCTGGATTCCCCTCTAGCAGTGTAGCAGTGTGGTATGAGCTGGCAATTCGAGGGCAGCACCTTTATCCCTCCCTGCAAAAAAACAAGGAGAAAGGGATGACTGTGAGCTTTGTAAGGATGTGATCTATTGCCGCAGATTAAAAGGGGAGTTTTCAAAAGACCACCGTAGCGTCTTTATATTTGAGGGCAACCTCTGACCGCTACGTGCAAGAACACCATTCTCTCTGCATTGCATTTGCAGTGCTATCTTGCATTGTCTCTGTTTCTTTGCTTGGCAGATCCCCTGGTGGCACCACAGAAAATCGTTCCAAGGAGCCATCTGCTTCCCGCACCTTATGCTGGTAACCACTGTAACTTCGTGCATTCAACGCGGTGCAGCAAACGCCACCAATAATCCAGGGATCAATTCGTGTGGGGCCACTACACCAGGTGACACTAATAGCCGCTTTTCCACTGGCCACATCCGAGCCGAGCCAGCGAGTGGATTTACACTGGCCATTGGCCATGCCGAGCTGGAACAAAACCATGATACGCTGGCCTCACTGGATACCAAACTGAAACCTTTAACAAGGAATCATGTCTGCATTAACCACAATACTTGTGGTCAGAATGCAAACAAAAAACGTACTCTGATAATATATGCATTGTCTTTGAAACTGATTGGTCCACACCAGAGACAGCTTTCTTTGGAGACTAGTTTCAGAACAATTGAGATGCACGGCAGAGTAAGGTGTGCACGCCAGCCAAATGTAATGTTTTCATGACATTTGTCTGCGGTGATTTCAAGTACATACGAGTATGTTATTTACCACTTTCACCGTGGTAAGCATAATGTCTTCGAGATTTAATTTACGACTGCGGTAAGCGCACACGTGTTAAATAATGTAACGTTGAATGAGAACAAATCTGATTGTGGCATTGTAATATTTCGCTTTCGGAAATCAAATCGTATATCCCATACGATAACCCGACGTTATGTTATAATGCGTATGTAAAGTCTGTTGCTACGTATGCAAGCAATACAAATATGTGATGCATTCTTGATTTGAAGCTTTCGTGACTGCAGGAATCCATACTCTTTGGTTCTTCCGGTAAAGGCACGTTGAGTTGTGTGCCTTTTGGCGTCATATGGTCCAACACCATGAGAGACTAGGCTCGGGTGTGGACCAATCAATTTCAAGGACAGTGCATACATTATCAGAGTTGTGTTTTTTATTTGAATTTCAACCGCAGATATTGTGGTCAATGCAAACATGACTCCTTGTAAAAAAAGGTGTCAGTTTTGTTGCCAGATAAAAGGGTAAAAAAACTATTATCAAAGTCATGTAGGTTGTGTTGCGCCCGAAACGTCGCGATTTATTTTATTTTATACCTACATGACTTTACCGAAAGAAGCAAAGAGTATGTGATGCATTGTTTTTTCTACCTATGCCGTCATTTATATATGTTATGCAACGGATGAACTCAAAAAAAGAACTCGGATAATACAATGATTTTTCGAGAACTTACAGAGAAAATAATTGGATTGTAAATAGAAAAAAATAAAGTGACTCTTCAGCGTCACGACTTTTCGATGCCGTTATCAAACTGAAAGCAATTACATCAAATCCAACGAGCGGATTGTAAATGTGCACTATAATTAATAAAGCACGCGCTTCGACTTTGAAAACTCACGACTTCAAATAAAAATGGGTGTCGTAAAAATTACATAATCACTCACGTCAACGCCTACGAGCACCTCGTGCCCTCTTTTAGCCCCGCCCCCCCCCGCTCCCGATACGTTCCATTCATTGGCTACCACATTCTGATAAGCCCCCCCCCTCTCCTCCCCCTTAACTTGTATTTAAGAGCTTGCATCTTGAATCCCTGCCTCACTTGATGCAGCAAATCTGGCTGTGACGGTCCCACCTGATGACGGAGACTTGTGTTGCCTCCGAAACGTCGTGATTTTTTATTTTATTTTTTTATTTTATTTTAATCAATTTTAATTTCATTTTTTTACCTACGTGACTTTACCGAAAGAACTAAGAGTATGCATCCTTGCAGTCACGAAAGCTTCAAATCTAGAAGTGAAAATGGGTTCTGGGGGAGAGAAAAAAATTCTTGCTATGTCCTCGCTTTTCTGATGGGGAAGGAGTGTCAGCCAGGTGGGAGAATCGTATTATTCAAACAAATGAACACTGACTGATGTATGCTTACTGTGCTTGCAATTTATGCGACTTGACAGGCTTGGAGGCTCTAAAATTATTTTGCATGACAATGTTGAAACCCCTGAGAGACGTCATGCATAGATGCGGCTCTGGAATAATTGGCGAGAATCGCGCGTGCAGAAGCAGCCTCTGGGTGCTCACACAGCCCACGTCTCGTTACAGAATCTTGCATCGCCCACTGCACGTTACACATGTCAGTGCATACACATTGGCTTGCGGCAGTTTCATTCAAGGGCGGGGGGGGGGGGGCAAACCTCATTGGCGCCGCACTGCAATGGAACTTCCTTGCCTGGCAAGCATTTAAGGAAAAAGATCCACTTTATATGCAGGCTAGCCGCGAATAAGAGTTCAAACCAATGCACATGCACATACAACAGACGTTGTGTTATTTTTAAATGTAAGTGTGGTTATATATTTTTTTGAAGTGTTCGCAGTAGTGTGGGTGTATCGTGTGTGTCTGTGTGTCAAAGAAAATCTAATTTTATGACGATTATGCTGTCGGCTTGATGATACAAAATAATTATTCATTTCAAACTCTTGCAGAGCGGTTAGAGAAAACTTTATCAAATAGAAAATTCCTAAATCCTTTTTCAAGTGACCTTTTATACACGAGAGGGCACGCTTTCCCATACGTCCTGCGACAAAAATCGTCGTAAGAAAGTCAAGTATATATTATTATTCTTACAGCTGAAAATGTACCATATTAAGTTAAATATAAAAATGAGATGTGGTTGTTGTTGTCCAGTCACGGGTGACCATTGACTAACTACCCCTTGAGTACCCGGTTTATTCATAGGTGGCCAAAGCCCACATTCAAAATCAAGATGAACATATCATCAATGACGAAAGCCATTGATATAACCATCCCTTGCCAGTGCTCTCGACGCTCCACCAGATCCTGCATCTGTTGCACAATACAAACACAACATCCAAAACATGCCCTTGCAGTAATTCCACCATCTGGTCTTTTGGTCTTTTGCTCGGTCGCTGTACTCGTGGCGATGCCTGTCCCAGGAATTGGCCCTCCCCGATCCCGACCGCACGGTCGTTTGTGCCTTGTCCATATCCAGAACGCCGGATTCAAACCCAAGAACCTCAGCAGTTGCCGGCTCAACGCTCTGGCTCCCGAGGAGCCGCCTCCTAGTGTGCACATCTTGACTCCGTGAATAGAAGCAAGAATTTGGTTCAAGGGGGGGGGGGGTGGCGGTTATGACGCAACGCCTTTCGGAGCCTCGTGCTTGATTTATTTTTGGCTGCGATGAGCTGTGAGAGGAAGGAGCTCGGGGGAGAGGCGATTAATGGGAAATGTTTTGCCCGGCGGCACAAGAGGACCTAGATTTGTGGCACAAATAGTAAACTTCACTTTAATTGTGCAATTTAGAAGACATTTAGAATTTACTCCAGCCAAGAATATTTAGTTTCGGACACGCAGGCATAGTAGGCCTCGAAAACTGACAAATGTTTGGCTTCTCAAGGGTGTTTAGTATTTAAAATTGTTGCATTTCAAATTGTTTTCATGTGTACGCATGACGCGTGTGTTGATGCAATCGCTGTACGTGTAAGCAAATCTCTGTAAACCGTTCCTGCGTGCATCTATGCCGTTTCGTTCAGTCGCACCTGTAACGCAGAAACACTCGATGTAATTAACATTTTTTTTTGCCCAAGTAATTTGCCGGAAGACAGTAATGGTGTCATTTCTTAAAACAATCACGGCCGAGGCTGAATTATTCCTCCCATTTCAAAAGTGCATTTAGTATTAATCCAAATAGTTATTGCGAGCACGCACGCACGTACGTGCGCGCACACACACGGTTGCCAGCGTTGGGAGGAATTTTCTGTGTTGGTCTAATAGCCCTCACAAATAACAGACTCTGTCCCATAAGTATGGTGTGCACCACGGCATAAGACAAACTGCCATTATTATTGGTAAGCTGCAAGCCTCCAGAGTGTGATTTCCCTGTATTAGATGGATTTCAGGTATTCTGGCTTGTCACAGGTGGCCCTAGAGAGCCAATTAATGCGAAAAATGGGAATATTTTGGCCACTCGTTAGTAGTAAATCATAGGCCGTTGACTCTGCATTGGCTTAACAAATTGTAAATATAAAATGTGGACCAAGCAAGGGTTTATGCTTTTTTAGCCCCCAACATGCTTGTGCCATTACAGATTACAGTTTAATCCTGTCAAATAATAACGATTGTAAATAGTGTGCTTTATTCATAAGAAACAAGTGCCAAACGGTAACACGTGCAAACGTGCACTACATTTTACCAAAAACAAAGACAAAGATTCCCCCCCCCCCGTGTGGCTTACACAGGCTGTTGGGGCAAGTGCTGTTATAGTGAGCCACTCACAAATGCCGGAAATGTACACAAGGAAGTGGTGTGGAGATCATTCCCGGCTGCCTTTGTCTCCCCAGTGTTGATGTTCACACACTCCGCACCTCCGAAGAGCACTGTTGGCTACGTACGGTGCGAAAGAAGTTCAACATACATACACACATACGTACCGCACCGGGTTAGTTTTTAGGCAAAATTGAAATAAATTGATTTGTTTAAAAGCCTAAACATTTTTAAACAATACTATAATAATAATGTTAAGATTCCCGACTTGATTTGAGTCCAAGTTATTTCTTAACAAATGAGAGCATTACCCTCAAATGGTCTCATACCCGGTTTAAATATAGGACGCAGAATCGATAATCTCATTCGACATAATGACTTCATAGGTTTGGCGCTATTATCATAATTATCATTGTTACGTAAATCAATCAATACCAGTTTCACCGTGAGGTTTTTGCAGCCCCACATATATATTTTTTTTTATATACGAACCAATGCCAGTAATTCACCCCGAAATTGATATTATGCTCAAAAGAGCTCATTTGACAGACAGGTGGAGTAACAGCTGGTGATGAATGACCACATTACGCACCTCCCCATTGCTTTTTGGCATTTGAAAAAAAACAACGTTCCTCTTTCTGCACCACCCACTTGGCCTCCCCATCCACATTGGCAGGAATACGGAGCCAGTCGATTGTTGGCGGCGGTTTGTTTTTCTGCGCGCCGCGCCGATGTTTCTTCCGCGTACCCCACGCTCCACACGGCCGCTCGCTCATAGACACCTCCGTTGGGCAGGATGTGCGGCGCTGCGACAGCACGGCTCGCCCCGCGGTGAGCGCCGCTCTTGGGAGAGCGGGGAGGAGGCGATCGCGCCCGACAGATGGAGGCCATGCGCTGCTCGCGGAAGCGGGTGCGCACGCAGTTCGGAGTGGGCCTCGTCACCTGTGTGCTGTCCACGCTGCTGCTCCTCTTCCTGATCGACGAGGAGCTCTCGGGGTTTGGCGAGGTGAGTGTGACATTCCTGGTGGGTGGGGGGGGTTTGCTCTCTCTCTCTCTTCCGTTTGAATGTCATCGTTCCCATTGTCATCATCAGCCATGATCTCGGTCCGCTGCTGGATTAAGGCCTCCTCCCCAAGCCGTCGACACTTCTCTGCGGCTCTACGGTATATCAATCGGCCGAGCACCGTTACGCGAGCCGACGTAATGTTTTGGTGGATGTCCACTCAGAAGTATTTCATTCCTTCGCTGTCATTCTGTCACTGCTCTTTACCATCGGCAGTAGTCTGCCCCAAGCCTGCTTAGTTTTTATTTTAACCGTCAATGGTATGTTTCTGGTTTGTATTTGTTCCTTGATCCATGTGTGCCTACTTTTTCTCTCTCAATGCAATTCCAAGAATTTTTATTTCCACGCTTCTTTGCACTATTAAAAAAATTATCCAAATTGTTCGCTACTGACCGTGCCTTTAAACCATGTTATTGCGGTTAAGTACCAACTGATTAAAAACACATCAATGTCACCGGTTTATTATTTATAAGCGTTATCAGTAATTGGCGTAGTCATCTGAATTGCATTCAGCAATACAAATATCTTCTTGGTTCTTTCGGTAAAGTCACGTAGAAGGGAAATAATACAATAATAATAAAACATAATAAAATACAATTCTCATGACGTTTCGGCCACAACGCAAGCAGCCGTCCTCAGGTGAAGAACAGGTCTGTCGGAAAGACAGCGTCTGAATGAACACCACCAAGCTTCAGATGCTGTCTTTCCGACAGACCTGTTCTTCACCTGAGGACGGCTGCTTGCGTTGTGGCCAAAACGTCGTGAGAATTGTATTTTATTATGTTTTATTTTTATTATTGTATTATTTCCCTTCTACGTGACTTTACCGAAAGAACCAAGAAGATGAATTCCTGCAGTCACGAAAGCTCATTTTATTTAACTTTTTCTATATCACTAATCTATGTCTTGACATGTATATATACTTTTTTTTAGTTAAAGGTGCAGCCCTGAAATGTCGTGATCATGCCACTGCTGGTGGAAGGGCCTCCTCTATAGATCCCCCGAGAGTGTAATTGGCCTTACTCTTCCACTCTGGTCAAACCGTCTTAGAAGAAATGCGAGTACCCACACTTTACCCCACCAATTCGACGAACTGCTGTGTATGCATCGGGTGTACAGAAATTCAAGAAACTTGCACATTACTTTAAACTAACCACGGCGGAAAATCGAGCCGGCGACCTCTGGATTGCAAGCCCAAGTGCGCTAACCATTACACCACGGCAGCTTCCCATTTATAAGTGCCCGCTTTTAAAAGAAGATCACTTGCCAACGCTGATAGGGTAGTGCTGGAGAATAAAACAACAGCCCGGCCACCCTGATTGACACTTAATTGAGGCAATAGGTGAGTAAGTAGTGCATTTCTCACATTGCGATTGATTTGGAATGACTCCAGCCCCCCCGCCACTGTCACGTAATCAGTCTGTTCACCATCCTGCGAACGCATGTCGTGCTCACCTATCGTAACATGTAAGCGTCACTCAGGCCAGCAGCTGTTGGTGCTGTGCACGCCTGTGATAAAGCGGCAGACATTTCGGATGCGGTCTGCTCGCCATGAATTACGTGCGAGTGGCTCGACGCAGAAAAACACGTGTAAGGATGAATTGCGATATACTCTTTGGGTCGCTCGGTAAAGTCGCGTAGATCAGCAGCATGCCACGCTTTCCCACCTGATGACGGACGCTTGTGTTGCGCCCGAAACGTCGTGATTTTATTTAGTTGTTTTCATTTAATTTATTTAATTTTTTACTTACGTGACTTTACCGACAAAACCAAAGAGTATAAAAATCACGACGTTTAGATCGCGACACAAGCAATCGTCTTCAGCTGGAAAAAATTATCCTGCCTCAGCAGTTCGCCTGCTGTCTTTTTTCACCTGAGGACGATTGCTCGCGTTGCGATCGAAACGTCGTGATTTTTTGTATTTTGTTTCCATCTACGTGACTTTACCGAAAGACCCAAAGAGCATGAATTCCTGCAGTCACGAAAGCTTCAAGTCAAAGTTCATTGCAGTCGCGTTTATTAACGGGGCAACGCCGCACGTTCTGATGCTCCCAAATTGTTTAACAAAGTGAGTCGAGGTGGCAACAGAGCACCGGTGGCTTCATCAACGTATAATTTGCAGTTAATGGCCCTGCTCTGATCTGGAAGCACTTGTGTGTTTCACCTCCACAGACGAAGTTCAGAGGCACAAGCTCCTAACGGACGCTCCCCCGATGTTGCATTACGAGCGCGAGATCAAACTGTGCGGCACCATAATTACTTGTGGACATTGAAGCTCCCACAACTCTCTGCGCGAGAGCAGCCTTCTTGCGCCCGGTGTCACGGCCAAAATTAACCGCCGTCAATAACTAGGCGACATCACTGGCGCAATGAGAAGCCTCATTGTAAACGAGCGGCACGTACGCCGCCACTGCCACCAAGAAATAATAAAAGCTATTATATTTCTATTAATGATCATGATAATAATACTCAAACACCGGCTGTCGAGAACTAGTGTCAGGACAATTCGCTGGCGCACGCTCGCAGGAAGGACATAGGTTCAATCTGTGATGACCGTATGAGATCTTTTTTATTTTATTTTATTTTTATTTTCACCTACGTGACTTTACCGAAAGAACCAAAGAGTATGAATCATTGCAGTCACGAAAACTTCAAATCTAGAACGTATGAGATCTGTTTAAACTTGTGGGCAGGATTGTAAAGGTGCAACCCTGCAATTGTTTGTTCCTGCCACTGCTGAAGAAGGGCCTCCACTCGTGGATATCTCTGGAGGGCACCTTGTAGAGGACATTTAGCCCACTCGTCAACATTGGCCAGACATCTTCTTGGTTCTTTCGGTAAAGTCACGTAGAATGGAAATAATACAATAAAAAAAAAACATAATAAAATAATTTTCACGACGTTTCGGCCACAATGCAAGCAGCCGTCCTCAGGTGAAGAACATGTCTTAGAGTCGCGGCACCGAAAGAACCAAGAAGATGAATCCCTGCAGTCACGAAAGCTTTAAATCAAAATTTAACCGCCACTACGGGGTGGGATTCCACAAAACTTTAAGATCTTTCAACAAACTCCGGGATAAGAAGGCTCAGCTAATCGAGTCTCTCACCTTTCTGAAGAGATGCCGCGACCATAAGACCTGTTCTTCACCTGAGGACGGCTGCTTGCATTGTGGCTGAAACGTCGTGAGAATTATTTTATTATGTTTTATTTTTATTATTTTATTATTTTCATTCTACGTGACTTTACCGAAAGAACCAAGAAGATGAATCCCTGCAGTCACGAAAGCTTTAAATCGAAAATTGGCCAGACATTTTGGTCGAGGTTGAAATACCCACACTCTACCCCACTGCACGCGACCTGCCGGTCAACTAACTGCTGGTGTACAGATTTATACTGCCGGGTAAACAGAGACCAGGGAGATTTAAGAATCAGAGCCCATCATTTTTGAACTGCCACACTGGGCGATTGAACCGGAGACCTGTGGTTTGTCCATTGTGCTAACCGTTACACCACGGTGGCATCTGGGCTGATTATTGGCTATGTGAAACTCCCATTTGGAACGAATTGTCGGTGACTTACTGTAGCGATTATAAGTATGACTCATTACGGCTTGTCAGTCTATCCCATCGGTGGACAATTTATGTGAGCACCTACCTCAGGCCGTGTCAAGTAAAAAAATCAAAGTAGTTTCTGTTCAAAGTTTAATGTCAAATAGGTAGAAAGTCATCTACAGTTTACAGCCCTGAGCGAGTGATAAAAAAAAGAATCCAAATT
Source organism: Lampetra planeri (assembly GCF_965212315.1). Classification (NCBI taxonomy): domain Eukaryota; kingdom Metazoa; phylum Chordata; class Hyperoartia; order Petromyzontiformes; family Petromyzontidae; genus Lampetra; species Lampetra planeri. The sequence continues at coordinate 9,090,858 of NC_136122.1, read as the reverse complement.
TCTTTTGTGAGAATGAATAAATCCACAGGACAATCACTGCAGACTTTCCACAAAGTAGGTACTCATTTTATTGACCCTGAAGGGCTGAGTTACTGACCAATTGCAAGTCGCCTGCTCTAGACACTGTAATACCATCATGTTACGAGGTAAAGGTACAGCCCCTGCAATTGCTTGGTCATGCCACTGCTGGCCGAAGGGCACCACCACAACCCCACCCTCCACTAGAGAGCATTTGGCCTACTTTTTCACACTGGTCAGACATCTTCGAAGAGGTAGGAGTACCCACACTTTACCCCACCACCAAACAACTTGCTGCTAATCGACTTTGCTGTGGTGGAAGCCACTTTTAGTAGCCCTCGGTGGACAGGCGACCGCTGGGCTGGCAAGTCCAGCATGTGATCCGTTGCACACCACGGCAGCATGGGTATAATGGGATTTTGTAAAATCATTCAAGAAAACCGGTGGCTGATAAAGGCGGGCAAAGTAATCCGTTTAATGTGTCTTAAACCCTAATGAACATGTCATCAGGAAGACTTTGACAGTTTTCATGACCTATTTGGAATTCAAAAGAAAAAAAAAGATATCTAATTTGCATGATTGGCTTCATTGAAATGGAATAGAAATTGTTTGTAATGAATATCGTGCAAGGTCATTGTAACCCGATTATGATTTACGGGATTGTAAAAACTAATTATATAATGAAATATATTAAGGCACATGCCACGGGTGTGTTAACATGTGCTTTGAGCCTTTGAGCAATAGATAGTCAGCGTGTATTTATAGTCAAATACAATGTAGCACGCTACCCCCACAAAGACAAAGATGCCCATATAGCCTTACCAGACTGTTCTAGGCAAGTGCTGTTCGCGAGCACCTATTAAGGTCGGCTCTCCGAACGAGACGGCGGTGTGCCCAGAAACAATGCCTAGCCACCTTTGTCTTCCTAGTGCTGATGTTTGCACATGACAGCAAGTGATCGCAGGACTGGTTCAGGTATCACTCGCCATTGATGTTAGCCGGGGCCAGGAATCAAACTCAGGTGGTCAGGTTCATAGTACAGTGTGCTAACCAGAGGTGGGACAAAGTCATTGTTATGCAAGTCCAAGTCGAGTCGCAAGTCATCAAATTCATGACTCGAGTCTGACTCGAGTCCAAGTCACATGACTCGAGTCCACATCTCATAGGTGGGACAAAGTCATTGTTATGCAAGTCCAAGTCGAGTCGCAAGTCATCAAATTCATGACTCGAGTCTGACTCGAGTCCAAGTCACATGACTCGAGTCCACACCTCTGGTGCTAACTAATGTGCCACTGCTCCACCCCGTGACTGGATATTGCAGACGATAAATTAACTGTTTACTCTGAACTCAGTGTTCAACATTCTACACGCCAAATATTGCAATCCTCAATTCTTTATAGGAATCCTTAATTATTATTATACAGCGAAAGTGCTTAGGGAAATCCAACTTAACGGAAATTCTCCCATAAAGCATGTAAAAAAATTCGATATGCGGAAATTGTTTGCGTTAATCGACGTAAGATCAAATGGTGCAACGCGCTGAGGTTGTGGGCGAATACCACCCAGAGCCCTACGCCTCGCTCCACCAAAACGCCGCCTTCACCGAGCCCGCGCTTCACCAGGATTAAGGTAAATGGGGTTTTGTTGTAGCGTTACGTAATTCTTTTCCTTTTGCATGATACAGTACTGAGAGAAAACGAACTCGTAATCGGGTAGGGGAGGCACAACTCTATCTGGCTATGGGATTTGATCTCAATTTGGGGGGGGGGGGATTTGTTCAGTTTCTGACATACGGAAAATTCGGGTTACAGATCGTTCTGGGGAACCTAACCCTTCCGTAACCCGGGGACTGCATGTATTGATTCACAATACAATGCTGGCCTTTGAAATAACTTGAACTTGTGTTGCTGATATCTCGTTTTTATTTAAGGATCTCAATTTCAAAAACTCTCTGTCCACAACAATATCTTCTGTCTGGGCTGTTGAAGTCATGCACTTAGGTTAACTTGCCAATGTGGCAGCAGAGTCGTTAGTGCAACTTTACCACGAACCGGCTCTACCTGAGTTTGATTCCTAGCCCCAGCTGACACCAGCGGCAAACCAGTGGTGGGCCACTCCCCCTTAAACCCACACAGACCAGCATGGTGAAGTATGGTCTCACAACCCTATATTACTGACGCAGCATGGCGAGGCCTTCATCTAGTTGGGGATTAACAATGAGCTGTAAATTACTTTATTAGTAGTAGTAGTCATTTTACGTGGGTTATTACATTGCAGGATCATAAGAAATAGCATCAACTCGGGGGTTCTTCATCCAGCAGTGGATTGATCATAGCTGATGATGATGATGAATGCCCAAATGAATAGCACATGATTTGTACTAGAGGGTATACAGTATATGTAATTGTTTTATAAAAAGATTGCCCATGCCAAACAATAACACCATTAACTGCCTTAAATTCCCTCTAACTGTGCCGTGCAATGGTTTGTTGATTTGGGTGAAACCAACATGAATGGCTTTAAAAGCTATGAGATTTTTCTTCTATCCTTCAAGCAGGAAATAAACTTCCGATTACAGCGATAACCCGGGCTTCTCTTTCATTAACCTTAAGAATAGCCCTCAGACTCGTCCTGACCCGAGTTTAGACCTTAAGATATTGGGGTTGTTGCAAAGTCAATTGACCATTCTTTGCTCCCTGCTGCTTTTCACCCCAATCATATAACACTGACATTTTATATATATATAAATATATATTATATCGTGGCTGCGTGGATTTTTCTCCAGGTCCTCCGGTTTCTCCCCTCCACATTTAAAAACAACTTCACGCGTTTAGAGTATTTGGATGCTTTAAATTCCCACGTGATAAGCCACTTCATTGAGCTATCATTTGTGGCCAGGTCGCTTTTAAAAAAAAGAGCTATACAACTCAGTGGCCCTTACCTGGTGAAACATAAACATAGTTTAGAAAATTGTTTAGTTTCATAGTTTTAAGAATAAAATGATGATGGTGACAAATGTGTGTATTTTTATTCATGTCCCTCTAGAATGAAGAGCAAAGAATCGCAAAAGAGGTTCTCCTGAAACAGCTCTACTCCGAGAAGAATGAACTGTCCTTCAGAAATCTTTCAGACATCGGCTCCCTTCTGAACATAACGTACTACCACCTCGCTGGTTATCCTTCAAATAAGAAAAGTAAGACGGTTAATGTTACAGCGTGGTTGACGCCGCTTGAGATTTATCTGAGTTTAAAAACAATGTCAGCGGTTCTTACTGGGCCCACGTAAACACACCGTATGTATTTTTTATATTGTATATAAACATGTTGTATTTGTTTACCTTGAGTGAATTTTAGGATCACCGCACACTAAGAAATGAATGAGGCAGTTTGACAGTTTAAAACCCGAGTGTGGTAATATGAATTACCATGCGTCGAATGTCTACTTTGCTGCTCACGTTTGATTTTGTCCTCGTGCTGGACTTTGCGAGCGGGCCGGTGGTAAATTCTCCTGCACCAAGGCACCTCAATGTATTACTCAGCTCAAACGATGCGAACAATCATTGATTGATTCTCAAAATATATGTGTGACTTTTTTGCGCGATGGCCGTTTTTCATTGCAGTAAAGAAGGCCATTGCCTGAAGAAAGACCAATGCCCCGCAAAGTCATATATTGATATAAATGTTCCTCTCTCGAGCAGTGTCATTGACGAATATGTCGAGATTTATTTACGCTTTTGTGCCACTGCCGAGGAAGTATGACAATTCTTTTTTCGTTCGATTCGATGTCGCAGAGTACCTGACGATCGGCATCTCGTCGGTGAAGAGGGCGAGGGGCAACTACCTGCTACAGACGCTCAAGTCGATCTTCGAGCAGTCGAGCGACGACGAGCTCGCGGACATGGTGATCGTCGTGCACCTCGCCGACTTCGACGCGGAGTGGTGCGAGGGCACGGCGCGCGCCGTCGCCCGCAAGTTCTCGCAGCACGTCATGCGCGGCCGCCTGGTGGTCATCCACGCCCCGCGGCACACCTACCCGCCGCTGCAGGGCCTCAAGAGGAACTTCGACGACCCCGACGACAGGGTGACCTTCCGCTCCAAGCAGAACGTCGACTACGCCTTCCTCACCAACTTCTGCGCCAACCTGTCAGAGAACTACCTGATGCTGGAGGACGACGTGGCGTGCTCGCGCAACTTCCTCACCTACGTGCGCAAGTTCGTGTCCTCGCTCGAGGGCCAGCCCTGGGCCACGCTCGAGTTCTCCAAGCTGGGCTACATCGGCAAGCTGTACCGCTCGTGCGACCTGCCCCGCCTCGCCCGCTTCCTGCTCATGTTCTACCAGGAGATGCCGTGCGACTGGCTCCTCAACCACTTCCGCACGCTGCTGGCGCAGGGCGACGCCATCCGCTTCAAGCCGTCGCTGTTCCAGCACATGGGGTACTACTCGTCCTTCCGGGGCACGGCCAACAAGCTCAAGGACGACGACTTCGAGGACGAGCCGTCCGACGTGCCCGACAACCCGCCCGCCCTCCTCAGGACCAACATCGAGGTGTTCGAGGCCTACCACCCGTACAAGGCCTACGGCCTGGGCGGCGAGTACTTCTGGGGGAAGGCGCCGAGCGCCGGCAAGTTCTTCCTGCTCGTCTTCAAGAAGGCGGCGAAGATCGAGAGGATCAAGGTGCGCACGGGAACGGAGGACAGGAAAGGGGACGTGCTGCGTCACGCCGCGCTGGCCGTTGGGGACGGCCTGAAGCCCACGTCCACGGGGAGAGACTGCAGCAACTACGTGCCACTCGGGGAGTTCGCCGACGGGCAGTTCGACTCCATAGACGTGTTGAAAATGGCCCCTTTCGAAATCACATGCCTGCGCATCAATGTGCTTAGCGAGCAGTCGGATTGGGTCATCATAAGAAACATAGGCGTGTGGACAGCGCAGACTCCGTAGGCGCCCCGAAGCAACCAAATGCAAAGCACAACTTGCAAAGATGTTCTCCTCTCAAGCCAAATTTGTAAAAAGTGAAAATTTTACTCGGGTTCAGAAGCATGGAATAAACTGTCAGCAGGCAGCGTCTGCGGGCTTACCGGCAGCCGCTTCCTTCAATGCCAGCTTTCGTCCAACTATTTTTCTGCAGCAGGAAGCCTGCCCTTTGTATTTGTTATCTGTTGTGCTTCTGGATGTACACACCACTTTTGCTGTGGAATGGAAATTTAGGGAGGATGTTACGCCTTGAAGCCGTTAGCCGTTTAGCTGTTTTGGCTCGCAGGGAGACGTAAGCTCTCCATCGACGTGAAATGACTGCAGTCGATTTGCCTCCCTCGTAAAAATCACTTTTTACCTTTTATACGTGCATTGGTACTAGTCTTTATACGCTACCAGCCGCGTGACGTTTTCACTAAATAAATACAAATCACCGTGTATAGATGTTTGTGTTTGCCGATGTTAATTATTTGATGAATAATGAGCTTGTATACTGTGTTTCACGGAGCACTGTTACGTTACTTGAGGTGGGGCCATGTTTCCTCTCGGTGTCCCTGCGGAGTTGTGACTCACTCCGAGTGAAAGATTTATAAATAACAAGCACATTTTTTGTTGTTGAAACGATGCCCACTCTCTGCAGCACACAGTTGTGATGGGAAAATTAATCGGGCTGGATTTTCCAACGGGCCAATGTTGTGTTTGTCCAGCAAAGTGTACACGTATTGTCTAGAAAACTCTCGCTAGAAACTTAATCCCCAGTGTACAAAACAGTTGACATAATCTCAGTGGAAAAATCCAGACTGACTCATTTTTTTGTCCTGTTCATGCGGGCAAACATTGTGGGTTTTAATTGAATCTTAGACCTGGTTTCCCTTAGCCTGCATTTGTTCTGAAGCAGAAACTCCAACCCATAATATTTGCAGAAGTGCACGAGCTAGTTTTTAATTTGCAACTTGAAGATACAGGTTTCTTTCTTAATTGATTGCAATTATTTATTATTGTGCTGTGACTAAAGTGATGTGACTAATGAGAACATTGTGGTTAGACCTGCGTAAACTCACTCTCGACGCATGTTTTATTCCCTTCTCGGTATCATTTTCCAGATAACGTCGATGCGGGAACATCCTTGCATCGTTATTTTTGCAAACGAAATTGCCTCCGTGGACCCCCTGTGTACCGCGGAGTGACTTTCACTGCTGCGGAAATATTCACACTTCTATCCCTCTTCATTGACACGTGGATAACGCTGCTTTAATAAAGAGAATAGGAAACACTGATTTGCCTGTCTCAATGGAAGCGTTTTCTCCCGCCCCCCCCTCCCCCCGTTTGCTGGCATCCCAAACACACTGAATTTTCAGATATCGCGTATTGATCAGCCTTCAAGGTGTGTGGATTTGTAACATCTGCTGTGGAGTGGTGCAACCAATCGCACTGGCCAGAGTGAATGTGAATGAAGGAGTGTGCTTAAATTTATATTGCCGCCGTTACAAAGGTTTATCTATCCAAACTAAGCCCTTGACCCATCCCATGAAAATTGCAAACGTTTAATTGTTTAACTGCTTGTTGATTCCCCCACGGCGGACCGTGACGTCCGATTAGAAAAAAAGGGGGCTTTTAATTTTGTTCATATTTTTTGAGGCAGCAGTTATCTGCACAGACAATGCACGGCCGTTGTCGCCCTGGCCACCATGAGGCTTAATTTGAATACACATAATGTAAATGATAAGCAGGGATGTGTGTGCGGTAGATTTGGGGATTTGAAAAAAAGATGAAAGATGCCACACGTTACTATATAAAGAAACACGGGGGCCTTTTGGCAGCTCGCCCATATGCATGTGAGCCATTGAGTTGCCAAACGCATGTCATTCCGTTTAAATCTGATTACGCTAAATCCTAGCTTCATGGCTGTTATCTAAAAGGAGACGTACCCTATTACAATTGGCTTCAAACATGCAGCAGCATTCGTGTGTGTGCAGCTTACTGTACTCATTTAGCTACAAACTCTCATCGCACCTTAGTAAAAGACTAATTTCTATCAATTTGGATATGGGTGCAGCCCTGCACTATCATGCGACTGCTGGGAAAGGGTATTATGCCTCCTCTTCCACGTTGGACAGTATCTTTTTTTATTGTTTATTATAAATAATTTTCCAGGACGATTGCTTGTGTTGCGATCGAAACGTCGTGATATTTTTATTATTATGTTGGCTTTACCCAAAGACCCATAGAATATGTATTCCTGCAGTCACGAAAGCTTCAAGTCAAGATTTTTCCAGGATAATCCCTTGAGATGGAACACCTCATTTAAAATATTGAGAGCAGTGGCTCTTAACCTGGGGTACACGCACCTCCTGGGAGTGCGAGATGCCCTTTCTGGGGGTGCCAGATTTTTTTTAGAAGGTCACTAATTGAAAACACAAATTAAGCATGGGCACCTAAGTACGAATACTTTGTTTCATCAAACCTATGTAGTTTATTAACATTATACATGTGGATTTAATGTCACGTGTTTTACGATAGAGAACCACTGTTTTCGAGGTTGTCAAGTGACACATAGACGTTTTTGAAAAGTTGTGATTACCCACACTTTACCCCACCACATCCGACATGCTGATTGACTGTGGTGTGCCCGTTTATATTGCTGGGTGGACAGAGGTGGTGGGGGAGGTGGGGGTTTAATATTTTGCCCTTTATTTAAACTGCCACTCAGGGAAATGGAATCGAACCAGCGACCTTTGTCTTGCAAGTACGGTGTGCTAGCCATTACATCATGGCAGCATCCCATCGCAACTGGGACCGAGAGAAGGAAAATCGTTTAAGTATTTTCAATGACATTTAATCACATTTTACATTAAAAATACACTTTGTAGAATGTTCTGCTGGCTGGCGATGATGGTGACAGTTTTAGTAATTTCACTGACAGAGGACTTCTGAGATGTAATTAAAATGGTCATGGAAGTTGCTCGCTTACAATATTTATTTCTGTAAATGTTGGTTGAAAAAAAACGGAGTTTAACAAAGGAAAATGCGTCAACATGAGTTAATTTAAATCCACAGACATTTACAACTCCAAAATATATATATGAAGCTGAGCATGTGGTGAGTGTGTAAGTAAGCCTATAAGTAGCCTTGGGCATTATGGAATAATTGTAATGACTTTATTACTTTCTTTAAAATTATAATCTCGTTCCGTCATTAAAAAGGAGTAAATATTTTAATGTCTTTGACTTGGCATTGGAACAGTGAGATAATATGAGAATTAAGTAACTAACCTTGTTTTTTTTTGTATGTTTTATAGCAAAACAGCTGGCGAAATAGGTTTTTCATTTTATTTTGATTTGTGCTTATTATCATTACTATTGCTCTCAATATCTCAGAACTGTACGTTTGTTAACGGGAATAATTTATTTTCGTGTCTCAGTAAATCTTATGCATCAACAAGTTCTGCTTATATTTTAAAAGCAACTCTGAAGAGATGACGAGGCATTCGTGAACAATTTGATGTAGTTGAATGTGTATGTGCATCGTTCAAATATCAATAAATATTTGCAAGACAGTGGCAATAAACCAATTGCCATTTTGTGCAAATTATGCTGCTCATGCAAAATGCGCTTAACTAACAGAGGGTGCAATAATTGATTCAAAAGTATTGGTTATTGGTGACAGATTAAATGAAATGTGCAAAATATTGGCAATATAAATTGAGTTCCACAAACTAGTCTCCATAACCTTGTGTGCACTTAAGCTACCTTTAGGAACAGATAGTCACGTATTTTGGCAAAATAATGTGTCTTTGCACGTCACAACTTCAAAAAGATCGCAAGTGTCATGATAAGTGTGGAAGATTGGCGAAGTGATAACACGTGTGCCTCAGAAATAAGTTTCCTGGGTTGGATTCCAGACTCGGGCGCCTTTATGCGTGGAGTTTCAATGTTCTCCCGCTGTTCTGCATGATATTATTGGTTCTTTCGGTAAAGTCACGTAGAAGGGAAATAATAAAATAATAAAAATATAAAACAATAAAAATTTTCACCACGTTTCGACTGCAACACAAGCAATCATCATCAGGTGTGGATTTCACGAAACGTGAGAATTTGTATTGTTTTATATTTTTATTATTATATTATTTCCCTTCTACGTGACTTTACCGAAAGAACCAAGAATATGAATCCCTGCAGTCACGAAAGCTTTAATTCAAAATGTTCTGCATGAGTTTACTTCGGGTTATCTCGTTTCCCCCCAGAGCTAAATGAACCAAACACACGCCGCAACTGGCATGGGCCACATATCCCAATGCTGAATATTTGACCTCCAAATTGCTCGTTTGGAGTTACACAGCAGTAAAATCGCCCCCATACTCAGAAAACTTGGCAGGGCCCTTCTGAAAATAATCGTGAGACTTCGCTGAGGCTTTCCCGTTTAAACAAGAATAATGATAATAATATAAGTTATGCTACATAGTTATTTTTTCAAATTTTCTAGCTGTGGATTTCACACCTGATGATTGCTTGTGTTGCAGTCGAAACATCGTGAGAATTTTTATTGTTTTATATTTATATTATTTTATTATTTCCCTTCTAATTGACTTTACCGAAAGAACCAATAATATGAATCCCTGCAGTCACGAAAGCTTTAAACCAAAATTTTATGCTACATAGGTTAATCGCAAACAAAACCTGAATCACTACTCATGGCTAAGCTTGTGCTTTGAGCACGTTAATGTTTAATAAAATACATGGCTGAGGTGAGGGAACCTCCTCCTGCTCACCCCGCAAAAAAATATTAGGAAAGTCACGGAATAAGTTGTGGTAATGTGTTATAGTGCCAGCATGGAGTCTTTTAAGGAAATAAAAGCAAGTGCCTTGAATGGAATGTGTTTTTGTTTCAGCCATTGTCAAGATTTAGCGGACTAAATTCGCAATTTCCGTCACCACCGTGAGCTCCGTGCCATTATCTCAGCCTTAGTTGAGGCCCAGTGGCAAGTTGTCGGGTCACTGCTGGCTGATCTGAGTTCTGAACAGTGTAATCCATTGAACTAGCTCAAGCACCCATCGGAATGTGTCATGAGCTGCACCAGTTTCAAGGGCCAGGCAAGCAACAAAGTGTCCTGCTACAAAGTTGCTTTGGTCTGCTACTTTCTTTGACAGGGGTTTGGAACACTTAATACTGGTAGAAACAACCTGGTTCCACCAGCCCACAGAGGATTATTGTGTCCGTCCGTCCGTCGTGCATCCAAAAATGGGAGGGGTGGGGCTGGGTGGGGAGGGGCTGGGTGGGGAGGGGAGGGTGGAGAGGGGCTGGGTAGGGAGGGTGGGGCTAGGTGGGGGGTGGGAGGGTGGGGCTGGGTGGGGAGGGGCTGGTCACCCCGTGGTGCCCTTATAAAACTCAACGTTAAACCTACTCACGCAGGCTTGTGCCCCGCCCTCACAGTCGGGCATATTTGCGGAATACACCACGCCGCCGTTGACCCTGGCCATTGACCGAGCAACCCAACGTTCCTACCAGCTCCCTCCGCAGGATTGTGTTGATTAAAAGGTTGAATCACACGAAGGGACATATAACACACGTGCACACCGCAACGGAAAGAGTGCACACTTCCCCTGTCTGTGAACCACCTTCCTGACAATGCTCTCTCAATCTCCAACCAATGTGTGACGTGACCTTGTTTACTGTGGGACGACGTAGCATAAAGCAACCTTCAAGCCGATCGTACCATAAGTCATGGTGTCTATCGCGTATTCTGCGCGAGCTCTCACACCCCGTGTGCATGAGCAAAAGACGAGCGACAACCAACGCTTACGTTTTAGAAATTAAATTCAAATAACCTTGCAGATGAATTGAAGAATGTAACGCAGCAGATCAGTTGGTTTGTGAGCTGCCATTGCAATGCACAAACCTCTCTGGCCTCGCTCCGGGCTTTGAATAAGGGCCACTTTCCTTGAGCGTAGCCAATGCTATACTTTTTCTTATTTTTAAGGCCACAGCGTTGTTGACTAATGTTTTGAGTGTATTGCTTGTGCACCACTTCCACCGCAGCAGCAGCATCACCAAATAATAATGTGTGGAGCGTCCGTTACCCCATCAACGTCTATCCAACACACCATATACCCTGGGGGCCCTTAAAACGAGATAATTATTATCTCACAACGCTGTACAAGACGACATCGATAACACAAAATAAGAAGGAAAAAACACTGCCCCTCGCAAGACACGTAGCATGTAAAATAAACAAGGGATATTTAGAAAAAAAAATGCCGAGGTCTATTTCGCCTTTGGCATTGTTTCTGATTGTCATCTTGGTGCCAGGTTGTTGTTTTGACTAAAAACGTTCGTGGCTGCAGGAATTCATATTCTTGGTTCTTTCGGTAAAGTCACTTAAATAGAAAAAAAAGAACCTAGAATACTAGTAGTTGTTTTTAGTAACGAGACACTCTCGCCTTCATCCTGGATGAAACAACGTAATGCTCATCTCTCCATAAGGGGCCGTCCATAAATGACGTCACGCACCTAGGAGGGTGGGGTCAGACATTTGTGACGATGTGTGACGAGGGGGGGGGGTTGAGAAATATGACGTCACATCAAAATGCGCAACTTTAAATAAATATAGATAACACGTTCTACTTAATTAAATAAACTTTTAATAAATGTTTTCTCCTACAACATCAGAGTGCAGCGACACATTAAATACGCACTACAATGACAATACAGTAGTTTAAAGCAATTTGAAGCATGTTTTATTTTGGGGGGGGGGGGGGGCGCAGAGCTTTGTGACGTCATATTTGAAGGGGGGGTCTGACGTTTTGTGACGCCGTGTGACGAGCTGGGGGGGGGGGGGTGCAAAAAAATCGTCCAAAATCGCGTGACGTCATTTATAAACGGCCCCTAAGAGTTTTTTTTTATTAGATCTTGTAAATATATAAATGTGCCGTTAAACCCGCCACCACCCGACACAGCCAATAAGTAAAGGTTTGTCACGTAAACAGAACGTGGCAATTCGTTACTAGTTCAGCACACCGGTGTGTTGGAGAATAAAACTACAACGTTTACAATTCAAGTACGACGTTTCGCCAGTAATTGCAACCGACTTCATCAGGCAACAGCCAGCGTTGTGGAGAAATCCTCCTCCTATTCCGTTCTTAAATAGTCGGAGGGGGGTACATGTGACGTCATCACCTGTGAGCCAATCAGGTGCGAGGGCCAGAGGGGGAGGCGTGGTTAATCAATTAATATAAATCACAATGGGTATACATTACCGGTTGGGTTATTCATAGGGTACATACTCTTAGGTTTTTTCGGTAAAGTCACGTAGGTAAAATAATAATAATAAAATAATAATAATAAATGAAAATAACTCAATTAAATCACGACGTTTCGGAGGCAACACAAGTCTCCCCCTTGATACAGTCAATTTTGGCTGTGACGGTCCCACCTGAAGACGGAGACTTGTGTTGCCTCCGAAACGTCGTGAATTAATTTAGTTATTTTCATTTATTATTATTTTATTATTATTATTTTACCTACGTGACTTTACCGAAAAAAATCTAAGAGTATGAATCCTTCCAGTCACGAAAGCTTCAAATCTCGAAGTATTCATAGGGTAACCAACACGCATTGTGCAAGCAACGTTCTTAAGCCTACGAGTTAAACGGGCACGTGCACGTCTGTCCACAGAACAGACGTGCACGTGCAACCTTCTCTCCCTATGTTCTACGTCGACATCCAACAACGTCGAGCCGTGAACGTCTGCAGGCCGCCGTGAGAGCAGCGTGAGTGGTCGAAACACCTTTGAACGTGTTTTATTTTTAGATAAATAAATAAAACGCACCAAGCGATCGAATGCATTAATAATGCAGCTGTTTCCATCGAGCCCAGATCCGAATGGGTGCGACCACAGTTGGTCGATCGGTAGGGTCACGTGTGTACCAACTTGCACGCACGTGGCACTGGACACCAAGGCCGTAACCTCCATATATATAAGGCAAAGTTGTGAATATGTGTGTCTGTTCAAAATGTTTAGCGTACTTCCCGACATGCAACAAACTTGGAATTTGCCATGTGGGTACTTTCCAGACTGTACACCATACAAACATTTTAAAAATACACTTTTTGGTGGGGGGGGGGGCTCAATAATGCATATATTTTTTGCACGGCAAGTGAGCTGTGACGTTAAATATGTCACGTGACCCGCGCATGTGGACGCGTAACGCATTGTAGTGTAGTGGTTAGCGCGTCGCGCTACGAACCCGGCGACCCGAGTTGGATTCCCACTCATGTGCATGAATGACGATGGAAATGTCCTTCGAGCCGCGGGAGGTTTGTGGAGAATTTTAACATTTATAAGAATCACGGCTTTCCAAACGACGACGAACGGGGGGCCGTGAACACTGTGCAAACTCTTTGTTTTTTATAATAAATCACAATTTATTATTTTTGAAGCTTTCGTGACTGCAAGGATTCATACTCTTAGGTTTTGTTCGGTAAAGTCACGTAGGTAAAAACAAATAATAAAAATAATACAAATAATGATAGAAATAAAATAATAAATCTTAATTTATTACTTATAATAAAAATAATAATAGAAATAAAAGAAGAAATCACAATTTTTCTTCTTATTGGTTCTTTCGGTAAAGTCACGTAGAAGGGAAATAATAAAATTATAAAAAATAAAACATAATAAAAATACAATTCTCACGAAAAACCTAAGAGTATTAAAAAAAATCACAATTTATTATGTTATTTCTATTATTATTTTTATTATTTTTATTTTTTACCTACGCGACTTTACCGAAAAACCTAAGAGTATGAATCCCTGCAGTCACGAAAGCTTTAAATCAAAATTTGTGCCTAACATGTGAATACATTGTCTTGAGTGGCGTATTCATGGATTCATTTCCAACTCGATATTTTATAGAAGGGATTATTTGCACAAGGCACTACGATTTGAGTACAAAGTACACCTATGCATAATCCCAAATCACTGTGCCCTATATTTTTTATACTGCTTTGAACCGGTTTATATATCAAAACAATACGTATAGGTTTCGATTTAAAGTTTTTGTGACTGCAGGGATTCATCTTCTTGGTTCTTTCGGTAAAGTCACGTAGAAGGGACTTGGAAGGGAAATAATAAAATAATAAAAATAAAACATTGTAAAAATAATTATTTTATTAAAATAATAATTAAAGAACCAAGAAGATGAATACGTATAGAGGTCGACTCAACATTTCTGCAGTATTATGAGGACAAAATGAGGCGAAGTGGATGTGACGCACCAAAATAATTCCTGGAACGGCCTCACGGTCTGCCCCAGCTTGAGATGAACTCGCCGGGTGCACGTTAGCACAACTGGAAAGTAACCGCGACGGCGGCTGTCCGAGAAAAACATACAGATTTGGCTAAAGTGAGGACGATCTTGGGCAAAAAACTTGGGCAGGTGTGCGAGGCCACTCGTTTAACGCTGTCGCGACTCCCCAGATGTTATTGGGCAAGCTACGGTGGGCCCTTCAGCAACGTCTCAGCAAATAAAGCCGCGGAATGAAATAGGGCTGATGGACATTTACAAGATGTGAAGATACATTTTGATTCATATGACTGCGGGTCAGCGAGGCGGAAAAGTTTATATAGAATATGCATTAGGCGCACGGGACTAGCATCATTCTTGCAGATATGACATTGTCACGCATTAATAAATCATCCCTTGGTGTATTGCCTCGCCCGTGAGCTGATTTCAAAACCGTGAGAAAGGAGCAGCTTCGGGTTTCCTTGCTGGGTGCAGGGCACGAATTGGGAGACATGCTTGATCAGAATCTGTATTTAGACTGGAGGAATTCGGTGAGCAATGAGGCTCTTTTTCACAGATGTTCCAGATGTCCATGCGGTGGGTTTGGAAAAGAGGTGTGGTGGTGGTGGTGGAAAAAAGGGTTGCCACCTCTTCCTCTGTAGACCGAGCCCGGACGTGTTTTTAAGTGGAGTTTAGGTCCACCTAAAACTGTGCAGCGTCCTCCAATATAGTTCAAAAACACACAGTACCGGGAGCAGATCTCGGTACTCGTCAATTCCTGCCACCCTAACACAGATGCCAATTCCTGGACTGGGCAGGTCAAACCTGATTTAGGTTCGTGTGCGATCAGCAGTGAAATACACGCACTCCGATAGTCGTAGTCTTTCATTGCTATTGACAACGGTGGCAGTCTGTGCATAAAACATCGACAGGTGATGGTAACGTCTTTCATGAAATATACTAGTGCATATAATATACATTATATACTACACAACGGTATCATAGTGCATTTAATGTAGCTTAAACATGGTGCGCAACTCAAAAAATGCAACTCAATTTGGTAGGAAGTGATCTCGTGCAGTGCAAATTTTTTTTTTCCTCTGTTGCTTGTGCATAACGGTGCATATCGCCTAAATTTAAACACTGCTCAAACCTGAATACAGATTAGGATGACTCAGAAATGACGTTCAACCGTGAAGGTTGCTTAAAGGCTATCTCGGTAGTCTGGTAAAAATGAAATAGCAGCAAAGGAAGGCAGTGTTCTATTTACATTTACTAATCATGTGACTAAATCAGGAATGCATTATACATTTGGTAAAGATGGACAGGAGGGGTGCGTGGGATAATGTTATGGAGTTAAAGTGCTGGTGGAAACAAAATTGCAAGAAGACCTCTGAGTTTTAGAAAAAAAAAACTGATTAGCGCTTGAAGAGCTGTGTGGGAGGACGGAAAACTTGAGTGAGAAAGTGAATTGAAAGAGGGAGAGTGTGTGAACGTGGTGATGTGGATTGGTGTGAGAACACTTGGGGAATATCGGGGTCCGACACACCTTGAGACAGTGATTGGAGTCATGAGTTGTACGACATCAGCTCTCCGGCGTGTGTCTCCACAGAAATGATGTCCAATGTTTATGTACACATTTGCAGGGACCTTTTTCAGGAACTCATTTGGACATGGTGCAAAACAAAAATGAATCATTATGCTTACCCAAGAATACGTTGGAGAGCGATTCGGCACAACCGCGAACACATACACAGTAGGGTTGCACAACATTGTTAATGTTAATAAAATAAATGTTCCATTGTTGTGGATATTGTTTTATGGGGTCTGCAAAAACTTGAAGCTCTACACAGCCACAACTTCGCAAAGAAAGAACTAAGCTACCAGGCACGCGCACAAACATGTAATAATTAAAATCACGTATGAAATAAGAAACCCAATACAATTTTAATTAATTTAGTGAACTCACCAAACGTATCATTAAATATATAAATGGATATATCGCACTACTCACAGCCATGCATATTATTTTTACATAATTTAACTCTAGGCTCACCGTTCGAAGTTTGTGGACATTTTGATCATATTATTCCTTATTTGTAATTTTTTGACATTTAGATTTAATTACGGTACGTGGCTGAGGTTTTAGCGCACTTGACATTGAACACGTTTCTATTTGATGCTGGTGGCTGGTACATCACGTCTTCAGCATCACAGTTGGCTTGTGCTCGAGGCTGTGATATCCACCAAAGCCTGGTGCGAATGAACCAGACGCATAGCTGTTGAACACACGAGTTTAAGGAACCATATTTGTCACATAAAGCGGCAACATCGAATCAATGCCCCTTGTCTGTACAGCAATGCAGAAATAAGACAAATTTAACATTGGAATTAGAAATACTGTAAAGGCATTCGAAAGGAAAATCCTCACTGAGTCTCACGCCACTCCACCTCTATGTACCCAAACGTATAAATGGGCTCACCGGTGAGTGGACCGGCAGGATAAGATAATATGTCGGTATCTTCACCTCTTCCAAGACGTCTGGACAGCGTGCAAGAGTAGGCCAAGATATGAACTAAGATGGGCTCTTCAGAGCTCCCTCTGGTGGAGGCTTTTCCGCCAACAATTCCGTGAGCCAGAAATTGCAGGGCGTCACCTTTACCTTTTATCACTTTAGTCATTACATCTGTCAGGGTTTACAGAAGCCAAGAGCTGCCGGTTGATGTGACGGCGCAAGCGACATCTGTGCAGTGCCACACGCGTGCCATTCTCTCACGTGCAGATGCCAAATATAGCACGGCCTGTAAAATAATACTGCAATGTTTTTTTTTATAAGTAATGGCTCTTGTGTCACTGAGATGACCAATACCATGACAAAGACACTCGTACTTGTCAGAATCGTGTTTTAAAAAAATATACACTGATCCCACTTTATCACCTGTCCTGTTTTAGTAATCATAGTTGTAAAATAGAACTCCTCTTACCCGCCATTCTTATTATTTGCCAAACCTGTAGGGCCTGCAGAAACTTCAATTGTTTGAGCTCCTACTTCCTATTATCCGCGATCATATGCAGTTTTTTTTCCCATCTCGCATTGCGGAACGGCTTCGCCATAAATATTCTACTTATCCACAAGTATTTTGTGGATTAGTTAAATAAATGTACAGATAACATCACGGATCATAGAATTCATGAGTTTCAACCTTCGACTGAAGTCCTCCATTGTCTGATGGAGTATTTTGGGTTTAGTTCTCCATACTCTTGCCCTTATATTATGTTATATTATGTATGACCTACCGCTGTCCAATGGGTAGCCTCAGATAAGAAACACCGGGATATTTATCCATGAAATGGGATGGAGTTAAATGAGAGTCATTCTCTTGCATGTTTTTGCATGGGCCTGTGAACAATGCTACTTAAATATCTTAATGCTAAATGCATTTTAACACGTAGGCTTTCGCGACCAGTATTATTCATAATAAGATAGGTTTTTGGGTTAGATCGCGTTATTTATAAATGCTGGATGTAATTTACAACGAAAGTCGTAC
Source organism: Lampetra planeri (assembly GCF_965212315.1). Taxonomy (NCBI): domain Eukaryota; kingdom Metazoa; phylum Chordata; class Hyperoartia; order Petromyzontiformes; family Petromyzontidae; genus Lampetra; species Lampetra planeri. Next base: position 9,073,036 of record NC_136122.1, on the reverse strand, counting down.
TCAAATTTTAAATGTTGTGGCTCCAATCTTCAACACACTGGTGGGCTAAAGTAGTAAACTAATTTGTCTTTCGTCAACGTGACACATTTTTTACTGATTGGCCGTGTCGGGTGGTGGAGGGTTGCGACACATTTATAAATAACGTTATCTAACCCAAAAACCTTTATTATCTTAAATACATGCTCTTCATTCCAGGCGACTCCATAGTATTAACAACATTGTAATTGCAAAAACACACGTGCATTGCCAACCCATTTAAACCATTAGCATAGTGGAATTGATCTTAGGTCATAATTACTTACACCAAAAAGTAATCACATTTATTTTCATTATTCTTAAACTGCTAATCTGTTTTTTTATTAAATAAAAAAAGTTTCATACTTTACAGGCAACAACTTTAAGTGAAAATCTTCAATGGTTTCCCAATTAATTTGCAATTTAATCTTTCATCTCAGTCAATATAGTTGATATTTATTACGATATGAAGAATATTAAAATAACCAATGAGTAGACACCATGACAAATGCAGGGACATCTATTTAAAAAAAACATACTGGATCATATATGTAGTGACATTGAATGATTCACCGTAGCGCGTGGCGCTGGGAGATTGGTATACAATGGGATTGGGGGTAGCAGCCCGTTCTACCAGTTGGACACGTGGGCGAAACATGGAGCCTTCTGGGGGATCCAGAGGGGTGCGGGCCGAGGGCGGAGCCTGGCCACGCTGGGGAGGATAAAAGGCGAGCTCCGACTCACAGTCGGGGCTGCTGCCATATGGAGTGGAACTCGTCATGCTGCCGTCGTCGTGGTCTTCGCCTCTTCAAGCTGTGGGTCTGGAAGCATGTTGGCTGTCCTGACCCGGTGTGTAGTTATCCCCTATGGTTGTGAAGGCCGGAATAAACAAGAGAGAGTGCCTCCTACCAGTGTCTCTGAATTAGTACACTCCACATATATAGGCAAAGGCCTAGGGCCCCAATAAGCTCAAGGGGTCCTGGATTCATGACAATTATCGGGGTGAACAAAATATCAACTGGAATTTAAACCATAATAAACAAAGAGCTATTGACATGAAACACGAATTAATCTCTCTCATCCCCACCTTGTTTGTATCTCTCCTCTCACTCTATCTTTGTATTTAGTCCGCATCATTTGGATACGTCTCTCATCTGCATCTCTTTTTTCCCCATCTCACTTCATCTCTTTTTTCTGTTCGTATCTTCTGTCGTGTCACTCGGATTTGATTTGACAGCGGAGGCCCAAAAAATAATTTCTGCTTTTCATGCCGAGGGGCGACCGCCACCACTGATTAAATATGTCTGGCATTCGGCTCTTGATAGAGCATGATGCTGTCGATGATTGGACGCAAATTGTATTTTGTTACCATTTCTCATTCATCATCCTAAACACCCCACACATCTATGAGACGCCCGCTTGTCAAGGAACAGCAACAGAATGAACAGATGCATGCAAATATGAAGGCTGCATGAGCAATTTGGATAATAGTCACATGCTGGAGTGCCCACAGATATTTTCAGCCAAGAGCCAGAACTAAATATTCAAATAAGATTACGGTCCAACTGATGGGTTTTGCACTTACCAGGGTCCATTGTCTGAACAGTGAGTCATATTAAAATTGCCAGCAATTGCTGTGCATAATAGAGCAATTTGATTGTGTGCTGTAACTAAAAACAAGGAATAATTTTTAGATGGTATAATTCACTGCTGTCGAGATGTGTACAATGTATCACAGTAAATATTTGTATTAGCTACACGATTATTGGAATTCATTCATCAACTGGCATCAACAAATGTGGTGAAGTATGATCAAACCACCCCCCCACTTCTTGACCGATGTAGCGTGGGAAGGCCTTCACCCAGCAGTGGATGGACAAATTGCTACAAAAATGATTTTATTTCTATAACATTTCGTTGTCGATCATTTGTTATTGAGAGTTGTGCTTGTGTAGTGATTTTCCCACACAATCCCTGGGACAGAGCAATCAAGAATGCTGTGGAGCAAACACTCCACGCTCTGATTGGTTAGGGCACGGGGAGCAAGAGGATAGGCCGTAACGTTGTAAAGGGGAGAGAGCTGGAGGGTTGGGTGAGTGTCAGGTGGGACGGTTAGGCCAAGTGAGGGTAAGAGAGGATGCATAATATAGGTTTTGTTTTGGGTTAGATCGCGTAAATATATAAATGTGCCGTTTAAACCCGCCAACACCAGAAATGGTCAATTAGTCAGGTTTGTCACGGAAACAGAACATGCCAATTCGTCACTAGTACAGCAACACCGGTGTGTTGGAGAGCCAAGCCACAACATTAACAATCGGAGTACGACGTTTTGCCAGTAATTACAACTAGCTTCATCATAATTACAAATGGCTTCATCAAAATTACTGGCGAAACGTCGTACTCAGATTGTAAATATTATGGCTTGGCTCTCTAACACACCGGTGTGATGTGCTAGTAACGAATTGGCATGTTCTGTTTATGTGACGAACCTTACTTACCAATTGGCTGTGTCGGATGGTGGCGGCTTTAACGATGCATGTGTATATATTTACGCGATCTAACCTAAAAAAACACTGTACTATGGACATGGCCGGATTAAGGCACGGGGGCTTTAGGGACTGCAAGCCCATGCGCCTCCGCCAGCTGGATGGCCTCCAGAGATGAAGTGAAAAGTGATTTCATTTGTGAATGCTGAATTTTATGTTTGTTAGCTTTGTAAAAATAAATTATATATTTAACACGTAGGCTTTCGCGACCAATATTATTCATAATATAGGTTTTTGGGTCAGATCGCGTTATTTATAAATGTGTCGTAACCCTCCACCACCCGACACGGCCAAACAGTAAAAAATGTCACGTTTTTCAAAGGACAAAATAATTCACTTCTTTAGCCCACCGGTGTGTTGAAGAGAGAAGCAACAACATTTTAAAATGGAAGCGTATTATTAAATAAATACAATTACAATTCCTTATAAGGGAAACAAATACCAATGAATAACAATTGAATGATTGATTAATTGTTTTTTTACCCTTTTATCTGGCAACAAAACTGACACCTTTTTTACAAGGAGTCATGTTTGCATTGACCACAATACCTGCAGTCGAAATGCAAACAAAAAACATAACTCTGATAATGTATGCACTGTCCTTGAAATTGATTGGTCCACACCCGAGACAGCTTTCTTTAGAGCCTAGTCTCTCATGGTGTTGGACCAGATGACGCCAAAAGGCGCACAACTCAAGGACAATTGTTGCCAGATAAAAGGGTAAAAAACCAATTATCATATTTTGCTACTGGCAAATGAGTTCCAATGGTGAATTGAATGATTACCAATCTATATAATTACAATACCCTCTCCCCTCTTTGCCTCGAATCACTGCACCAGATTGAATTAAATGATGACGTCACCCTGCTGCTGCTCTATTTAAGACCGGAAGCAACAGGAGAGCTTCACCATTCATGCCCGATGAAGCTGATTGTAATTATCAGCGAAACGTCCTACTCAAATTTTAAAATGCTGTTGATTCTCTCTTCAACACACCGGTGGGCTACAAAAGTGAATTAGTTTGTCCTTTGAAAAACGTGACACATTTTTTACTGTTTGGCCGTGTCTGGTGGTGGAGGGTTACGACACATTTCTAAATAACGCGATCTGACCCAAAAACCTATATTATGAAATTATATATTTTTTTTACTTTCTTTTCCGTTTGAAAATATTTTCTGGGGGACCTCACAGTACCTGTCGCCCAGGGGCCTACAAAATCTTAACCCGGCCCTGACTATGGACGATGATTAGTGGAGACGGAAGAGGTGAAAGAGGGAGCGGTGAGGCTGAGTTTTGGGACCTTGCGGGAGAGAGCGCGGTTGAAAGTGTGGACCCGTGCCGTAAAACAAAGGGCCTTAAACCCTTTGGTGGCGAAGAAAAGGGCCCCCACCCAGAGGAGTCATTTACTCGTAAGCACGCTGGCGAACATCGGCAATGTTGAGCTCTGCAGTCTCTGATGACATCTCGTGGCCTTGTAGGGTACAATCCCAAAACGGAGTTGCTCAACATTAACACCGTCGCCGTGTATGCATCGAGCACCCCAATAAATAACACCACTATATTATTATTATTGAACATGGTTAAAATTTTCTTGGTTCTTTCGGTAAAGTCACGTAGAAGGGAAATAATAAAATAATAAAAGTATTTTTCATTTTATTATTTCCCTTCTACGTGACTTTACCGAAAGAACCAAGAAGATTAATCCCTGCAGTCACGAAAGCTTTAAATCGCAATTTATGGTTTTAATTTTATATGAAGCATGAATGAACCGCGTGTCGATCATAATCATCCTAAATCACCGGCTGTTAGTATTTACAGAGCAACGTTACTGAGCACGCCTCTGACCAACTCAACTAAAAGTGAAAGCAGGCTTGAACGTGGGACCGGCGCTTTCGTAGCGGGTGACAGCAAATGCCTGGCGGGTCGTGACTAGGCTGCTGCGGTGACGAGCGGTGAGCAGCAGAGGGCAGGGCAGCACGATGCGTCTGTTGTACTGCGCTCTCGTTTCTATGCTGCAACGTCTACGATCCCTGGCGCCACCGACACGCACTGACCAACGTGAAGTACGGTCAATGTCAAATCCCCAACAAACCGCACGGCGTGGAGAGGACATCATCCAACAGCGGATTGACGGAATGGCTGTACGTGTACATCACACCGGTTTACAGGTGTCCCCCGATGTGCGAGCGTTCGGCTTACGACATTTTCGCGTGAACGCAACTGACAAATTGTGGGCACTTTTCGATGAACGAAATCGAATTTTCCGCGTGAGCGAAATTTTCACGAACGGCACGCGCCACGGGATCGTCGAACGAGAAGCTCGTCCAGGGAGACTGCGTCGTCCATCCGCGATGGAGTCGCGGTGTCCCTGCAGTGCTTGCAACAGGAACGCCTCCACACCAACTTGCCCAGTCATTTCAACGTGCAGGTCTTTTGGTGAGCTTCCACGAAAAGGTTAATTTTTTTAAATTAATACAAACGTTTTATATTCGTGTTTTTCGTTTTGTTTTATGAAACGTGATTTAGGTGTATATTTGTTGGGAGTAGAGTTTGAATGACTGTCCGAAACACATCCCTAGTTTTTCGTTTTCAATTAATGGGAAAAGCCATTCCGATTTACCAAATTCCGTTTTACGCGTGTGTGTGTTTTTTAAAGAACGCATCCCTTTCGTAAATCGAGGGATACCCTGTACACCATACACACTCATGCCTTCCGGTGGATGTCACCGGGCTCTAAGATCTAGCAGAAAGCAATGACCGACCTTACCACTGGTGATGCAATGTTAACGTATATACTTTATTTAAGGGGTACCACGGTGGTTAGATGTTATCTTCCTCGCCTGGTATGCAGGAGGTCTGGGGTTCGATCCCAACCCTGACGTCTGCTGTATATTTTGAGTTTGCACTTTTTGCCCGTGGTCGTGTGGAATTTTCCTCCACATTTAAAAACATGCTTTTGGACTATTTAGATTATTTTGCTGCTATAAATGTCCATGTGATAATCCACCATGTTGAGCGATCATTTGTGGCCAGGTCGCTTTTGAAAAATAACTAAATAACTCAGTGGCCTTTGGTAGGGGGGCTGTTTAGATGTATGTGTATGTGTTTAGGTGATTTCTTTACCTTTCTTGTACTTTGAACTCCTATCATGTTTTTTTTATATCCTTTGTTGTTGTTACGTTCTTACCCGCCCCGACTGGACATCCGTGAAAAAGAGGTTTACAGCTCAGAGGATTCTTCCAGTGTAAATAAATATTCAGATTCTGAGTAGACACATAACGTCCTAACGCCATCTATTGGTAGAAGATATATTTCTTTTCCGTGTATGAATTCTTCTCTGGCGGATTGCTATTTACCATCAGCCGCAATGAAAACTGCCATTTTCTTGTTGGGGGTTCTTATTTGTGGATCACGATCCATATGTTGACTACCACCGTTGATCTACATGCCAGTCAACACGTTGACTTTGTTACTTATATTTAAAATACAATATACACTTTTACTTATTCTAAACACAGTAAAATGTATACAGTGCCTAAAGCGGCAACTGATAAGTTAATGTGTTTATAGACCTATACGCTAAGAGAGATACGGCCATTCATTTATTGAGCAAATGACATTAAGCCATTTGCCAACTGGGCGAAGGCCTCCTCTAGCGCATTGATCACGTGTGTTATATTTGGCAATCCTTGACCACGCCGGCCAACGTGGGTTGGTGAAGGTGAGATTGGAGGGGGGGGAGGGCAAGACCGATTCAGATCTCACCTGCCACCAATGTTAGCCGGAGCTTGGAATCGATCGCAGATGGTCGTGTTCACAACGCAGTGTACTAACCACTTCGCCCACCGGCTCCCCACCCGTTATTGATCAAATGCGCTATTATATAGTTATATATTTGGAACCAATCGGTTACAACTTTCCCCTGTAAGGGTAAATGGGGTAAATAATCAAGCCTCTGCCACCACAATCCCACCAGAATTGTTTGTCCAATCTGGATGAAGTGCCCAGCGATTGTGCTGTCCTGACACTTTCTCACATCCGATTGATTTTCCAGGTGAAAAGGTCAAATATCACGGTTGCAGCATTACAAAAAAGACCTGCATGTCACTCCGGGTTCTATTGTGTGTGGCCCTTGTCTTTGAATGCAAGAACACAATGCATGTCACACGGAGCACAAGGCACATACCAAGAACAAAATGTACAGCGACGCTATAGTAAATCAGGATTTTGTTGTGCTATTATTTATGCTCGAGTGCATTATAACAGGATCACAAGTCGACAATTGGTAGGTCGACTGGGACAATTGCCGGCACGTGTGTAATACTATGATACATGATTTATAAATTACGATATATATATATTTGCAATTTGGTTAAAATGAATGAATGTATATATATCTTCTTGACATTATTGCACAGTAACAATATTGAGCAAACCGATATAACCAGTGTGATGAAGTATGGTAAACAAAAACTCATGACCGATATGGAACGGGGAGGCCTTCATCCATTGATGGATTGAGAATGGCTGGAATTTATTCTATATTTTACAACAGTGAAAACTGCATCATGTAACAAATTCACAATTATTACATCATATGAGCACTACTCTCAGCAATATCCACAGTGAAGTGATATCAATTGCGTGTATTTCACAGTGGACCCCTTTTGAATAGGCTGTTGTGCGTAATGTATTTAGAAAACGAATTAACTGGGAGCGCAAAGTGCACAGCAAAGTCAAAAGCATCCTGTTTCTAGCACTGCCCAACATAGTCCGTGAGGCCCAGACGAGATATTTGACGTCCCGGTACAACCTGGAGTGGCACAACTTTAGCCCTTCCATAGTCTTCTTTACGTGGCCAATAGCAGTGAGTTTCGTGATAACCGGTTGAACGGAGTGGCTTTTCAAATAATTCACTCTCATTAGCCGTGCAAATAAATCGATGCTGCTAAACTGTTGCTACCTTAGTTGGTACCGATTTCTGCCATGGCCCATGGACTATAAAAGCAGCACGTAAATTGAGACAAAATTCTAACGGTGGCACGCAGCACTTAGAGGGAATAGCTCACATTTATATCGTGCCAGTGGCTCACACTGATTACATCTGTTGAGGTTCTGCTGAAATACATCACGGGCAAACTGCTCACGGTGGTTGTATAAAAGTAGAAACATTTTTTTTCCCACACACACACACACAAAGAAAAGTCAACTTGAATTAGCATTGAGGTGGTGATCATCTCCAATAACAGCCCTGAGCCAGTGGTGGAAATTCCCCATTCCTATGGTGAGGGCGCGTATATCCATTGGACCACGGTTGGCTGCCCCCCTGCCCACCCCGGAAGTATTGTTGTGTTGATGGGGTTCAACCTTAACCAGGATGTGAAGTTACAACCTTCCGATTGCAAGCCGCTGAGCTACCTGGTTGGACATTTATTTGACATACATTTTTACTTAGGCACATATCTTTTTACACACACGTGTATGAAAAAAATTCACATCTCGTGTGTCCGATCTCATCAGATCTCAGACGCTAAGCAGGCCTGAGCCTGTATAGTGCTAGGATGGATGATCAAAATGCAAAGACCACCATGTGGGTATTACAGACACATAGCGACCAGCATGGTGAAATGAAGTCAGATAACCCTCACACTGCTGTTTTAGAGACCCTCATACATCAATGGATTGACAAACGGGCCGGACATGTGCGGACAGTACAGCACATTATTTATAAACAGCGTGCATTATGCTTCATTGGGCAACTAAATATGCACAGGCAAAGAAGGTCCCCGACTTCAAATGGCAACATTTTGCTTTGTGGTTTGCAATGGCAGCCGCAAGGCACCGGTTTGAACCGGCAAACCTGCGCACGGGAGTGTCTTTCAGCTTGTCCTACAACAAGTCTGGAGAAGAAAAAAGAAATGCAACTCCGCGGTTCATAAATTGGCTGAAAAATAACCGGCGCCAGGACCGTGACCTTTTCCTTTTTAGGTATCGCCAGGCTCAGATTGGTGACGTGCCGAGCCTTTCAAATGGTCAGAGAAAGATCACTTTTTTTCGTCTCTAATGGCCTCAAAGTCTGCGTCCCCCTATTAAAGGCCTCTCTTCCTCGAGAAGGGGGTGGGGGAGGCACTGTCAAGAGAGAGTGTGGCCCAATCACTGGGTTTTTGTTGGTGACGCGAGGGGTGCGGTTGATGCTTCGTTCCCTCGGTTTGGGAGGGTCACGCGCACGTCTTCACCACAATTGCCTCGTCTACACACGAAAATTAAATTAAATAACGGCGGTACTGAGACATTCTTCAAATGTAATCCGCCGAAAAGGATAATGCCGTAACGCAGTGCAAACGTAACTGCGAAGTAGTGTTCGGACGATGTTATTGTATCACTAGCTTGTTTGCCCGTCCTAGGACGCAAGCTGTAATATTTACGAAAAAATTGAGCAGAGTATAATGGTATCTTGTGTAAATTTAATGGCAGTGAATCTTGCACGAAACTATGTCATAAAACACTTCACTTCATGTCACTGTCACGCTGTATATAACTGACCTTCAATTTGTTCAAATTCACTGCTCTGATACTTTATTCTCTTCTGCTTTCGGTCGCTGGGGTTTGAAATAAAATTGAATTCGATACAATATCTGGAAAATCACCGAGAAATGTCTATTTTACCATAATGTAGAAGCATAAATTACATTTACCTTTTTTCTCAAGTGCTGAATAAATAAATAAAGATACCAAATCCACTTTGTTGCTGCGTAGAATTATTTACTAAATTCACTTTCAATAAAGAAACGTCAAACTTAAAGCGAATTTGCGTAAAAAAATATTTCCGCTCGACCTTCTGCGTGAATGTAAAAATCCACCCGCTCATGAAAATGTATTACGGGGGGGGCTTGTAGAGTGACGTCACGTGCGTTACACACAAACATACATTCTTGGCTCATTGTATCATGTGCATGGATTGCATTACTTGTGTTATATATAATACTGTGTATACAAGCATGGTATAACTGTGTCATACACACTCGAGTGTGAAAACACAGCCCTACAATTATTTACAATTATAGGTGCAGTTAATTTTCGACTTCTAATAGTTTTCAATTCCTCATTCGATACAGTTTTTTTTTGTATTATATTTGTTCTCATTTCTGTACCTCGTTGCTGTACGTTGTTTTGTTTGGTGCTGATTTTGTCATTGATGTGACCCAGATCACTGTTGCAAATAAGACTCCTCCTAAATCTCTTAGAGTCCTCATCTGGTTTATCGAAATACACTTGAAACATTTGGTTTAGCGTGCTGCGTAAAAAAAAACATCAGTCGCAAGTGAACCGGTTCTTGATCGCCCCTTCTTTTACTAACCCACACTGACGGGCGTGGTGAAGTAAGGTCAAACAACCCCCATGGCCAATATGGCACGTGAATGCTTTCATCATCCAGCAGTGAAGTAACAAACACATTCCTGCGGAGGGAGCTGGTAGGAACGTTGGGTTGCTCGGTCAATGGCCAGGGTCAACGGCGGCGTGGTGTATTCCGCAAATATGGCTGACTGTGAGGGCGGGCACAAGCTAGCGTGAGTAGGTTAAACGTTGAGTTTTATAAGGGCACCACGGGGTGACCAGCCCCTCCCCACCCAGCCCCACCCCTCCCACTCCCCACCCAGCCCCACCCTCTCCACCCAGCCCCTCCCCGCCCACCCCCACCCAGCCCCTCCCCACCCTCCCCACCCAGCCCATCCCCACCCTCCCCTCCCCACCCAGCCCCACCCCTCCCACCCCCCACCCAGCCCCACCCAGCCCCACCCTCCCCACCCAGCCCCTCTCCACCCTCCCCACCCAGCCCCTCCCCACCCTCCCCTCTCCACCCAGCCCCACCCCTCCCATTTTTGGATGCACGACGGACGGACACAATAATCCCCTGTGAGCTGGTGGAACCAGGTGGTTCCTACCAGTATTACTATTTACTCGAACGGAACAGTTGTTTTTAAACCTTCGCAAATGACACTGCCCAGTCTCACTGGTGCACAACCAGTAAAATACTTTGCGATGGGTAACAGATAGGCGTTGCCTACGAAATAAATTTCCATAATCCCTATATGCCTGGCTAATTAGTAATTAGCAAGCATGCAATCTTATCTCACAGGGTATCACATAAATTACTCTTTATAATTTTGTGATTTTCCTGCCTTTAATTATTTCACCCTGAAGGCTACTACTGTACGAGAAGAGAATTAGGATTTGAGGCATCTTCATTGGGGCCATTTCTGAGAGCACCATTTATATGATACATATCGTTAGTTGCTGCTTTACTGTCTCCTCATACATTAAAAATTAGCACCATTTAGGAAATTCATTACCATAACGCCTAATCAGATACATCCAAAAAAATTGGATAAATTGTCTGATTTTTAAAATGTTTTATTGCATTTTTTTAATTTCACATTTTAGATATTGGATTTTCAGATTTTTAGCCCCAATTTTGCATTTTTTGGTAATTTTGGTCTATTTATAAAATATGTAACTTTCATTGTTTATCCACTGAATTTTATAATTTCCATAGTTTTAAATGTTGACAGAAATTTACATGAATGATACAGTAATTGTTTCGTATATTTTAATAATCTAAGCAAAAGTGATTCCGCGTTTAAAAAAAGACACCAAACAGTACCTTTGGCAGAAAAAAGCACGGACGTGACATTCATTCCTTGATGTCACATCCTTGCAACGATCCCAAAAATTGTTTTGCCCAATTGTTCCGAAATTTCACATATTTAACCATTTTTTATTAATAAAAAAACATACACTACTCACTATAGATAGATCAATCTTCTATTGCAATATTGTTAAGTGATGCATGTGTAACAGGTGGGGGTCTCTTTTCTGCAATGCAATGGGGAGCAGTAGTGTAGCGGTTAGCGCGCTGCGATATGACCCCGATGTCCGAGTTCGATTTCCGCTCACGGTCAACACCAGTGACGATTATCTGAACCGGTCCAGGACCTCCCCTGGGTCGACTCAGCCTCAAATAAGTACCTGTTGCGGTGTGTAACCATCGCCACTAGGTAGACAAAGGCGGTCGGGCGTGGTGCTGGCCACCCACCCCCTCGTGTACCGTTCCGGCCTTCATAGGTGCTGGCTAACAGCACTTGTCCCTACAGTCTGTAGCCTATACGGGGATCTTTGTCTTTGTTTTCTTTGTCTCCATTCTGCCGTGCGTTGCTGTAAAATGTCAGGTTTTCTGCAAACCTGACACCTATGGCACTCGTTAAAGAGTGCAATGTTTTAAAGCTTGGTTGCAATTGGGAACGACGGGAGGGCGGGCAGTGGGGTAAGAGAGGGGGGGGGGAAGCAAAGTTAATTCAGTAAATGTGTTAAGGGTCTTTCTCTGCGGGAGAATGCAGAGGCTGCGGGCGCGGCTAAATTGATGGGCTTGGGGTGGAGGTAAAATCCTATCTCGCTCATCAATCGCGACGCATGCCTGACCAGATGCGTATCTCTTGGGGGGCCAACATGACGTGATGCTCAGCGTCAACACGGCGATTACCGAAGCCGGCGGTGTCGGAACACTAATGCGCTTAATGAGCGACGATCGGAGCGACATCAAAGCCTGCAGTCGGAGTGCAATTACAGCCTTGTAATTATGCACATTGTCTGTGTGTGTATATATTGGAGATTTGTTTTGTTTAGGCCAATGCGAATTGCTAGACAATATGTGACTTGATGAGATGCATTAATGTTATATTTATATTGCACGATAACGCAATTGGGGCAGTTTTGAAAATGTTGACGTAAATTGGCTAATGACTTCAAAATGGAATTGTTTTGCCTGCAGGCAAACCGCATTTATTTTAACTATTGCTGGATTAGAGGGTTGTAAATTCTTTGTAATGCCATAGAAGGACTTTCGTAGCGAGAGTTCAAGATTTGTTGTGTAACATTACAACATATATCTACATGCCCACAGGCAACAGGCTTTAACTTACAAAAACCGAGCAAAACACTGACAACTTTTCTTTCACAATGTCTCTTCCATTTTGCAAAAAAAATGCAATTCGTAAATACAAGACGCAGAAATGGGTGGTAATTTTTTTTATCCATTTTTTTGTCTTGTACATATATATTTGGATGCCAATAACACTTCCTATTGCGAAGGTTAAAACCATACAAATACAAATATGTTATGAAATGGCGTCTTCGAAAATATATTTTTTTAAATGAATATGGCTCTCTGCTGAAATATACTTGGGATAGCATTAACGTCATGATTACAGCTCTGAGCCAATGGTGGACCTTCCACTTGACTTTTGTACAAAGTGGTTACTTATTTGATCAAGCCTGGAAAGGACGAAAAGCGCGAGTTGACCCCCCCCCCTCCCCACCATGAGATTTTAATGCTCAAACTTAAATTGGAAGCTACACACTTCCCTACAGTGTCACCCAGGCAAATTACACATAGATAATGAGTTGTTGGTATTTGTTGCTTTAATTAAAGTGGTGAATCCTAAAAGTAAAACTAAAATAACAATATACATGTCATTAAATATTGTGGGCTGCACGCTGGCACAGCGAGTAACACGTGTGCCTCACAGCAAAAATGCCTCGGTTCAATCTTTTCTGTGTGGAGTTTGTTTGTTCTCACCCTGTTCTGCATGGGTTTCCTTCAGGTTCTCTGACCCCCCCCCCCCCATCATAGCAAAAAATTACCCAATGTAACAGCTATTGTCCATCTTCCTGGTTATTTCGGTAAAGTCACGTAGAAGAGAAATAATAAAATAATGAAAATAAAACATAATTATTATGATTTCCCTTCTACGTGACTTTACCAAAAGAACCAAGAAGATGAATCCCTGCAGTCACGAAAGCTTTAAATCGAAAGCTATTGGCCACATATCCCTATATATACTAATATAAGCGCACAACTTTATCTGTGATGAACGCTGCACTTTCCGTCGTTTTCATGCAGGGGGCGCTGCAAACCTACGCGCCCCCTGCATGAACGACGGAGGCGCAGGGACAGACGTTCGATTACGTTGGAATCGATCTGCAGACGGCGGTCTTCTCGCACGGCCAGCAGCTCTGTGTTGCCTTATCTCGATCCCGCAATCCCAACCAGGTGAAAGTCCGCATCGAACCAAACACCCAGCAAGGCCATCAACTTAACAACGAGAGAAAATTCACACGAAATGTCCTTTTCAATGAAGTCTTCCAGATGTAAAATGATATAAGCTTTTAATTAAGAAATACAATGATATAATTCAAAACATAATACAATTCAAAGATGTGCCATTTTAAAACTTCAAAACGGAGCATCGGGTGCTTGCGTGAATGCGTCGTTCGTGTGCATCGTTGACACTACACATGTGTATCGTTTACAGTACACATGTGTATAATGCTCTTGCAAGCGATGTTGAGCTGTTTATTAATGATGCAGAATAGTTTTCAGCTGAGGCTTTTTCCCAGTCGGCCTCTTTTTTGGTATGGTGTTTTAAAACCACTCTATTTCTGCTCCCCCATTGTTTAAAAGCTAAACAGACACCTTGTGGATGTAGTAATACGAATTTTGTTTTCCCAATCGCTTGGGCTGCATTATTACCAATGTGACCCAGATGATATAAACAATGATTTGTGGTTGCCTCTTAAAAACAAGCACACTTAAAGATGACTCCACATTCAAATTGTCCTCCTATATATGTTTGTATTACTGTGTATTGGAATAGGCAACCACTCACCCAGGCAAACATTTGTTTCACAAGACTGAGTCTGATGATGAAACTCAAAGCGTTGATACAAGTCCAGAGTTTATCTGCTGTGACAAATGCCGCTGTAATCCATTGGTCCAGATAACTAACAGGCTGACGGACTACAATATACGTGTAATGACGACTTTACACACTTCTCTTGTGGATGGCACTTTATTGAAGACACGCTCACTTGACATCAGACGGAGACCCCCACTGCAACAGCCCCGAGTCTCCCGCGCATCTCCCCCTTATATACCAACCGAGGCCATGGCCCCCTTCTCGATCCTTCTCGCTGACTCTGGACGCTCGCTCCACCAGCAGACTCCACCGTCCTCTTCCGTCACCTGACCACGCTCCCTTCTCGAACATTTCCGTAGCCACCAGTCCCTTCGCACTCAGAGCTGACTCCTTTGTCATTACCTCCCGTGGCCACCAGTCCCTTCGCACTCACAACTGACTCCCCTGTCATTACCTCTCGTGGCCACCAGTCCCTTCGCACTCACAACTGACTCCCCTGTCATTACCTCCCGTGGCCACCACTCCCTTCACACTCACAACTAACTCCCCTGTCATTACTTCCCGTGGCCACTCATGCACTCGTATTGTCGACTGACTTCCCTGTCATTACCTCCCGTGGCCACCGGTCTCTTCGCACTCACAGCTGACTCCCCTGTTATTACCTCTCGTGGCCACCAGTCCCTTCGCACTCACAACTGACTCCCCTGTAATTACTTCCCGTGGCCACTCGTGCACTCGTATTGTCGGCTGACTCCCCTGTCATTACCTCTCGTGGCCACTCGTCCCCTCACACCGCATGCAGGCTCTACTGTCATTACATATGTAATATAAGGTGGAAGTATTTTTTAATGTTTATTATGTGTGCATGTACATGCAACAGCCCTTTAGTCAATTCACTGCTGGATGAGTTCAAAGATAAGCATATGCGTGGCTCAATATGAATCGGTGTAAATTGATATAGATAATAAAAGGAAATTAGATGCATTTTACAAACTGCAAATTGTAACAGTGCACATGTGAAATGATTTTTAAAAAGTCGAATTTCGTTCGGTCAGCTTTTCATCCACGGTTGATGTGGATTCGATTGTAAAGTATTGGAACCAAATCCACATCGTGTCGCTTTGTGGACGGTCAAGTAGGGTTGTGCAGTTCACCACTCCTGTAAGTCAAACAATGATTACAATTGCGAGATGGTAATTTCCATTTGATAAGGCGTTATATTGTTTTACATTACAGTTCAGTGATTGATAGCTCCTCTAGAAGCTGCACGGGTGGTGTTAATTTAAAGAAATCGACAAACGCGGATTCTTACACATGCAATGAGAATGTACGCATTACTGTATAAGCTTAAGATGCAATGTTAATCGATGCACCCATGCATTGTTATATCATCCCTATGGTAGACATACATTCTTGGTACAGCATAACTCCAAACTATAAATGTTTTGTAAGCCTGACATTTTAAAGACATACTTCACCACGAAAAGACTAATCTTCATAAAAGTTTACAGCCGTTTGTCCATCAACTGTTGGATGAAATGTATTTGTATCGATTTAAAAGTGCATAACCCACGCAACCGTTTGCATTTGAATTCCGCTCTTGTTGCTGGGGTGTGATCATTGTCATATTAGAACAGCGTTTCTCATGCGCCTCAGACTCATTATATAATTATAGAGACGTTACGTATATGAATAACCTTATTTTGTCACCATGCCTAAAACCCTAAACAAAAGCCACGTGTTCTGTATGGAAACACTAAACTCTGCAGCGCATGCTTGATGCTGGGCTGTTTGTCTAAAAAATGTCAGCATGTTACCACAGGTAGAATATGTACTGATGCAAGTATTAAACACACGTTCGTTTATACAGCGTCATTTATGCCAACAGCTGTACGTTCATTATATATAAGGACCAAATCCCATATACGCGGTTGGCTCCGCACAGCGCGAAAGAAGCCCAACCACAGACACACGGACATGCTAAGCAAATGAAAATCCTACTACCAAAGCGAAATAAAGATTGAATAAACAAATTAAGAAATGTCTTCTTGGTTTTTTCGGTAAAGTCACGTAGAAGGGAAGTAATAAAATAAAAAAAATTAAACATAATAAAACAATTCTCAAGACGTTTCGGCCACAACGCAAGCAGCCGTCTTCAGGTAAGAAGACAGCTGCTTGCGTTGTGGCCGAAACGTCGTGAGAATTGTTTTATTATGTTTTATTTTTATTATTTTATTACTTCCCTTCTACGTGACTTTACCGAAAAAACCAAGAAGATGAATTCCTGCTGTCACGAAAGCTTTAAATCGAAAATTAAGAAATGGTTCCTTTTGGACCACAAATGTGGAGGTGTCATGTCAAGTACAAGTTGTTGCTTGATTTGCAACACAAACCAATTTTCTGAAGAAGAAAAAAACGAATACATTTTAACATTTGTCCCACGTGACAACTTCATTTGTTTGGCTGTGTCGGGTGGTGGAGGGTTATAGCTCTAAATTACATCATACCTACGCAATCTAGCCCAAACACAACCAATTTAGAATCAGCCCTGCAATTGCGTATTCATGCCAATGCATGCCAATGCATTGGCATGAATAAGCCCGTCAAGAAGATATGTATAACTATTCCGCACTAGAGGTGTGAGTACCCACACTTTACCCCACCACATCTTAAAACGTGTAACCATAATTTATCTAATTGTAATTCTAAAACAATTCCATTTTTATATGAACATTTTTATAAATAATACCGTATGTGCAAAAATGTATCGTTGACTCTTCCTTGGGTTTTTACATAAACATAAACTTGGCTGAACTGCAGTGAAACGAGGCTCATCATTGGTCTGCACGTACAGCATGCTTATTATTCTCATCCTTGCTATTGGTGTTGAGTGCTGAAAAGGTATTGCCTTACCCATCAAAAATGTGCAATAGCAACTTTACAAATGATCAAAGAATGCACCTCTGACACCAACCAAAGCCTCTGCCCTCCAGACTGCACACTCAGCAAATATTTATTGCTCAGCGTGCAAGCGGAAGAAATCGTCTTTTGAACAAAAAAAAAATCATAAAACGTACGAAACTAAGATAAAGGATTCAATTTGTAAAGTACAGTATGCCTGGCATGTGTAATTCCAATGCTGGCAAAAGTCCCATTTCTTTTGTTGTAAAGTGTGTGGCTGATTTATTTAGCAGCGCTAATGCGACTGGCACAATACTATTATTCACCGTAAAACTTGAAATGTTATGATACGTAAAAAGGGCTTTTTATTCAAATGTCCAGTATATAAAGAAATACAAAATTTAAATACACTCTAAGTAATTAACTTTTATGGTAAAAATAAAACTCCATTAGTGTATATGTGGCAATACCACGTACTTTTCTGCGTATTTTTATGACTTTTAAATGTTTATAATAGCTAGAGAGAGCTGAGAGAATGGTGGTGGGAAAATTAGTGTGGGGTTTTACGAATATTTGTTATGTGCAGTGCATAGAAGTATTTAACACTTAAAATCATACTTTTCGTTTGCAGTAAATTTGACTGCTGGGTAAAAATTTGATTAAAAAAGATATAGGGAGCCTATTACAAAATGTTGTATTTCAAGGGAAATTTAAATATAACGTCAGCTGTAATGTCGATTATAACATGAATAAATGTTATGCTTTAACACACCTATTTATAGTTCAGCAAATATATGCATCACACTAACATTTAACAAGAATGCTAAATTAGCTAATTTTGTAACGATTGTTTGATGTTTATTTCTAAATTTGTATTGATTAACCATTTTTATACCTGGGAGTTTTATTCATAGGTTTTAGTTAAGGTGTATTGGTTGGTATTATTATTATTGATATCATTATCGCCTCGTATTTGTGTGATTTTTCCAGGATTGCTGCTTTCCTCCCACAAGATATAATGATTGTTATTTCTTAAAGACGTGGAGATTAACACACAAACGAAGCAGTATAACAGGGCGAATGTTGTATATGTATTTCAATTGCAATGTCATTTATATATATCCACTGCTGGACATATTACCACACCCCACTGTGTTGGCCACACTTGGCTGGCAGTATTAACATTTGAAAGTTTTTGTCAGTTATCAAATGTAAAAATTTGAATCAAATGTTACACTCAATATCCAAGTTTGCAGGCACATTCAATGAAATTGAGATGGAAGATAAATACGTTTTTTATCAGCTGCAGAAACACTCTTCAGCATCGCCACTGGAAAAAATAGTTGCTATATGCAGCTAACATTTTGATTGAATAATTTGTCTGTTGGAAATGGACACTGGAAGAATGTGACCATGAGTTTGAGAGCTCCGCGGTTCTAGGCATTTGCCATTGCTAGTGGTTTCTATAGGAGGTCTGGCTTGCTAGCATTGTTGAAGTGTATGGCAGGTGGCTTCGCATGCACTTAAAAATGCGTAAAGGTGGATGGCCTTATTGATATTGTTCTATTTTTCAAATACATTGTGTGGAATCAAATGGGCCATCTAATGTAAAAGCAGTGCATTAGGGTTATGGCTTTAACACAATTCAATATCAGAACAAAAGTGTGCACTTATAAGTAATATTTCAGAAAACATTGTCTTTTATCGCTGAATAGTTTTTCTCGCGAATGCCTTTCGCTCACGCGCACAAAGTATTGAAATGTCTCACCTTTATAAAGCTGAGCTATGTATCACATTCTATGCAATTTCAAAATGTGTAAGGCATGTTTACGGTTCTGTCATTCAATACATTTTTGACCATGATTGACCACGCATGAGGACAGGCTGCACACGAGTTACAATATCAAATCATAAAATATTATGATGACGGTATACCTTTACACCGCAGGTCTGCTGAAGCCATAACATGAATTTGTGAGCCAATTGCAGTGTCCTCAGCTAAGCTTTAGAATCGTGCCGTGCCCTCGTCATAAAAGCCTGAGGCCACTCTTATTGCATTTAAAAGAGGCTTGATGAGTACACAAGGAAGCAGGTGCAATGGCCATCTTCAAAGTCTTCCCTTTTTACTAACTTACCTGACTTTACGAGAATCCGAACGTGCGGGCTACCGAGTTGTAAGGGTTTGTTTGAAAAGAGGCATGTGGCTTTGATGACTGAGCAGTTTAGTGCTGTTTGTCGCTGGTCGCTCGGCATGTTGTGCCTTTGAGCCTCTCCCTGTGCTTGGAAACCGTGGTAAAAAAAGCAGCCATTTTCACGAGGCACTGAACCCCAATTTAATCAATGACACACCGAGTATTTAATGCATACGCCCGAACGTCAAGCGACTCCATGAACTATTTCCACGTTGGCAGTTGGCTGAGATACTGACCTCTTGACATACGCGCCAGCTCTTGTGAAAGTCCGAGTTGCACGTTGCTAACCATTAGTTTACTTAAAAGTGTTTATCCAGGCATTACCCCGTGAGTTGAATAAAAGCTTCTGATGTGAGGGTCCTGGGGCAATTGTTAATGCACGCACACAACATTGAGACGTGACATCATGTTTGTGCATTCTCCTCATGTGTATCTTCAAAACGGTTCATACTTTTTCGATTTAAAGCTTTCGTGACTGCAGGGATTCATCTTCTTGGTTCTTTCGGTAAAGTCACGTAGAAGGGAAGTAATAAAATAAAAAAAAACATAATAAAATATGTTTTATTTTTATTATTTTATTACTTCCCTTCTACGTGACTTTACCGAAGGAACCAAGAAAACGGTTCATACTATTACACAGTACTGTATTTTAAATAATGATTTTGATGAATATCTAGGTGAACAACCTATATAGTGTATGTTCAGGAGGCACAAGAGACACAATGTTTGGTTCCAGAGGTCATCCAAACATGGCTTGAAACTCAGTGCCATGATATGTCAGAGCCAGTGCGTAAATCATCGTTTCTCAAATACCTGACCAAACGGAGGATGTAAATAAAAGCGAATTAAATGTTTTACAAATAATAAGCCACGATATGAACACATTTCACACATTGTAAGATACAATGTACTATTAATATTTATGAATATTACCATTGGCTATGACAATTTCCTTAAACGTACCGCTCACCGAATTCCACTTGGATGGGTGGTCCACCAGCATTGTCAAAATGTTGCAGGCACAGAGCTGTGAGGTGGCCAAGAGATGGCAGTAGTGAGTGTCACCCCTAGTTATTTGTGCCTATTCTCGTGAGCTATTTAACTTGGACCTCGTGAGATCAAATGCAGGAACCTCGATGAATATATATAATGATGAGACTCGATGACATTTCACTGGTTAAATACGGTCGCTGGCATTTCAAAAATGTTACATGCGACGATTCCAATTGATTGCTTTAAAAGTTCGTGATGACCCAGACGTACACATAGTAAATAGCTACCTTGACCGTGAGACAAATTGTGAATTTTGCAGATCTATAATCATGTCCCTTTGTCTTGTGCTTTGTCTTAGATAGCAACATTCTTTGTTGATTTTTTTGTTCTCTCAACGTGAAGTTGGAGCTGCAAGGTATGTCTGTTGAATACCGTACACGAACATTCACAGCCCTTTGTCAATCCGCTTCTCAATAGGGTCCCTCCCCCCATGAGTTGAGGGTTATTGGACCACAATTCACCATGCTGGTCAGTAGGGGTTGATGATGGTGGAGAGCCCAGACTGGGGGAGAGGGAAGGGTGCAAAGCGGTAAATGATCAGAAATGTTTCGATGTAAAGCTTCCGTGACTGCAGGGATTCATCTTCTTGGTTCTTTCGGTGAAGTCACGTAGAAGGGAAATAATAAAATAATAAAAATAAAACATAATAAAATAAAATTATCCAATGAACACTGGTGTTCATTGGAGCGCTGTCTTCCAGACAGCTCTGTCTTCACCTGAGGACGGCTGCTTGTGTTGTGGCCGAAACGTCGTGAGAATTTTATTTGATTATGTTTTATTATTTCCCTTCTACGTGACTTTACCGAAAGAACCAAGAAGATGATCAGAAATGGTTTGCACTGCCGTCTGCTGTTCACCACGCTGCCTAAGACAACGTGTGGTCACCCATCCAAGGACTAGCCAGGCTGCAACCTGCTTAGCTTCCGTGATCTGCACATTCCAGGTGATTTAGTAGCAAAATCGCTTTCACCCATCAAACATTCTAATATGTACACAAGAGGATGTTCAAATAAAAAAATGCAACAATTTAGAAATGATTACGGCATTGAAAACGGTTCAAGTATTATCTTTGTGTATTGCCACGGTAAATTGACAACTAAATGATCTGCAGTGCTACCACTACATATACCCCGCTTCTTTCTTATGGTCTGTCAACCAGCCCGAACATGAGCGTTTGTGATTTGGTTGCTGCAAGCAATAAACTTCATGTAATTTTGACCTGGCTATGTATTTGGATTTACAGCACCATGTCAATCTACTGCTGAATGAAGGCCTCCCCGTGACTGTGTCGGTCATGCAGATTGTTTTGGCACACTTCTCTACCTTGGCCATTAAGGAATGGGGAAGGTGAGACCCAGAAAACCGGTTCAGCGATCACTCGTCACTGATGAGAGCCGTGGCTGCAGCTGGGTGGTATCAGGTGTGCACGTGGTGCAACTGAGGCAGGCAGGCTGGAGGGGCCAAGTTGCTGGGATTCAAAGAGAGGGAAAATTGGACAGGGTGCCCCATTTTTGCAATAGGGGCCAATGCTAAACGTGATATGCCAGGGTGTCTAGGAATCAAACTCAGGTGACTGGGTTTAAAGAGCAGACCGCTCCACCCCAAAGATGTCCTATATACAGTACCGTATTACAGAGGAGGCTAAGCAATAATCTGAGCCATCACACTTTTAATAAAAACAAGTGCACAGGATCAGTGACATATAACCACAAAGGACAATAAGGCGTGACAAAAACAGTGATTGAAAGGCAGTAAAGAGAGGGACAGTGCATGGGGAAAAGCGCCAAAGGGGAGACATGGTGATTAAATCAAGGCACGTGAGAGAGAGATTACAGCTGCACAGCAAGCGCAAATAACCGTAGGCGTGAGCATCAGCAATGGGTAGGGCCATCAAACAGTCGTGGTTAAATTAATAATATCTTTTATTCAAAGCCAGGTGAGAAACCAATTATAATGGAAGCTATGCATCTTTACGAGGCAGATCTGCAACGTAACAAGGTGCCAGTGAATGTGAACTTTTCCACCCTAATCGTTGTGAACGCAAGGCATTGTTTTCTGCTCGAATGATGTGTCAACCAGCCCACGGATTTCAGGCTCAATATATTGGAGAGAAGCCGCGTGCAAAGAATGCAATGGTCAGTTTCAGTTTCATTTATTTGGTATAGCCCTGTGAGCCATTCGGCTCTTGAATCGGGTGCAACCGCAACAAACAAAAACATGAACAATAAAACATCTTAAAGTAAATTTCGATTTGAAGCTTTAGTGACTGCAGGGATTCATCTTCTTGGTTCTTTCGGTAAAGTCACGTAGAAACGTTCTACGTGAATACCTTAAAGTAACTATGTGACTTTGTGCAAACAGAAAATCCAAGAAAAGACAGCAAAATATTGCAGAAAAAGCACCGTACACCAACGCTGTGTGCAAAAATCACAGTGGGATGAAATCCCCGTGGGATGAAATCCCAGTGGGTCAACTGTGTGAAGAGATTTCGAGGAATCGTTCAAGACAGCAAAACAGATGCATCCTTGCTTGTTACGGAGGGGCATAAAGCCATGCTGTAAGTTGAGAAAAGTTTTCTGAAATGTAACTACAGTTCTAGTTGCCACATCTAAGGTACAAAAACTGGGACATGAGGGAGGGGAGGGGATCACAAGACCAAAAGAGGGGGTGACTGCACGTACGTCTATTGTCTTGAGTGGCGTATTATTACGCAAAGGACAAAAAACCGGGATGTTTAAGGTCCCTGGAGGGCTTACAGATTTGCCAAGATTGTTGCCTCAAAGGGGGCATTCTGGGAAAAAGTCAGGGCAGGTGATAACCCTGGTGTAGTACAGTATTTCCTCATTGTTTATTTTATTAGTGTCTCCAATATTGTCACTTTACATTTATTTACTTTGATTTATAGCCACAGGACGACACACAACGATGTTTTTTGCAAGGGAGAGCCGAGGTGAAATGTAAGTCAAGCAGAATCACCACAGGGGGGGGGGGCAAAACAGCAGAGGCAAACGTGGGTTTACAAAACATGTGCAAAGTGCTACTCCAAAGTAGAAAAAAACTATACTGTAAGTTGAAACCATTATATCCCGAACACAATGGTGTGTACTGGATTATCTGGCTCGTGATTTGATGTGTCTATGAATAGCACGCCAAAGTATAAACTGTCTCTCTCATGTTTTGTTGAATAATAATTATACTTATTAAAACATATCCTTCTGACCAAAAAAACACACGACCACTGCTGTCAGGCCACATGTCCCCTTGTTCTCAGCGCCCTGAGTCCGACACTCCCCACGCATGCGCACAGAGAGTTCCCCCCCACCCACCTTGTTTTAGGCTACGCCCACTCCCCTAACTCGGCACCGCCCACAACCCCCACCCGTAGCCCTCACCCACCCACAGCCCCCACCCACAGCCCCCACCGACCTACAGCCCCCACCGACCCACAGCCCCCACCCACCGACCCACAGCCCCCACCGACCCACAGCTCCCACCGCACCCACCCCTAACCCCCCTACTAGTGGGGTTGTCTTCACAAGGCATGATGGGAGAAACCCACTGGTTTATTTTCCTCTACATGCCCTCTGTTGGGCTGTAAACGCATAGCATTATAACCACTTGTCTTGCAGATGAAACAAGACGGAAAGTTCGTTTAAGCTGTAAAATATATACTTTTAAATGTGACAGTCAAACAATATTTGCAGGATTGTGATATATGGATGGTGACGCTTCGGGAGGCCTTCAGCCAGGAAGTGCGATTTATTGGTGGGGGTGGTGGTTGATGATGATGATGATGGTGAACACATGATTAGGGATCAGCAGCAAAAAAATCTGTAACCCCCACTACATCGCGGCAGTGCTTGGTTAATGGGACTAGATTTTCATACATGCTGCGGGACCTCGAGTAAAAAAAATGGCATAACCTCATGGAAATAAAACAGATTAGGGACAGGCTTGATGATAAGTGGGGAAAGGGATACAATTACTGTAATCCTAAGCTCAGGGGGAACCCCAAAAAATTACCAGATATTTATTAAAACATTTACACGAGAAGAGATGGGAGCCCCTCAAGCAGTATTAAGTACGCGGGCCCCAAATGTCTCTTGCCTGGCCTGATTAAGGGTTTATTCAACAGCAACTTACATCAATCGGGCTAAGGATGGGAGTCTGTTGGGAGGAATGTTCACAATAACATTCCAGATGCAACTTATGACACAGTCGAAAAAAGATGCACAAGTATAATTTCCAAATTGATTTTTCCCTGAATAAAAAACCAAGGCCACAATTGAACATATTTTAATGTCTCCGGAATTAGACTGTGATTCGTATTCAATTGGAGGCAGCATTGGCATAGTGCTGCGCTATGAACCCAAGCCAACTGAGTTCAATTCCCGGGCAAGCTATCATCAGTCGGGAGTGATATCTGAACAGGTCCAGGACCCTTGTTGCAAACCAGCAGTGGCCAGCATGGTGAAACATAAACTAGAAACTACAATGTTTTTTTTATTTTATGATGTAAGACCCGCTGAGCTATACTGTATAGATCTTGTTGAGAAGCGACCTGGCAAACATAATATCTCAACAAAGTGGCTTATCATGAAATAATAAATTAAAATAAAATAACATATTACGACGTTTCGATTGCAACACAATCGAAACGTCGTAATATGTTATTTTATTTTAATTTATTATTTTATTTTTAGACGTGACTTAACCGAAAAGAACCAAAGAATAATTCCTGCAGTCACGAAAGCTCCTAAATTAAGATTGGCTTATCATGGTCAAACTACCCACAGGTCTGACACGGTGTGGTGAGGCCTTCATCCAACAGTGCACTGATTATTTGATATCCTTATAAGGTACATGTTCTGAAACGTATTTGTATATGAAACAGTATAACATACCATTATTTGAATCTCTATTCAAGAAACGTAATCATTATATATTTTTAAGAAAATTGTTTTGGTGGAGCGGTGGTTAGCACACTGCGCTCTAAACCCTGCGATAGAGTTTGATTCCCCGCCATGGCTAAGATCAGTGGCTAGTGATATCTGAACTGGCCCTGAGCATCTCAAGATACACTGACCAGCACGATAAAGTATGGTGAAATAACCCCCTGACTGACAGTGTGGTGAGGCCTTCATGCAGAACCAGACTGCCAAAAGGTTGTAAACTTTTTTTTATTTTAGATTTATTGCTATGTAGATTTTTAAATGCAACTTAATAAAACATATACCTTTTGAAATAGTAATTGTAATCAAGTATGATACTACACTATAGGTAAACACGGTATTCAATCAGGCTAAATACGTCGTTAAAATGGGGGTAAAATAAAATCAGATCAAATGGGATATTTCGATGGATCATTCAAGATATATTTAACCAGATGAGAGGATATTGAAATTCACTCCACTTGCAGTGGAGACCAAGCAAATGCAGTATAAGGACAACGACACAGGGTACACAATCGAGAACCAAACAGTAGAATGTAAGCATAACTCAAAATGTGCAAAACAAACAAATAAGGAAACACTTTGGAGCAATTAAACCACACAACAAAACACACAGACGTAAAAAAACAACGATTGCGATTACAGGAGTAATAAAAAAGAACACGTCATCAGCTATAGCCAATCCATTGCTGAATGAAAGCCTTCCTAAGCCACCACCATCTCTCATGATCCATTCCTATAATAATCCACCTAGTAACTGCACATTAGCTGATTTTTCACTCTATCATATTCAAATAAAAATGTATTCCTCTCATTTGGGAAACGTATCTTCCGATACGATGGGTTTTACCTATAACAGCCACTAATGGCAGTGTGATGAAAGTATTGTTTTTCAGTATGTTAATGTCTGTCACTGGATAGAATCCATCCATTCAACAATATAAAACGGTCATATGTTTTATATACAGTACTACTTTTAATCATGTGTGAAAGACATTTCCACTCAAGAATGGAATTGGCCAAACATTCCACTACCCGGACCCTCTAGAAAGATACCGTACAAAAACGCATATTTTTGGTTTTCATGCATTTTGCCCGGGCAAATGTTTTTGTTGTTTTTGTGGTGCATTTCGGACAACAAAAATATACTTCCATTTTCATGTCGAGATAAGAAATACAATAAAAGTATGTTTTTTATGCCTCACCAATAGACTTCCAAACCAATTCGGAAAAAAATTGTTGAAAATTGTTGGCACTGGTTTGGACCGTTGGGTTCTCATCAGCCACAAGTGCATTCAATAGAAAGCGATCCAGACTTTGTCTAAACAAATGCTGCTAGATAATATGGGGTCTACATAGCCCTGCTGGATTGCAATATGTATTATTGGGAAACAAATAGTGGTTTATTTCTTTATTTCATTCAGAGAAAAATTTTGAGACTCTGTGAGGCTTTTCTGGGGAAATAAGGGGAATTGTTATCTTATGTATCAACTTGTATTCATTATGCTTTGCGAAAACATTTTTGTCGAATAACTGTGACTTTGTTGAACGTAAAAACATTTTGTAACCACAAATGTATAAATCAGTCCTGTTATTATTTTCATTGCTAACTTTTGTTGTACGAATGCTCTTTGCTTATCTAGCAAAGCCTGAGTCTCGTGACTTTATCGCAAGAGGTTCCTGCACTGGGACGTTTGCCAAATTCAATAAAATAGTTATTTTGGCAGAGCGGGTGCTAGAGTCCATCGGCCCATTGCACGAAAACGTTTGTATTTATATGTGGAGACTTAGAAACGGAGTTTTTCTCATATTACGGCTGTTAAACGATAACCATTTTCAGAATTGATTACCAGTTTCGCAAGTCAGGAAACGTTAACTGTTTCCAGTCGAATGTGGAAAAACAAATGCATCCATTGGCACAGTGCGTGAATGTACTAAAAAGAAAACTACGTTTGAAAGTTGCGCTCCTTTCTCATTGAATAAGTTAAGATGCACACCTGCAATTGCGTGTTTGTTTATGCCACTGCTGGTGGAAGAGCCTACTAAAGAGAGCTCTGTATTTGGTCTACTCTTTCACGCTGACCAGATGCGTCGGGAAATGGAAGGGATACAGCAACCTCTGGATTGCAAGTACCACTCGTATCATACATTTTGTTTGCAAAGCCATACACTTCATATGTGCGGAAAACCAGCAACCGATTTTTTAATCTGATTACGGGCAATGTAATTAAAACACTTTCAATGACCTGATTACACGTAATACCTCACTACAACGTATACATGTGCGGCAATGAGTTTGTGGACCAGAGGTCATTTGAAGGTATGTCTGGGGTAGGTCTGTGACATACACTTCCGCGGGCCGAACTCAAACAACGTCAGCGGTCTGTGATGAGATCGGAATGACTCACGGTATAAACGCCGACCCCCCCCCCCCAACAATCTGGATTAAAAAAATGTGTGGGGAGAATGACAACAACTTTAAAAGAGTTAGACCAGTAAACTACTGTAACTGCAAGCCAGGTATATATATAAAAATAAAACCAGGGCTGGCCAATCAACAACTGACCCTGGCCATGACAAGGCGAGAGAGAGGAGGACACGGTGGGGTGGGGTGGAGGATGTGGAGAGAGAAGGGGGGATGGGTGGGGTGGGTTTGGTTGGGTGGGTGAGTGAGTGGGGTGGGTGGGGTGGGGTGAGTGGGGTGGATGAGTGGGGTGGGTGGATGAGTGAGTGGGGTGAGTGGGGTGGGTGAGTGGGGTGGATGAGTGGGGTGGGGTGAGTGGGGTGGGTGAGTGGGGTGAGTGGGGGGGGGGTGAGTGGGGTGAGTGGGGTGGGCGGGTGAGATGGGTGAGTGGGGTGGGTGGGTGAGTGGGGTGAGTGGGTGGGTGAGTGGGGTGAGTGGGGTGGGTGGGTGAGTGGGGTGAG
The DNA here is from genome assembly GCF_965212315.1 of Lampetra planeri. NCBI lineage: Eukaryota > Metazoa > Chordata > Hyperoartia > Petromyzontiformes > Petromyzontidae > Lampetra > Lampetra planeri. The sequence continues at coordinate 9,044,699 of NC_136122.1, read as the reverse complement.
TGGGGGGGGGTGAGTGGGGTGAGTGGGGGTGAGTGGGGGGGTGAGTGGGGTGAGTGGGGGGGGGGGTGAGTGGGGTGGGTGAGTGGGGTGAGTGGGGTGAGTGGGGGGGGGGGTGAGTGGGGTGAGTGGGGGTGTGAGTGAGGGGGGGTGTGAGTGGGGTGGATGAGTGGGGTGAGTGGGGGGGGTGAGTGGGGTGAGTGGGGGGGGGTGAGTGGGGTGGGGGGTGAGTGGGATGGGTGGATGGGAGGGAGGGTGTTTCGCAGTCCGGGTCCCGCCTCTCGCCCCTCCTCTGTCTCCGCCCAGGGGCGCTCCGTCTCGCTCTCTCGCTGTCGCGGCGTTCATATCATTCCTTTTCTCATTCCTAGCATTCCTCGCGCCGCTCTATCATTTACAGCAAAAAAAAGAGAGAAAAAGAACCCCCTCGCCATAAAAAAACGATAAAAACAGAAAATTTAAAAGCGGAAGACAATAGCAGCAACCAAATTAACATTTTTTTTTTGCCCTTCCAAACAATTTTTTTTGTTTTAACTTACACATTTTTTACTCCGGTGTTTAAGTTCGGTGCCGGTGTTGTTAGTGGTGCTGGTGGTCGCTTGTTGGGGGGGGGTTGTTTTTTTTTAAAATTTGACTTTGACTACACCACATTTTTTTTTGCTCAGTTCTTGGTGGCAAGAGAGAGAGAGAGCGAGAGAGATAAAAGAGTGTTATTGGTGGTGGTGTTGGTGGTGGGGGGCACCCCCCACGTGCAAGCCCCGTGGTTCCAGCGCATTGAAGAGCCAAAAGGTGAGTAAAGTGGAGCCCGTGAGTGGAGCCAAAGCCGCTCACGATGCGAGAGGCGGCGGCGGCGGTGTTGGAGGAGGGATGAGTGAGTGGCGTGGTGGTTGTTGTTGTGGCCTCGTGTTGTTACCGAATGATTCTCTTGCGAGAGTTGAGAAGACTGCTAGCTAGCGAGTGAGTGAGCGTGTGATGTGTGTGTGTGAGAAGAAGTGGAAGATGAAGAGAGATGATAGAGAGATGAGGCTTGTCGATGTGTTCTGGCTGCCGCTTCGCCGCTGCTCTCTCTCATAGAGAGAGAGGCGACATTTTTCGGATTTTTCCAAAGGCGAACTTCCGGATGGTTGTGGAGGGGGGAGAGAAAAAAACAGAGGAGAGAGAAGCGAGAGAAGAGAGAAAAAAGGGGGCACATGAACGATGGAGTTTGGCTCGAACGGCAGCAAAGCACGATTTTGATTAAAACTTCAATTTTTTTCTAAAAATAATAATAATTCCAGTTGCGCTTTGCTTCTTTGGCCCGATGTTTCTCTCTCGTCTCTGTGTGTCTGTGTGTGTCTCTGTGTGTGTCTCTGTGTCTGTGTGTCTCTGTGTGTATGTGTCTGTGTCTCTGTGTGTGTGTCTCTGTGTGTGTGTCTCTGTGTGTGCCTGTCTGTGTGTGTGTCTCTGTGTCTCTGTGTGTGTCTCTGTGTCTGTGTGTCTCTGTGTGTATGTGTCTGTGTGTCTCTGTGTGTGTCTCTGTGTGTCTGTGTGTGTGTCTCTGTGTGTCTGTGTGTGTCTGTCTCTGTGTGTCTTGTGTGTGTCTGTGTGTCTGTGTGTGTCTTGTGTGTGTCTCTGTGTGTCTTGTGTGTGTCTCTTGTGTGTGTGTCTGTGTGTGTGTCTCTGTGTCTGTGTGTCTCTGTGTGTGTGTCTGTGTGTGTCTCTGTGTGTCTCTCTGTGTGTGTCTCTGTGTGTCTCTCTGTGTGTGTCTGTGTGTGTGTCTCTCTGTGTGTGTCTGTGTGTGTCTATGTCTCTCTGTGTCTGTGTGTGTCTCTCTGTGTTTGTCTCTGTGTGTCTCTCTCTGTGTGTCTCTGTGTGTGTCCTCTGTGTGTCTCTCTCGTGCTTAGCGGGAGTTGCCGTTGTGGGTTTCGCGCTGTTGTTGCGGGATGGATGTTCTTCTTTGTGGCTGTTCTTGATGTCGAGCATGTTGCTACTTTGTGTGAGTGTGTTGTGTGTGTGTATTACCTGCTGTTGTACTCCGGTACGAATGTGTTGTGGAGTAGTAAGTACTGTAGTTGGAGGCTCGCTAACAACAAAACTTCACCAGGAGGTGACGAAGCTTAGCTGGTAGAGATATCTCCTTTGTCTTTTCAACGCGCCTTAGTCTATTACGGTACAAGTACATGTGTGTGTGTGTGCGAACTATTACCGTCTTATTTGCTCAGTAGATACACCATTCGCATGGGTATGAGTTGCTTGTGTATATCATCTCGATACCAGTCCGCATCTACGTGAGCTTTGTGAGCTTTCCCCGTTGTTTAATCGGCTATGTCCGTCTAAAAAGTCGGAGGTGTGTGTGTGTGTTGTACGGTAACTCTCGCAAAGACGTATATGATTAAAATCACTCTAATGTCATTATTTATTATACGTAGCGGTGATCACCGCCCAAACGTGCCCGTTCGCAGGCCACGTGCGTTTGGAGTCACCCCGTGGGGGGCCCACACAGAGACAGCTGCCAATAGGGGTGCCCCCCTCGATGTGTGCGCAAAAGCTCCTGAACACCACCACCACGGGTGCATAAATAGAGCGGCTGTTATAACACAAACACAATCGTATGATTGTCCAACGTGAACCAAGATGTCAGTATATACAGTACTGTATTTACATATCAGTTTTCGTATTTTGTTGAGACTTTGGAAAGCCGGGAAAAATTGAGCGATAGTTTTGCCGGGTGAGCTTCGAGGTATGTAACTTATGCAGTTGTTATGTGTGTGTGTATATGTGTGTGTATGTGTGTGCATGTTGTGTGTATAGAGAGTCGTGGTGGTGCCACGTGTTAAACTCGCTTAGCTTAGCAAGCAGAAGGGGGGTCACGCCTTCGCTGGACTGGGACTAAGGAGAAGGTTTTTTTTGGGGGGGGGGTTCTTTCTCTACTGCTAGATTATATCATTGTGCCCCCCCTTCTATTACTACTACTCCACGAGTGCTGGGGCATGGCAGAGCTGCACAACTTTACGCGAGAGCGGAGGGAGATGAGAAGGAGAAGTATGTTGCGGGCCTTCTAGCAGCTTCAACAAAGAAAGGCAGGCGCTGGGCTTTGTGTGTTTGTGTGTGTGGTGTTTATGTTTTTATTGTTATTTGGTTAGTTTCTTAAGAACCTCTCTCTGTCTCTTTCTCTCCTATACCACCACCCCCACCCACCACTACCACCAAACCCCCCCACGTCTTCCCCAAGCCCCCTGGTCTTGTACGAATGCCACTTTGGTGACAATGTCGTGACCAGCAGTCGGAACTACGACGAGGTGTGTGTGTGTTGGTTTCATCGGGGAGTTTGCGCCCTGTGTTCCGATGTGATTGATGGTGAGTTGTTGTTGTTGTGATTGTACGTTTATGGACGGGGATTATTAGACTATTACTACGGCTTGTTAGTTCATTCAAAAGCTTCTTCTACAGCCCCACTTCTGGGCTGATGTGCAGCATCAAGCAGGGAAATCGAGTGTTGTTGTTCCAACTCGTACGGTGTCCGATGATGGTGATGATGGTGGCAAGTTGCGTGTAACGTGGCGTTTCGTTGATCTCTCACCGATTATAAGACGAACTCTGTGTGTTGTTGTTAAAGCAAAGAAGTTGCGAGCGCGTCTTACAATCCCACGTTCGTGTGTTTGTCTTCGTGGTTACAAGTTGGACACGTTTGGTTGGGTACGTCTTTCTTTTCGTCTTATAATCGTGGAGGGTTAGTTGGGGTATGATCATTTGGTTTTTGGTTTCTTTAAAGCCCTGTTCTGCCAGCTTCTCTCCATCTCTCTCCCATCACCAGCGTAGAAGCGGCTTGGTTAACAATGTGCAGCAGAACCCCGGAGATGTTTTTTGTTTGTTTAAAACCAGCCGAGTTTCGTTTGTGTGTGGCGTCTTCACGAGTTGTTTGTGTGTGTTGTGTGACTTGTGTGCGAGCCGTATTATTCACAGTAATTCATATTCGGTCGTTAATTAAATCGTCATCAACATCGACTTTTTCGAAAGCGACTTTGGTTAACAAATTGCGCCTTGTGTCAGATGGGATGTGATGGTGGTGGTGGTGTTGAGTCGATACATGCAAGTGACAGATTTGGGATGTATCCGTTTTGATTTGAGCTATATGGATGGAATTTGTTATTTTTAGATATCTTTTTTAGTCGTGATAAATACGTTGTGTATTTATAACAACAAAAAATTTAACTGTATAAAGTAGCATTTATCGCAGCCGTAGGATTATATTACAGTAGTCGTATTACCAAGCTCCACGAAAGTGCAATTACACTATTATACAGTACAATCTAGTGGCTTACTATCATCTCCAGACTTTAAAGTCGTTTGTTTATTGGGTCGTGATTAATTACCTAATTTTGTTGACAATTACATTCACTCGTATTTGAAGATTTCGATGGACTTGATAGGTTGTAGCTACGATATTTCATAGTGTGATCAATGGTGATGTGAGTTGAGTGCTTGCAATGCTCGTCTGTGTCTTTGTCCACGTTACAATGATAGGCAGAGAGTCTTTCTATTACCGCCTTGAGTTGGACTTTTAAGGGGTGTTTTGCAATCTCTTTGAAGCCACATTTGCTATATTGCTTCCTTATAAAGTTGGTTAGACCGAGGATGTGGCTAAGCATGGGGAAGTAATCAATTCCCCAACATTTGATTCAAATCACTCGAGCATTACGTTTTCTCAAGTGTTCGGTGATCCGTTTACCGTCATTAATGGGAAAGTAACCTGCAGATGTACACATACATCAAGGGTGTGTGTACTGTGTATATATATGCATTTTAAGCATTTGTAGAAATAGGTCAATTGTGTGTGGTTTTTTTATTTCTTAACAATATTTGGGCAATGGTGGGTGTCTGTGATTTAAATGAGAGAAAAACAATATGCAACAAGTCCTCTTGTGTATTTAAACATTGTAACAAAAAAACTTTCCGCTCGGAAATTTGACAATTTGTGTAAAAAAAAGGGGGTTGACATCGCCTTTGTTGCAAACCGACTTGATTTTCCTGAGTGTATCAATTTGCGTGTGGATTATAAGGTAAAAGTATACATTTGTTGACAATGAATTGCAACATTGTTGTTTGTGTAGTGTGATTGCATCCAAATGTGTGATCGTTTGTGGCACAGCAAGCATTGGTTTACAATCACCGGCAATTCAGTGTTTTCTTCTAAGCTAAACGCATACATTCTTGGGCCTCTTTGTTAAGTGGATTTCAATGTACACACGTGCTATTTTACGCGACAAACATATTCTCGGCAGTTGCCCGCTCGGATTTTTACAAGGTTTATTTTGTCGAAGCTAAACATGTCAGTATGTGCTGTCTTTTTTTTTAACACAGCATCTGTTTCCCTACGCACAATGGCCACCTGTTGCTGTTTACACTGTTGAGATTAATTTCTGTACAGCCAAGCCATTAACCGGGCCCTGTCTGGCTTTTATGGCTTTTGCCTCTGCGTGGTATATCAGTGGTGGACTTTGGGGGTAAAACGACTTGGTATAGGCATATTGCACATTAGAGGTAGTACGGCCAAATGTCTTTGTGATGGCATACACAACAAGTGGCAATTATGTTGGCAGGTCATTATGTCCAATAGGAAAGGGTTTGATATAAGGCTGCGTGGAATATTTCCTGGTAGTCCAAATTTGCCTTCGTATGGCATGGGCTTGCTGGAGATTTGTCATTGAAATTTTGCCCAAATCTACTGTACACAGTATATGTGGCTGTGTTTCTACATTTTACAGGTCAGAATAGGGCCCAAGGCTTTATTGGATGACAGTTCTTATCGTATTTTTTTACTCCTTTTAATGGACTGCAAGTGAAGCTGCATACTTTCATGGGCACTTTGTAAGTTTCATGCAACGTTATATCAAATGTCACTTGAGATAAGTGCAGCCTTATATGTGGGTCATTTTGTTTTAAGGTAGCTTAGCATATTCTATGAAACATTTCATTGGGGAACCAGCGCGTGTGTTGACATAATGGCGCAGAAATGTTAGGAAAAATGTATCGCGTAAAAATTAATGACCTTTGCAAGATTCAACAAAACGATGACAACATGACACTTTGACAGGCACAATTTCACGTTATGAAATGAACATAACATAACGCAGGGGACACTTGAATACATTTCGTCCGGTTTTTAACGTCTGTAGTGATGCTTTTCTCTCCTACCAAATTGATTTGTTTTGGCGTAGAGAATGATTATACACAGATTGTATCGTTACTGCTTCTTTCACTTCCCCGCTTTGGAAAGTCGAGCCAACTCATTGTCATGTTATCAGGAAAGGCAGGCAGTTTAGCCACCACCCTTATCCTTCCACCCTCTTGCCTTCTTCTCTTTGGAACAAGTTATTTATTTTCACCTCCCCCCCTCCCATTTCTGTGCTCCGAACCTCCTGTTGGCTCTTGTCAGCCGGGGGCTCCAGCTGCTCCCAATCTGAGCCGCCTGTGTACGAGACTTTTCCCTCCTAATCCGTTCAGAGAGCGGCTCGTTCCTCCCATTAGACAAACAGCTGCATAGGGCCAAACCAACGCTGCCTTTCACATAATGCTTTAAGCAAAAAAATGTTTTAAAGAAGAAATCAAGAACACACACACCAAACAGGGCTACAAACAAGTTTGGAAAAGGTTCGGTGTCTTTTTTAAATGGCAAAGTTTGTACGTGTATCTGAAACTCACCCACAATCACGTGTGCAGTCAATACATCTAGCTAATAAGTTGGTGTGCTCGGTTTGCAAAAGGCTCAGCAACGGCTCGATCAGTTTTGGCGACATTCCCAAACTACGGTGGATATTAATGACTAATTATGCCAAACTAATGTTTTAATCATTTATGATCTATCAACCTTTTTGGAAGAGAACCTCCCCAAGCCTTCGCCATCTCTCGCGATGCAGCAATCCATTTGGCTCCTACACACGAGTTGATTTCACCGCTCCATATTCACAGCGGACGTCCTCATATAAATTACGAAAAGGCTCTTTAAACACAAAAGCATCCCAGATGTGTCTTAAAGAGTTTTTTTCCCTTCCCTTCCCAAGTCACCTTGCTCTGAATGAAAGAAAATGAATGTGTGTTCCTATATCCCCCCCCCACCACCACCTTGTGCCGAAGTTTATATTATTCTCATACTGCAAGGAAGGGTGGACGTGACGTTAATGGATTTCGCTGTTGAATGGCTATACACACCACTCCAGCGTTGGCTTCTTCATGTGTTGTGTGAATAACGTTTCTGAATGACCCCGGAAGCCACGTGATAGGGTTATACCCCCCCCACACACACACCATGCCTTATCGCCATTGCGTCAAGTTCTGTAAAGCCTGTCATTTTCTCAAGGAGACACTGCATTTTTTCGTTATGGGTGATGAAAGTAAAAATTCAAGCCCGTCACGAATTTTTGTTGTTGCCGGTCACATTGCGGACAAATTAAACTTTGCTCTTTTTTTTTTTGGAAACAACTTTGCAAACTACTCTTCCCAATTTGGCCGGTTTGTATTTCATTTAAATTGTCGTTGTTGAGCAAGCAAAAGGGTAATTGTTTGCCGAGCACAGTTATACCAGAGCCAGTAATAATTTGGTTTGATAGCGCAAATTATTGTACGAATTATCCTGCAACTAACCTTGAATGTATGAAACTTGTTGCCATTAAAAGTGTATTAACAATTTAAACACAAAGATCACCATGTTCTTTCATATGTTTTAGCTGTTCCTTGATTAAAGATTAATACACTCACAATTAGTGTTTCATATGCTTCAACGCCCTGCTGCTTAGATTCCACGTGAAGTTGCGTTATTAATACCCCTTAGGCTTTTTCGTTGCATGCAGACTGCACGCTTTATTTTACGTCGGTACTAATATTAGACGTGCTTTAAATAAGCATTTCCCACCGCACTTGCTTTACTTTGTGTGTTGAATATGTGAAGAGGTATTGCACAAAGTGCACCTTTAAACATTAACTCACCTGCTTTTTTTAAATGGGTACAGTGTGCCCTATGCAGCTCATGGACATGGTGGACAGCATTTCCCTTGGCCATGTAACAAACAATTCACCCACTTCCCTCGTCATTTGAGAATGGTCACAATTATTGGTCTCAATTCTGTTTGAAACAATTACAACATTTTCAACATTGTCAACTTACCTATTATCATTTTGGTTTTCATATCTCTTTGTTTGCATTGCTCCGTTAGCCTAAAATGTAACATATATTTGGGTGTGGAATTTAAATATATCCTAACATTGATTTGGACGCATATTTTTATTTGGTACATATATTGAGGGAAGTGAAAGCCAAATGTTACTGATGAATCTCATGGATGCTCACCAGTAGGCCAGTTTGCAAGAAGTTGATTCTTCGAGTACAGCACCTATCAGGTAACAATGCAGGTAATCATCACAGTGTTGCAGTGTGCTGTAGATAGTGGGATTTAAAGATAGCCGTGCCGTTATCAAGAGCCAAGCTATTGTGTGCAGGTGCCATTAGCCAAAAAGCTAAATTGTAAATTATCTCAACTGGTATCAGAATAATACCACTTGCATTTCGCCATGTCCTCTTAACAAGATACATTATGCCTAAATGGGATCTCAACTTGGTTCTAAATAAAAGTTGAATGTGTGACATGGTGTTTATTTGCAAGGACTATTATTTTCTGTGGGCTTTTTTGTCTCTTGAACATGATGAGGTGTGGTAAGGCACATGCAGGACTTGTATAAATTTTTTTTACAAGGCCGAAAGTCTGCTAAAAAAAAATCTGTGCAGCCAATGGTAATGCAGAAAGAAAGGTCTTCTCTCCGGCCTGACCATATTTGGCCAAAAGTGTGTGGGGTTGTATTACCCGGCCTTCTTGCTGTTGGGGTTATTTCCACTGGCTGAGCCTCGGGGGCCCCACGAAGTTGTCTGACGGGCTTTTCTCGTTTCCGTGATGAATCGTTTTTGAAACAACATGGCCAATGCACAGATTTTGTTTCTGTGGGGTGGGGAAGGGGGGGTCAGTTTTTAGACAGTCGCATGGACAGCCTTCGCTGGTGAAAAATGCACAATCGTCACCTGCTATAGTTAGTTGCACATGACCTTTTTTTTCCATGGCATTGCACCAACTTGTTAGGGTGCCTTCTTCCCCCCACCCTTACCAAGGATACAGTGCTGTCGTTTTCTTTGTAGAGCAATCTAAGAGTTGATGTTAGGAAGAAGGCCTGCTTTGCAAATTTCCTGTTTTCTTACCATTGTTCATTTCGCTTACAGTATGGCTTTGAAGTGTGGGTTTTTTCTCTCTTAAAGGTAAAGCTATTTTGCCTGTGTTTTCACGGTTGTGGCTGTGTGTATAGCTGTCTCCCAAGTGTTCTCGGGATGGTAAATCTCGTGGCTGTACAGGATTCTGTCTGACGGTTTCATTTCGCTTACTGAGAGCTTCTTCAGGAACTGAAACTAAACGCAATGTCACCTGAAAAAAACACATCGGAGAGCCATAAAGCTATTGGCCATGGTATTGGCCTCGATTTTGCGGCAAGCTTTAACGTTGTCCAATGATTCACCGGCCGCTATTAATAAACGAACCCCTTTTTTTGCTCGTGTGTCCATTCTTCACCGCTCCTGCCCTCGTTGCAAGCGAGAATCTCATTCCAAAACAATGTTTCATTTATCTTCTTGGTTCTTTCGGTAAAGTTCAGACGCTGTCGCCTCGACAGACCTGGTTTTCACCTGATGACGGTTACTTGCGTTGTGGCCGAAACGTCGTGAGAATAATTTTATTATGTTTTATTTTTATTCTTTTATTACTTCCCTTCTACGTGACTTTACCGAAAGAACCAAGAAGACGAATCCCTGCAGTCACGAAAGCTTTAAATCGAAAAAAATGTTTAATTTGTTTCGAAATTTGTCAAAATTCCCGCAAACCCCCCCCCCCCCCATTTACGAACGAACGGCGGCGTGAACGAAGTCACACTTGCACAATTCTCAACTTGAAATGTGGGTGTTGTGATCATCAAGCGGGGTGGCGGGGGGGGGGTGCTAAGGGGAGGGGGGGCAAAGTTATCCGGTTACTACCGCCAACCTCCATCCCCTCCCCTTCCTTGCCCTGCAAAAAAAAAGTCTTTTGTCAGAAATATAAAAAAACTCCCGGCTCGCGCAGCAGAGCGAGCAGCTGTTTCCCCCCCCCCTCGTGCCGCGCTCGCTCGCAGTCAATAGCCCATTGTGTGTGTGGGTCGCGCGTAGACAGAACGAACACGCAGTCACTGCACGTGGAGACACCCCCCCCCACCTTCTTTTACTCCCCCCCCCTTCTTTTACTCCCCCCCCCCTTATTTTACTCCCCCCCCCCTTATTTTACTTCCCCCCCTTTTACTCCCCCCCTTTTACTCCCCCCCCCCTTTTTACACCCCCCCCCCCTTATTTTACTCCCCCCCCCTTCTTTTACTTCCCCCCCCTTTTACTCCCCCCCTTTTACTCCCCCCCCCCTTTTTTACTCCCCCCCCCTTTTTTACTCCCCCCCCCTTTACTCCCCCCCCTTCTTTTACTCCCCCCCCCCCTTTAACTCTCCCCCCCCTTTTACTCCCCCCCCCTTTTTTACTCCCCCCCCCTTTTTTTACTCCCCCCCCCCTTTTTTTACTCCCCCCTCTCTTCCTTTACTCCTCCCCTTTACTTCCCCCCTTCTTTTACTCCCCCCCCCTTTTACCCCCCCTTTTACTCCCCCCCTTCTTTTACACCCCCTTTTACTCCCCCCCCCTTCTTTTACTCCCCCCCCCCTTCTTTTACTCCCCCCCCCCCTTTTACTCTCCCTTTATTTTACCCCACCCCCTTTTTTTACCCCCATTTTACCCCCCCCCCTCCTTCTTCAGCTGTGTGTGTGTGTGCCCTCAATGTGCGAGTCCGTGTACAGTACTGGATTTCCTCGGCGCAGTTTATAACTCTGGAGATTAACCCACGGGGATAATAAATTCTGACTCAGTTTGAAATCCTAAAATGGGTGCAATTTTAGTTTAGGAGTGGGGGTGGAGGCGTAGGAAGGGGGGTATTCCCCCCCCTACCCCCCCATATGTAGCTCTATATTTGTTGGCTATAGAGCCCTGTTAACGTAATTAACTTGTGATAAATTGGCCTTGTGGAAGGAGCAAGTGCTTTGCAGTGAGCGCCGTAATAAATATTGATGTTGCGTGTTTAATAATTGTTCTTTATAGAGTTAAGTATACATCGGAGACCACTGGTTGATTATAAACATAAACTAATTGTCTCTTTACCGGGTGGCAACTTTTAGGCAGGGCAGCAGTTGAACTCGCATGTGACATGAAGGTAGAAAGTTAAAAACCAGATTTTAAGGTCAGAAAATATCGTGAGAAATGTAGTTTTGTTATTTTTTAAAAATAATATTAACAATAAATAATTTAGAAGCTTTTATCATAATTAGTTTTTATATGTTTTCTCCGTTCCTTAGCATATATTTAATCCAGTGTACACCAGTATTATTTTAAAAGTGCCTTATTCTGAAGTATTTCACAGTTTATTAAAATGCTGTATATGTTAAGCTTCGGATTAATGCGTCTTAACCGAGCAAAACAATGTTTTATTGTTAACGAAAAATATTGAATTTTAAGAGTTTTTTTAATATTTGATTTTAGTTAATATTCCATCAATACGTGAGTTCGACAATTCGTTATAATTATCCACAGTACTGCTTGTCCTAATGCACACACAACCTATATCTTACAATGTATTGAAATGGGTCGCATTCACAAGTCTGATTCGTGTTGCCGGCACTTTACAACAAATGTGTGTACACACAGCATCGTATTTTAAAGGAATAGCAAAACATGTGTGCATGCTGCATCTGGTGTGTGATGCCGGATATATTTTTTAAAGGTTAAACATCCACACGGACATTTAGCACACTCCTGAAGATTATTCAAGTCAAATTGCCTAACAGCCCTAATAAAACTACACGCTACTTGTGTGGTGCTTTCTGTAGTGAAATTGAACGGTGAAATGGCTTTCCAATTATGAATGTAAAATAATGATAAGAATTGCATTTTCCGTGCCTGAGTTGATGAGCAAATTGATGTGAGAAAATATGGGACAGACTTTGGTTAGTTTCTGTGTCGGCATGGGTGGGGGTCCATACAAAGTATATTTAACAATAGGAATCAATTGTTCAACAAGTTGATTTATTCCAACACCATCTGGAATAGATTTCACACAAACGCTCATGTTTAGACCAATAGGCCTTGCTCACGTCTTGCCGTGAGCCAGATTGTTGACTTACTAATGGGCTCCTAATAAGAGTTCATCATTGATGATGAAGGGCTTTTGACCTTGGCATGTCTTTTCCGATGTGAGTGCGTGTGGTCGTAAATCTTATACGCATTTTTTTTGTTATTTAATGGCAACTATCATCATTGAACGAGCTAAAAAAATGGCATTATTTTCAGGGTAGGAATTTTAAAAAAATGTTTATATCTATATGTATATGTATGTATATAATGTGGGGAGCACATTGTATACGTTAGCGCGCTGCGCTACGAACCCGGCGGCCAGAGTTCGATTCCCGCTCACGGCCTAAATTAGTGACGATTATTTAAATCGGTCCTGGGCCCTCCCCTAGGTCGACTCGGCCTCAAATGAGTACCTGCTGCGATGTGGAATCATCACCACTGGGGAGACAAAGGAGGCCGAGCATGGTGCTAGCCACTCACCCCCTCGTGTGCCAGGCTGGCATTCATAGGTACTCGGGTAGCAGCACTTGCTCCTACTGTCTGTTGAAGCTATACGGGGGAATTTTGTCTTTGTATATAATGTGTACACACGCGCACGGAGTTGAACACGGCACAAACCCAAGCCCCCCCACTTTCACGAGAACCCACACCCCATCACAGGGCCCCTCTCAAGCCATGGGACCTTGTGCCCTACAACTGGTGACCTGTGACCTGACTGGTTGCCACGTGACCAGCAAGCCACGATTGTCTCATGTTCATGTCACTTTATCGCCTTCCCTGCCGCACATGCTCGCATAAACAGCACTCGCATGCCTTGCATGTCACTGCACGTTACTGTATTGACCAGAGCTCGCCACTGCCACCTAGATAGCGAGTGTTCAGTAAATATGGTACAGTGCAAGCAGCAGTTTGGCCGATATTAAACTTGGAATTTTCACTGTAAGCATGCTTGAACTCTCCGTTAAGTAAATAATTATCTTGAGTCCGTACCAATTCGCCATTCACCACCCCGCACCCCAGTGACTCGTGGATTTCCACCGTTCAAGATCACTATTTGACTCGAGAACTACATGTTTTAAATGTTGCGAACTTAGCGCCTTCCAGTGGCTGCAGCGGTGGCATGAGGCCGTCACATGCGACAGGTGTGAATTTAAAATCGATTATGGCTCACGCGCCAATGTTCAACTTCTTTCGCACCGTACTTAGCCACCCATGCTAATCGGAGGTGCGGGACACCGCTGCTCACTGTGCCAGGCGCGGTGTTGGAAAATTATCTGTTTCTATATCAGTGGTTCTTAACCTTTACTGCAGCTTTGCACCCATTTGGTTCTCAATGTATTTTTTTATAATGTTAATGAATACAAATGTTTGAAACTTGGTTTGGCGCTTTCGTGACTGCAGGAATTACTCTTTGGTTCTTTCGGTAAAGTCACGTACAAAGAGAAAATAACAAGTTAAATAATAGCATACGACGTTTCGATTGCAACACAAGCAATCATCAGGTACAAATGAAAGAGAAAACAAAACCTAGTAAACTTAGAAATATAATGTAATACAACACAGATAGTCGGCTATCATAACAGTCAACACCCTACCTGGTTGATTACGTTCTTCCAAGATTGCTAAATTTAAGAGAGAGATTAAACACAGAACAGGAGACGTATAGACAGACACGTAAGCAGAGAGAGATAACACAGAGACACACAATGATTTACCTTCTAAAAAAATCTGGCATATTTTGCACCCCCAGAAAGGGCATCTTGCACCCCCAGGGGGGGTGTGTGCACCCCAGGTTAAGAACCACTGTTCTATATTAATTTTTTTTAGAAGTATTTGTTGATTTTCGCATTCTGCTGAACGTAACAGAGTCAAAATAGGTGGTTTGCTTACTTTTTCGGATTGTCCTTGAGAGTCTGGGTTTTAAGAAGCGGTGCGCCCTGAACAAAGGATATAATTTTATGTGCTTAAAAACATAATAGTCTAATTGTTTCATGGATGTTCTCCACATCCTGTGTTCATGTTGCGTTGCATGTAAGCAAATGTGCACTTAGGATATCAACTGGAAATCTCACTTGGCCACATGTTTGCTTCTCACGTATTTCCGTAGTTCCCCCTCTTTATCTTTGGGGGTGGTGGGTGGGGTGGTTGGTGAACCTTTCTTGCTGTGAAATCATCGTCCAGAGCCGAATGTTGAAGAGTGCAAGTCTGTCCGTTACAATGAAGAGTGTCGGTGCAACTGCCACACAGTGACAAACATTACTCTGCCACGAGCGTTGTAATGGAATACTACTGCGTCAGGTTTTTTTTGCGGTTTGTGCTCGACAGCTCTTTCTCCCCATGTGTTTTCGGGTTGGACCCCGATGTATTGTTCGGCACGATGTCCGATGTTTCACTCGACGTGCCGGAAGCTTCTTCTGGAACTGAATACACAGTATTGAGTTCCTGAAGGACATGGTGATGTCAGAAACCATGCTGAAGAACACACAGGTACATCCTGAAAACACATCGGATAGTTGTAATGGATTGTTCAGATGTTTCTCTTGTGAGCACATTAACAGCCTGAGCCACTGGACACACTCCACCTTTCAGGAGGAAGAATTACAATAGGGAACAGCGGTGTGGTCAGGAACGATGGAGTAGGCATGTGAAGTTACTTATAACAAGGGGTGTAATGATAATCCCCTCCTTCGCGATGGAATGAAATGTCAGAAGTCCTGGATTTTTCTGTTTGCGCATAGTCACTTTAAGATGTTTTCTTGTTCATGTTTTTGTTTGTTGCAGTTGCACCCCATTCAAGAGCCGAATGGCTCACAGGGCTATACCAAATACATGAAACTGAAAACTGAAAAAGTCAGGATCGTGTCTCAAGATTTGATTCTTATTTTGAGCATTGTGATTGTGGTGACTCGTACTCGGTGTAGGGGTCACATCGTGAACCTATTACATGCAACATATACAACATATACAAATGTAAAGGAAAAACACTGACAATTACACAATTCAAGCCATTGTTCTGAGCATAAGGATGCATGTTAATAAATGCATTCACACCGATCACCAGCTGGTTTCAGGAACTTGAACAAACACATCCCTAACTCCACAACTCCTCCATCCGACCAGTTGAAGGGCACAGTTGCTGGCAGCACGGCATCCGTGATCTGTTAATTAGATCCGAAACGCGTCGAGGAGGTGGGGAAGTGGGCGCCTTTTTAGCAACTCGTGTGTGGATGTCGTGGGGGGCCCAGCCCTTTCCTTGTTTGTTGTGATAGTTGTCCAGTACAGCGAGGAGAGAACAATGGCCAATTTATTTCCAGCGGAAATGAAACACAAAAAAAAGCTTTTTGGCCGCCGAAATGGTATGACGTCGCCTTTGCGCGGCGAGACGTTGCTCCCGTTCTCACACTGCGCCGGCTTTGGCGTGCCGCTGCGCAGGCTGCCAGGTGATCGGGCCGCGCAGGTGTCGCCGGCGCTGCCAGCATGTCGGACTCGGTGGACAAGCCGATGGATAACGACGCCGAGGGGGTGTGGAGCCCCGACATCGAGCAGAGCTTCCAGGAGGCACTGGCCATCTACCCTCCCTGCGGACGACGGAAAATCATCCTGTCCGACGAGGGCAAGATGTATGGTGAGTGCTGAGCTGCGCGCGCACGCGCTACCGCTTTTCAGGTGCCTTGCCAAGAGTTAGCAGGGGACGGGGGAGGGGGGTGTGGGACGGACATTGGATCCCGGTGTCAACGGTGGGCACGCTCGACTTGCAATCCAGAGGTCCGCCGGTTGAGTTTGGCGCGGCAGTTGTGAAAAAGTGAAATCCTCTTGTCTCTGTCCACCCACAGTTACAGAGTAACCGAGTGTTCCAAAGTTCGTCGATTGGCAGGTCGCGTGCGGTAGGGTGCAGTGTGGGTACTCTGACCTCTCCTGAAAGGTCTGGCTAGTGTGGGAAAGTCTGCCCCCATGATATATCCTCCTTGGGGGCTCTGGAGAGCTCTCTTCTGGCGAGGCTCTTCCGTCGGCAGTTGAGCAAGCAATTGTAGGGCTGCGCCTTTAACTTTTTGCCAAGACTAGGCCAGAGCTGGAAGCAATCTTGCTCAGAAAGCTCTTGGCGATGTGAAATTTTCGGGTAACAGCACCAAAATGGCTCCTTCTGGGATAGCATTTGCTGCTCTATCAAGGCCGTTGATATAAAGGTCAAGTCGAGAGTACTTGTTTTCTGTTCAATGGGAGTGAGCTGTATTGCCATGTCGATTCCAAAAAATTGCGTGCAGGTTTAAAACAAACTACGCTTGCACAGATATATTCTGCATAATCTATGTACACACACTTAGAAACGGAGCCGTATGAAAAGGGACATTTTCGATAGACGTCCAGTAGTTTTGCTTTTACATTTGCTCTTGGTTGGCAATTTCAAGCTTTGTGTGGGTAGATACTCTACCGATAGCAGAATGCGTCATAAGCATTTTAATACATCATTACATCGTGTTTTATGTACGGCGTATATTAAAACACCTATATTTTCTAGGCCAGATTAATAATTTGACAGTTTGATGATAGGTATTGCTTTGCTGCTCATAACGAATATGACATTTTCACCATGACACGCGCTTGCCATTTATGTTCTGATGTTGAAGATGATATATGTAGCCCATTGTTAATCCACCGCTGGATGAAAGCCTCCCCGACGCTGTGTAGGTCATGGCGACCTGAGTTTGATTCCTGGCCAGGGACTTTCAGCAGCCCCATGCCATGTCCGTCATTGGAGGGAGTGGTATGGGGGGCAGTGGAAGGGGGGGTTTGACCATACTTAACCACCCTGGTCAGTTCGAATTGGTATAGGATGCCCCAGGACGATTTTAGATATCAATTTGGCACTGATATTAGCCGTTGCTTGGAATAACATCGTCAGGTTCATTGCGCAGGGCACTACCCACTGTTCTGTCCCCCCCGCCATCCCCTCCGTTCCCCCCTATCTCGTGTCTCTTGTCATAAACGCAATTGATGTTTGTAATATGTGTAGGCATTGCGGACATTTGTATGTTTTTTACTGTGTGGCAGATTTCGGTCCACAGGAATCCATCTCAGCCGAGTTAGGGTCATCTAGTCCCAGCAAAGCATGCGGGAGATGACAGACTGATAATTTAGTGAGTGCAGGTGATTTTTTTTCAGATCTGCCAATGACACCACTACACAATGCCCCCCCCCTCACTCTTGTGAACTGTGCTTTTGGATCTTTTATTTTCTTACAAAACACAAATCGGTATGTGGAACATTAATCGGCGCTCTCTCCGCGGCACATATTATCACGGCGCAAGGCTTTATTTATAGCCAAAAAATAACCTTGGAAATGGGTCAATGGGCTGACCGCCATGCCAACTGTATTAGTCTGGTGACATCGCTTGTTATGTGCACACGCATTAAGAAGGCCTTTGTGTTTGTGTGTGTGTTATATATAGATGAGTGTTGCCTTTACAGGTTTCCACCACTTCTTAAGTGAGGGTCCAGTCAAAGTGCCCACACGTGGCTTTGCATTTAAACGGACGTGTCTGCACGCTTAATTTACGTGTATGTGTTCAGTTTGACATGCCCTCCCCCTCTTTATCACATGGAAGTCATGCAGGTTTCAATGAGAGAACTAGCCCATAGTTGTGGTGTGTAGGTGTAAATCACTCGTGGCTTAATCTAGTTGATACTTCCAAAATGTATTATTAATGAGCAGCTAAAAGTGTTTTTTAAATATTCCCTATTCAACGACTGATTACAAACATATCCCATTATTTTATGATTAGTACTGCACGCACGATGATCAAAGTTATTGAATATTCCGCGTATTATGGGCTCTGTTAGATTCATGCTATGCTCGGGTAATGTGAAGTGCCGTTATGCACGTGGGCTCACAAAAGCAACGGGGGTTTTAATGCAATACTTTCAGAGCATTACGATGTATTGAACAGTCAGGTGCTTTAATTGATTTGCACATACATGTCGACCCTTAACATCAAACACGACTGCAGCTTGGCGTCGCTTTAGATCAAATGAATAATCTGTAATGTGCCACGTGATTTCATTTCCAGCCCTGCAAATATTCAGAAATGTTCATGTGTTGGTATAATGCATGTTCTAGTATTATTGTGTTTGTGTATATTTGCACGTGTGAGTTAGTCGGTAGTGATTGTGCGCATGCACTACAGTATGTGATATGCAAAGAGTTGATGTCCTACACAGCCATCACCATGCTAGCTTTGTAGAGACCCGAGTTAATTTGCAATTAATGCATAGCCATGATTCTTCTGGGTTGATTTGGCCTGAAAGAAATAATACCCGTACACGTTACGAGCGATGTTGTGCGGAGTATATAACAATTAGTACACTGGACTTCATGGGTCGCTGGTTAAATCCATAAGGTCGCTGGTTAAATTCAATGTCCTACTGCAGCAGTTGAAACAATGGTGTACATTTAATTAAATACCCTTCTCCACCTATGGCCTAAACTAACTAAACTAAACTTTTCATTTCACCAGGTAAGGCCCACTCAGCCATAGATCTCTCTTTCAGAAGCGACCTTTGTCACAAATGATAGCTGAACAAAGTTGGCTTATGTGGAAATTTATAGCAGCCAAATCCTGAAAACCCATGTTTCTAAATGTGGAGGGAAAAATCAGAGAACCCAGAGAAAAATCCACGCGAGCACGGGGAGAACATTCAAACTCCAAATAATACAAGCGTCAGGGTTGGGATCGTAAACCCATGATCTCCTCCATACCAGGCGAGGTAGTTAACATCTCGCCACCGCAGCACCTTATAAATGGGTTCACCAGATCTTCTTGGTTCTTTCGGTAAAGTCACGTAGAAGGGAAATAATAAAACAGTCAGTCTATTGGCATGTTTAAGATCTTTGGCCGTTGTGAGAAGATTAGGCTAAAATACCCTCAAGAAGGGCATCCTAGAGCTGTCTAGTGCAGACCCTTTGGCCAGCAGTTGCCTGAGCAAGCAATTGCAGTGCTGCACCTTTAGCTTGCCTCTTTTATAGTTAACCAGTGTAAACAATAGGAGGACATCACATTTGTGGTGGCTGGTCATAGTAGTAGGTGCACATAAGCAAAATAAATTTCGATTTAAAGCTTTCGTGACTGCAGGGATTCATCTTATTGGTTCTTTCGGTAAAGTCACGTAGAATGGAAATAATAAAATAAAACATAATAAAATAATTCTCACGACGTTTCGGCCACAACGCAAGCAGCCATCCTCAGGTGAAGACCAGGTCTGTCGGGGAGACAGCGTCTGACCTGGTCTTCACCTGAGGATGGCTGCTTGCGTTGTGGCCGAAACGTCGTGAGAATTATTTTATTATGTTTTATTTTATTATTTTATTATTTCCATTCTACGTGACTTTACCGAAAGAACCAAGAAGATAAGCAAAATATCCAAAAACAGTTTATCCATGGATCAGTAGCGAGAGATTGTTTGCGCATATATATAATCCGTATAACCTCATTTGAAATTTAGAATTTAGTTTACTGTGAAGTAATTCACAAGTCGTGATGGGCAATGTTCAGTTCATGTTTAGTGTTAACTATAAGGCAAAAGCAGGTAATGTTATAGTGTGAATTATATGGTAAATGTAATGTGTAAAAGACCTTAAAAAATATATAAAAAGGGCATGTTTCAGAAACTATCAATGCCAAATAAGACCTTGCAAATAATAAAGCCATGGCACTGATAAAATAATTAAATTCCTTTCAGCCTTTGTTGAAAATGTGAAAGTCCTTGTGCTTTCTAGGCAAATGAAGAATGCTGGCACAAAAAAGTCTAATCTTCCGTGATGTCATCCCTGCTCCAACACCCCTCCCCATTTTTGCCACCTCACCTCTCCGTTCCGTTTGCCAGGAGCCGCAGTGCAACCCACAATTTTAATTATGGCTTCGATATTCTTGAGTGGCTCAAATCCTGGATCCACACAGTTAAAAATCCCATCCGAATCTGTGTGAGAGACCATTTGTTTCGGGTATCTTGCATTCTATCTTGTGCTTTCTGCCAGGATACCCCTCATCAAATGAACGTGTGTATGTACGTTGACCTTCTTTCGCACCGTACGTAACCAACCGTGCTAATCGGAGGTGCGGGGGAAGGACAACAAACGAAACACAGAAAGCAGTTCTAAAGAAATAAGTTTTCAATCTAGATTTAAGTAAAACATTTTTAGAGGCATCGTCAATTTCATTCGAAATGTGTTGCTTATGCATAGCTATAGGGTTAACTTTGTCTCCTCCGATGAGCATGGTTGGCTAGGTACGGTGCGAAAGAAGTTCAACATACATCGGGTAATGAGCTGAAAAACTAAAGTATATTTTAACGTGTAATTGTAGATTGAAGTAAAACATTTTTAGAGGCATCGTCAATTTCATTCGAAATGTGTTGCTTATGCATAGCTATAGGGTTAACTTTGTCTCCTCCGATGAGCATGGTTGGCTACGTACGGTGCGAAAGAAGTTCAACATACATCGGGTAATGAGCTGAAAAACTAAATTATATTTTAACGGCGTGTAATTGTTGCTCAAACGTTCATACTTGGCAAAATTAACGTTTCAGTTAACTTAAACTGAAGGGTTTCTGAGCGAATACAATGATCCGTGTTTGTTTTTTGGTGGGGCCAAATGTTGGACTTATTCCAAAATCTTGTCATTAACGCCCCAAGATTGTCACGTTTACAAATATATTATTTATATGTGCCAATGAAGCTCGCCGGTGGCTTAAGATTTTCATGACTGAATTTCAGTGATTTTCATGAAGCCCTTGAAAAATGTATAAACTCTTTGCTTTAGGAGGTGTAGAATGGATTTATTTAGATGTCATATTGATTCATGGCCTTGGATAACTCGAGACCTATGGCAGTAAAGACCAAAAAAATTAAACCTGGCAGCAACAACAACAACAAAACATTTGCCCCTGAGAATTTTTATATTTAATTTCGCTTGCGAGCAAGATGCAGCCTTTGGGCTGCGGCACGAAATGTGCGGAGGCCTGCCTCAAAGATGGTGTACATGTGGCCTGACCGACCGGCCTACTGTGCGTGTGAAAAACAGATGGCAAAGGAAGTGGGACTTGAGGCAGAGGAGGCGGCGAAGGTGGGGGGAGCGTGAGTTGGATAAGGGAACTGGGGGGGAGGGCAAGCGGCTGAGTCATCTCAAAGATTTACAAAGAATGGATTGGTGTGCGGAGACCCAATGAAAACGCGTTGACACAGACAGATGTAGGCGTTCCTTAGACGTAAGTTTTGTTAGTTTGTTAAAAAAATGGTTACTCAACTTTTATCCCCCCCCGCCCGCCCTTCAAACCCAGAAAGGAGGGTTGCAAGTTAAGTCATGCATTCCGAGAAACAGAAATGCTATCGCAGGGAAAGTAAAATGCTTAACTTGAGCTTGGCCATTTGTGTCCGGAGCGGTGGAGTGCCATGAGATGTGAGTAGTTGATGACGTTAGGTTAAAGGAATGTGTGATAAGTATACGACATGCCACTGTCTCACCCACAGAGGAATCTTGCTTCTGGCATTTTTATGATCTAATACCTTTACTGACTGACTATAGTAGTGCCACTGTATTTTGGTTGTCTAATTCGTTTTACGGTTTACCTTTGTCCCCCCCAATTTTTGTAATGCCGAATGGTTTATCGTGCCTTTTTCATATTTGAAATGGACCACAGCCACCCTTTTTTCACGTAGATCGTTGGTATCATTACACAGTGCCTACATCGCCCATTAAATGTGCTGCGATCTTATCAGATCGCGTAAGCCAAGCAAGGGGTGAGCCTGATGAATAGTGCTTGGATGAGGGAACCACCATGCTCGACAGGGTTGGCTGTAGTCTGCGGGGCAACGTGCACGGTTCTCGTATCCCCATCTATACTTCCACATTTATGCTCGCTGCTTTAATTGACCCGCACTGACCAGAGTGGTGAAGCGTGATCGTGTAACCCTCACAACCCGCATGGCAAGAGGCTTAACAAAAGGGCTGCACCGGTACATATTGTTAGTTTGTGGAAGAGACGACCCAATATAAATGCCGTAGCAGGGCGAATGAAGTTAGTGGGAATGATGAATCGCCTTCAATTTCGCGGGGAGGCTTTGACATTTATCCGCTACAATCTTCATGGGGAATTTCAAGGAACAAAAATAATAGCCGCTTCACGTTTGGCATGGAGTAAAAAAAAAATAGGACACAAAAGAGCACGGTCTCACTAAATATGTGCTCGTGAGAATAAGATGAATTACAGCCGTGTATGGCCCGAGGCGATGGGGCCCCCAGTGTCTGGCCGGCTCTCCTGCAGACATGGCAAAAGTGAGTGATAAATGTTAGTTTTAATCTTGGCCACCTCGACAGCGTGGATATATTAAAGGGCAAAAGGAAGCATCGCAAAGATCGGATGTCCTACACAGTGGGTCATGAGGGGCCGACTATTGAATGACTTTGTGCAGTCTGGCGTCCTTGCTTGTTTGTTAGTAATGAACAAAGATATAGACAGTTTTTGTTTGGTCTTTGTAGTCCAATTTGGTCGGCATTTTGGAGAATTTAACGTAATCTGGACGAAACATAGATCTCTCATATTTTAATTATCGGACATATTCAACAAGTTTTCCTTTTCGCCAACTATCACATTTAATACATTTGAAATTGATGTCGAAAGCACTTAAATAATGATTGCCAATCATCGTTAAATGTAAATGTTGTTAGTCATTAGCATTACTCTCTTATTATCATCTGATTACTTTTTTTATACCACTGTACTACCAATAACCATAATAATTTACAGCTTTGTGTTTTTTTTCAATGAACTCCACGAGGAAAGCCTTCCCATGTGGTGTGAGTAAGTGAGGTCGGTTGACCATAACTGCAGGTTAGTGAATGGGACTGCCCCAGGACCCATTCAGATATCACTCACCACTGGCATTGGCCATGGTCAGGAATCAAAACTCGAGTCACTGAGTTTTGTAACGCAGTGAGCTTACAACCCCACCTTCCCACCCGTCCAGACCTCCAGATGTTTGTTCGGGGCCAGTAAAGATTGGTGCATAGCCATGCTGATCGAAACTGCCAGGTAATAATGGTTCGCATTGTGTAAAGTAAGCGGTCTTATTAAACGTGTGCCGGAGTTTGCACGTCTTTCTATTAAGTGCCCTTAACAGACGTATATGGAATTTGAATTCAAATGCTGCATACTGTTGACCTCTAACATGTGTGACTAATGGCTGAAAATAATTGCAACTTGTCTAAGGACAAAGGGGGTCCCTGCTGGCACTTGGGTTTTCAACGATAATAAAAATGTCTTCATCTGTGGTTAAACTTGCCATCATCGGAACCACCTCTCTCATGCGTATGTAATTGATTCTAAACACGTGTTATGTGTCATGGCCCCTTTCAATAATGCCTCACTCGCTTCAAAAGGCACTAAGTTGGCAGACTTCGTTCACTCTGTTATTTGTGCTTTTCGGGAGATTAAACAGATTCTAGGCGAAAGAGGAAGCAGCCGTGTTCTTGGCAGAGCAGCAAATCAAACGTGTTTTTTTCATCCGCTTAAAGTATACTTTTATCGTCGTGTTCGATTGACGGTTCAATAAACCATCAGTATGTTTTAGCTTGCTGTTGTACGTGGATTGGTACGAAAATCGCAGCATTTTATAGGTAAAAATCTTGAACTCCCATTGTGTTTTTTTTTAATTCAGAAGTTTGTGTTTTGATATTTTCACCAGAATGTTATACTGTATGTTTTAATCCTCCCTCGATAATGGCATCTTTAGAATGTGTGTCATTTACCATTTCTAAGAAGCACGGTGTTTCTTAGAGATGCCATGCCCACCTTAATGTATGCCCCCCTCCCTCCCCGCAGCAACTCCATAGCCGCCACCCAGATGGCACCTCGCTCCGACCCTCCCATTGTGTTACATATTCAACTTTGTCTCGGTGCATATTTACGCATATTTACGCATATATATATCCCGTCTTACGCATTTCCACCGCTATGGCCAGAGACGTTAGTAGAAGGACACAAAAAGCGAAGTAGGGGATTGTGACCCTGGCTTGCCATCTGCAAGGCTTTGTTGCCACAGGAGGGCATATGGACTGTTAACAGCTTGCGGTTTTGAGGTTGCCTTGAGCATCGCTGAATGGAAACAAGAGGCGAGAAGCGGAGCCACGGCTTTTGTTTCTGCCACAGTTGGGGTGGCGTCTGCTAATGAACACCGAGGAAGTGTTAGCCAGTCCACCTCCCGTCGGAAAGGGGAGAAAAAAAACACAGAAAGGAAGCGAGAGAGAGAAAAAAAGGCACGCCGATAAATAAATAAGTAAATTATAACCCAGGCAACTGAGCCCCGCTGTAGCTATAGTGATTGTACGTGCGTGCGAGCCTTTGTATTGTGCATTCCGCTGGTCCACGTGATATCTTTTGAGCCTGTTGAGTCGCTCTCTTTGGATGTTGGGGAGCGGAGGCGGTGGTGGTGGTGGGGGGAGCAAGAGATGAGGAGCCGGGGCCTCCCGGTTCGTAGGGTGGGACCCAGAAGAGAGGAGTGGTGGTGGGGGGGGGAAGAGAGTCCAGGAAAAAAAGGAAAACCCTCCCTCGCAGCAGCCCACGACAGAAGGCGAATGCACGCCAGGTATGAGAGGCATCTCGGGCAGCATTGAGGCTGCGAGCAGTGGTGGTGGCTTGTGAATAGCCACCCATGGCAGCTGGAGGCGTCTGTTGTGAAGGGGGGGGGGTGTTGGGTTGTGGGATGGGAGGGATGGGAGGGAGGGACCCCCCCCCCTTCCTCATTCATTGACTCAAAGGGAAGGAAGCGATGGGCTGGCTGGCAGGGGGGGGGGCTTTGGGGATGGGAGGGAGGGGGGCAGTGAGGGAAGAAGGGGTGGGTGGAGCTCGGTTGGGAGAGGCTGTTGAGTTGTGGATTTTGTGGAAGGTGGTTGTGGGGTTCGGGGAGTTGAGAGGGGAGGGAGAGAGGCAGGAGTGAGTGCAACACAGCAGATTAATGGGCGTTACCAGGGGGATCCGTCTGAGGTCGAACAATGCCCGCTTCAGGCCTCATTTATTTCTGTCTGGCTCCTTCCATTTGCCAGGGCCCCCACCCCACCATCACCCCCCCTCCCGACTCTGCCGTCCCTACCATCCCCCACACCCCCTGTTCCTCACCACCACCACCAGCAAGCACCCTCCCTCGTCCACCCCAAGCACTGCTGCTGCACCTTGTGTGCTGACGCTCGGTGTTGTGTTGCCTGGGAAACAGGGCGTTTGGGAGATAACAAAGGCAGGCTGAGAGCGTTGGGAGCGCCAAGGGTCAGTGCACCCTAAAGGGGATTTTGGTTTTGCTTTAAAGCCGCGAGACCACGCCCCCCCCCCCATGGCTCTGTTTTTTGCACTCCCCCCCCCTCCCACATCTTTTGTGGCTGCTTTTCCTCCTAAACAAAAAAAATCGTCCCCTTCTTAAGTTGCTGCCAGTGTTGTCTATAAATTAAGAAACTTGTTTACATAACACCTGTGTGTGCAAGCTTTTTTTTCTTCTCCCTTTTATATTTGTTTTTTGTTTTCTCGTCCACCGTACAACACCACCAACTGGCTTTAACAACCAGAAACTTTTAGTTGTGGAGGCTGCAGCAGGGGTGTGGGATCGTGTGCGGGTTAAACGTCGCCTTGCTCCACTTCCACACACTCGCACACGTTTTTGGATGGAACTTATTAAGTTAAACTTGATTTTTCCCTCCCCCCACACCGCCTTCCAGCAAATAAGGATGCATAGTGTCAGCCGCCGACTGTGTCACAATGTCCCTGGGTCCTTACAAATAACTACGTACCCTGCGTTACTTCACTTCGGGTGCAATTACGTAGTCAACATTGTCTCCGCCGGATAACCGTCGGGTGTCGAGTTCGTCACCGAGCCTCCTCTGCAATGGAAATTTTAATTCTCAGGATAATGCCGGTGACGCTGCGTGACATCACTGCCCAGGAGCCCCACTACATATAAAGCATCTGGTTTCGGCCGGAGTCATCCGAGGCGGAGTTGGCCAGGCCTGGAAAAACAAAACTCATTGTGGTGATTATTATGGGCCGGAATGCACCTGGGTACGACAGCCGGGGAAGAATCTGGAGCGTGCTTTTTTTTGAGGCCCTGTTTCCAGTGGCCTCCCGCTTAAGGCCGTCACTGTCACATATTTGAATTGTTCCATTGATTATAGAATCTTTTGTTGTGTTTGGGTCAATTGAAACATGTTTGTGCGTATGTGTGGCTTGTGTCCTTCAACACGGAAGACCTGGCTTTGTGCTCATTGTACTTAAGCGCATGGCTTCGTGATCCGCAGTGGATTGATTGAATTATACTAAATTAATGTGCACCGCGTTCTCATGGACTGTTTGCGTTCTCCGCAACTAACTACATTTTTAGGGGAGAATATGAATGAAGCTGCGTTGTAAACAAAAAAAAATGCGTTTATAACACGTGATTTTTGTGGGATATTTTTTTTAAAAGAAACAATTCCTTTACTTTTATAAATTACATTTCGATTTAAAACTTTCGTGACTGCAGGAATCAAGTTTCTTGGTTATTTCGGTAAATTCACCTAGCTATAAAATTCAATTTTAATAAAAAAAAAAGCATTTTATTAGAAAAGCAAATAAACATTTCTTTTTTTATTTTAGTTTCATTTTCTATCTACATGACTTTACCGAAAGAACCAAGAATATTTTAAATATATTATATGCATGTGTCTGGATTTTTAAGTTCAGGACAGATTTTTTTGATGGGGGCTTGCCCCCCCCCCCACCTCATGAACATTTTATAATTTAGCTTCTTGGCCACAATTGTATAACTTGTTGAAATAAAGAAATAATTGCATTCAAAGATGACAATAAACGAGCGTACAAATACATTTCGCCGTCTATGAAAACGTCCTTGGACTGCCTCGCCGTCTGCCAGCTCACAAATGAATGGAGGAAGGTAACAATGTAATAAATTAGTTTTGTCAGTCAACTTGGTGAATCATACGATGGAAAGAAAGAGCCAGGAGGAGGGTAGAGGATGATGGGGTATGGGAGAGAGAGGGGGGCTTGCGGGGTAGTGGTTTAAAAAAAAAATCTTGCTGTAAAAATACAGCCATCCATCTTGCACGCGGTTTGGGCAGTGCCGGTAGCTAAAAGCAGCTGGAAGCACTCTATTGGAAGCGGGCAGCGTTGGGTTACACCCGCCTTCTGTAAGAGGATAGGGCCCAGATTAGCTAAAACAGTCGCACGCAGCTGTCCCCACGGTCCGTGGGCTGTGCCTGCGATGATGGGGGCACGCTGTTGCGTAAACTTGGCGTGCTTCTACACCTGTCGAATGGCTAGCGGCGCTTGAGCGTGGCCTCCTTTTTTTTCTCTTAGCCACGCTCCGTGATGCCGCCACGTCGAACGCGTTGAGACGACCCCCCCCCCTCTGCAGGTGCGGGCGATTTTTTTTTCTTCCCCGCAAAACGCGAAAAGTTTTTGGCGGACCTTACCGTCATCGTCAGCCTTGATCAATCTACTGCGCGGATGAAGGTTTTTCCAAGCCCGTCGCCGTCTGTCATGTTCACGGGATACACCGGTGCGCCGAGCGCCTGCTTACGCATGTGCCGATTTCATCGTTCCGTCTTCTTGGTTAGAGGCATTGTTGGATGTTGTTCCATTCCTCGCCTTCTCTTGGTCACTATTCTTGGAGCAACGCTATTATGGCTGCTATTAATCCCGATTAAACAATGTACAGTTCAATTTGAACTCCAGAAATGATCTGAGTGTAAGAAAAAAGTGCTAAATCTCGTGTGTTTTGTATTCAAATATGAAGCCAATTTGAGACTGGAGCAATTTGAAATACAGCAATGGCAAAGTTCCATCGGATAGAAAAATGCACAAATCCACGTTAATTATTTATAAGCATATATATAATCATATGCATATACATGTGTGCTTGTGCAAAGTTAAACCTGTCCAGTCTGCCAAGACCGTATTGTTTGGAGACTCTTTGCCAAAATATGCCCAAAATTTTGATTTTAAACTTTCACATACGAAAACCAGTGTTTGTACTCTCGCGTAGGTTTTTGTTTCTTTTCGGCGATGCTGTTACAGCTCTCCAATGTGTTTTCGGGTCATATCACGCGCCGTTAAACACCGTGCTCAACGTTTCATATCCTGGAGAAGCTCCTGGCACGCAGAGTGAAATGTCGGACGTGATGCCGAAACAACGCATGGTGGTCCAACCCAAAAACGCAACGGAGAGCTAAACCAGTGGTTTTTTTTGACTGTGCGAAACATAAATGCCAAATCACCACTTTTATCGGACCCATTGGTAGGAACAAAAAAAAACGCGTGCTTTTGTTCTTTTCTCAGCATGTTCTTTTTCTCCAATGCTCGTGGAGTATTGTACAATTTTTGTTGGTTCATGAATGTGGCATGGGAGGAGTGTGCATGCCTTAAAGGCATGCTGTACAAAACAAACAAACGAAAGTGACTCCATGTCATTTTCAGCAGGGGAGTTCTTTTCCATTAAAGTTTGCCGTTTTATGTGACTAATGTACGGTCGACTTCTCACGGTGAATTATATGACACGCGTGCTTTTGCAAGGTCTCTCACCTGTTCCCTTTCACTGCTTCACAATGCTTCCTGTACATTGCCTTCGTGTTGAATGCGTCCCTGATTTATTGACTGTGTGCACAAGAGGAGACCCAAATCCTCGTTTTTGGTTCCAACACAACCCAAATGTGGGAAGGATGTCTTGAAACAAACCAGCTCGGTTTTACCGGGCACGCCTTGATGACGTTCAGTGCTAAGGGCCCTTGCGTGGAAATACAGTAGATGTCCCATGGGAAATTAATTTGGCACATGTAAAAAAAAATGGAACAAAAACTGAAAAGTGCACAGACGAAGCATGGAGAGATGCATGCTTGGAATTGTATTGAGTGACAGAGGCATCACATGGGTGAGAGAAAGTAAGCAGGTTAATGATATTATTAAAACTATGAAAATAAAAGTAAAGTGGGCTTGGGCAGGACACGTCGCCTGGAAAGTATGGTGACCGATGGTCAAGAATAATGAGGGAGTGGCAGCCAAGGCACAGGAGCACATCTAAATGGTGGTTCACCAAGGAGGTTGAGCGATTAAACCAGCTCACGTGCAGAGCTGGGTGGATTTCTCCATCGCAGGATTGCGAAGGATGTTGGGGGGGGGTAGACCTTGATCCAGCAGTGGATTGACCGAGGGCAAAGGTGATGGATGATGAATGGCATAATCTTTCTAAATCCGTGGAGCGATCTCGCTGCCCACAGGTGGACGTGACGGCAGCGGCTAGCGCCCAGGCAACAGAAAATGCGTGCCACATGCCGCTACGCTGACCACATGACACGGTGGAGGGGGGCTAGGGTTACGGTAGTTGGCTTCAGATTTATGATGTACAATGCATTCATATTAGCACTCTTGGTGTCTTTGCACCTATTCGGCATTTATATTAAGGAACCTTGAGCCTCTTCGTTGTTGCAATTATCATGATTTACAGCTTTATGTCAATGCACTGCTGGATATAAAGCCTCTCCATGGCCTATCGGTCTTGGGGGTTGTTTGGCCATACTTCATCATGCTGTTTGAAGAAGGCCAGAACTGGTTCCGATGTTGCCCGTGGCTGAGAATGGAAACTCTCGTCCGCCGCTGTGCCGCCACTTCTTGACTAACGTTAAAACAATTGTAGCAGTAGGGCTTTTGTTGTTTTTTATTTTATCTGTATAAGTAATACATTTTTATTGAAAATAAAGATTGAACATTCACGGAATAGTTTTTGCAAGAATTTCAAGAATGTTGTCCGCACTTTACATTTCCAAGTAGTGATGTGTTTTTATTTCCATATTCAGTATTTAAAATTAATTTACATTCCAATTGCTTTGTGCTATTGCAAAGTATGGAATATCGAAGTGGCTTTTAGAGCGTGGTGTTTGCAGTTACTCTGAATCAAAACGTATTTTAAAAGCATGTGTGCTTACAATAATCAAAATGCCATATTTTCATAAGTACTATGTTTATAAATGACAAGGTCACCGGAGTGCTTTTAATGGAAGTGCAGGTGTAGATCGTGTTTACCCCCCCACGTTCCCCCACTACCCATCCCCTCTCCACCATCATTTTTCCCTCGTCCCCCCCCCTCCCGCTCCCCCATCCCCTTTCATTTCAATTTGTTTTAACTCCCGCATCTGGGGATTGAACGCGTCTGCTTTGTATGGCTCTGCTTTTGAGCGGAGTATACAACCAGATTAGTGCAGATCACTTGGGCTGATTTTAGAACCGCCAGGAGCCAATGCTTTGCAGGCACCAGGGGCAGATCTGAGAGGAGGAAGAGAGCGGGCGGGCGGGTGGAGGGCGGCTTGGTAAAGCCTGGATGGCTGGTAATACCAGCCCTAGAGGCAGTAACCAGATCTGGGCGAGAACTCTGGCCAGAGAAACGGGGTTAAGCACTAAAGGAGCCATTCAATGTCTCGCAGATCTTCAGACTCATATTTTTGCGCACACTCCCTGAACGCACGCGCGCACGCGCCGTTTTCTCACGCGTTTTCTTCCGACGTGGGATCGCCTTTGAAAATAACCGCGGCTTTTGATTTTTGCCAACTAAGCGCGTGGGTGGCTAACGTGTGCGGCAGTGGCGTCGGGTGTCAGGCCGCCAGCCACGGATGCGAGCGCTGTGCACAATATCATCGCGCTCTTTGTCGCCGGGCTGCTGCCACGTGTGCGACGTGGCGGTTGTTTTCCGTGTGCCGCGCGCGTTATGAATCGACGTCCGAACAAATCGCCCGGCAGCTCGCCCGAGTTCGTCGGGTCTCGGGAAGCTAAGCGAGCTTTGGGCCTGTTGCGGTGTTTGGAATGTGCGACCAACGCGCATTTAAGCAGGTCGTTATAGGCTGCTGATGAGTGGGGCAATGCAGCGAAATTCGCTGGATTGACGGTGCTGGCTGCATGCCATGAATCAGACATTGATCGCCCTCTGTTTTTCCGACATTGTCTCGGGATGTGGTCACATTTAGACGCTGCATCAACCCAGAATTGTTTTGTGTTTTATCGCCATTGCCTATGCTCTGTGGCACTTTGCGGAGTCTGCGTCTGTCGATACATGTCACGGCATGTTGGGTCCTGTTCCAGAACTGTTGTTGCCAGATGTTTTCAATTTTGCGTTGATTTCGAATGGTTTAGTCTGTTTTTTTGCTGTATGTGTTATTTTGAAAATCTGCCAAGACTAAAAGACGAGTGATAAATTACAAAGCTGACCACTTGCAACAGATGGTGAATGTGCGATTGGAACAATGCCTGTCCACTCCATATTAATACTATTTCTTGCAAAATAGGGCGAACATACTTTATTAGTACCGTATTTTGTAAGACCTGCCACACTTTTTTGCCGGTGGTCACGTAACCTAAAAATGTCTATATTCTATTTGATATGGTGTAACATATTACTTGATATGATCTCAAATGTTAAGGTCTGGCTAGACGTTCATCTCCTGAATTCTGCCTGATAAAAAATAATTACGTGGATTTAAAGTTAGTGCTGTCGATAAAACTGCTATTCTTATTATAGTATTTCTTTTGAAGTAATATAGGAATGCACTTTTAGGTTTGTACATTTTACACAGTGACTAGGTAGCTTTAAGTAAGGAATACTGGATTGAGAATATGTTTTCCCCTTTTTTCTGGTAACAAAACAGGTGTTAAGATTTTTATTTAAAGCTTTCGTGACTGCAGGGATTCATATTCTTGGTTCTTTCTGTAAAGTCACGTAGAAGGGAAACAATAAAATACTAAAAATATAAAACAATAAAATATCACACCTGATGACGATTGCTTGTGTTGCAGTCATCATCAGGTGTGATGATGATTGCTTCTGTTGCAGTCGAAACGTCGTGAGAATTTTATTGTTTTATATTTTTATTATTTTATTGTTTCCCTTCTACGTGACTTTACCGAAAGAATCAAGAATAGGTGTTAAAATGTTAAAACACCAAACTGAAACCTTTTACAAGGAATCATGTCTGCATTAACCACAATACTTGTGGTCAGAATGCAAACAAAAACATACTCTGATAGCATATCCATTGTCTTTGAAACTGATTGGTCCACACCAGAGACAGCTTTCTTTGGAGCCCTAGTCTCAAACGGTGTTAGACCAGAGGATGCCAAAAGGCGTACTATATTATTTTATTATCTTCATAATAATTATTCTCAGCCTCTGGCAATGACTCTGTGGTTGGTTGACCATACTTTGCTATGCTGGTGAGTGCAGGTTGGTGAACGGGGGAATGGATTCGTCCGTATCTCTCTCGCCACTAATTGTATCTCTTGCTGAGAATCAAACTGGTCTCCAGGCTTGTAGCGCAGTGCACTAATAACTGCGCCACCACTCCATCCCATTTTACTCTCTTGCACTATATTCCCCATATCTCCGATTAGCACGGTTGGCTATGTACTGTGCGAAAGCAGTTCTACATACATAGTTTCACAGTACAGTTGCTTTTTCCCTCCCACCCATTGTGATATGTCGTGAGGCAGACTCCATTTCGAACTCGCAGAGTAGTGCTACCCTTCCATGGAAGTAGATTTCACAGAATTACCACAGAAAGACCCCCTTCAACTGATCTCTGGTCTGGCAGTAGGGGGGGGGGGGCAGCGCTTTCCCATAATTTTCGTAGCTTTACAGGCAAACCAAATACTTATAATTGCCTTTGCTGGATTATTCGCCAAATAAAGTGCAGAAGCAATTTAAAAATGAGCACCCGTTGCGTTTGATCGTTTTCAGGCGTGGTATTCCTGTGTTGTCTGATCGTTTCCAGTGTCCTCTGTTCGCGGTCTGATTCCGCCTTCGATTCCGTCACCCAATTCCCCGCGTTGCACCCATTTACACGTTTCCTGTGCTCGTGCGCAATGTGTCTCTTCGCAGGTTGTGCCGCAACACGCATGACATCTTTGCAAAGGGCAGGTGCTTTCCACGCCCCCCCCCTCCCACCTCCTTCCCCGTTAATATCTGTGCTGTGGCACGAGCTGTGGCATTAGCGGCAAAGCACTCTTACTTCCTCCCCCTTCACAAATTCCCCAGTCCCATAGGAACACTAACACACATGTACACAACACACACACACGTGGGCACCCGGGTTTAAGGAGTAAGCACACCACCGGCATAGGTTAAACTTTTCAAGGTGCATCTAAAATGGGTTTTAACATTTAGTTTTTTTGTTGGTATTTTTTTTATTTTGCTGACCGCAAGCACAAGTGATAATTAGTGTCAGTAGTGTCTGAAACATTCAAAGCTTGCGTGTCCTTAATCTTGTTGGCCTTTGGTCTGGTTTAAGTTTCTGATTGTGCACTTGTTTTACATGTTTAGTTAAGTTGTAAAGATATAGCTTGGAATCAAGGTCACGACTGACATGTATTGGCATAGGCGACATGAATGAACAATGGTGATGAGAAATGATGTGCTGTGTGTACATTTGGCTGCAGTTATTATATAAATAGTGCTTATGAAACGTGGTGGATGCCAAGATGTAAGTAATGTTTGCAGTGTGGTGAAGATGGTGGCACACTGCAGATAAGGTTATGAAAGATGACAAATTATATTTCAGTCTGAACACAACCGACCTTAATGTTTAAACAGTCCAAACAAAAGCTGCCAAAGTCGTTTTAAGAGGAGAACTTGGGACATTACCAGTTTCAGCCGCTGTTGCATTTCAAAGGCCTTTGCACTGCAAGTTTAAACATCGAAAAAATCACGAAAGCATTTTTTTAAAGCAGCGGAAATTAAATAATGGGCAATATTTACAGCGATTCAACATTTCATTTATTTTTGTCCCAAGTCTGGGAAATCTGAGCCGTTTCTGGACAACCAATTTTTCTTTAAAAAAATAATTTTGCTCACTTTTTTCTGGGCTACTTGCCCAAGCATTAAAAAAAATTTAACCCGTAAAAACAAAGTTTTTCACTCTAAATCCTTTATATGCGTGGCAGCTCGAGTCCTCTCGTCCTCTGGCTTGAGATGGCTGCCACCTATGGGTCAGATGATTGTCTGCCAGCATTAAGCAACTGGTAATTAAATATTGAAAACATTTTCCCTAAACAGTGTAAAATTTTGGAAAAAAAATTTCACAAAAAGTAATTGTCACGCACAACGAGTCTGTGGAAAATGTCAGCTCGATTGGATCACGGGAAGTGGGTTAAAAAACGACTGAAAGATTTGCACGGTCCTAAGCAAGCAAGCAAGCACGCAAGCAAGCACGCAAACTTAATATAAAGGATTTAAAAAGTACATTCATGATGCATTACATTTAAAAGGCATAACATAGACAATAGCGCTTTGGAGAGGCCGGAGAGTAGGAAAGGCGGGGAGGGATGGATGCAGTGCATAAGACGCGCAGAGCCATATTTTTAGTTAAATTGTAAACAAGAAAAAAGTTTGCTCGCCACAAGAGACCTACATGGTGTAATTGAAGCGACAGTAAATTTCACCCCCCCCCCTTCTCGGTTTGTCGAGAATATATTTTTTTCTATTGAGGCGTGCAGCGTGTCCCCTGGCCTTGGACTAAATCAATGAATGCACATGAAGGCAGTGATTAGCTGTCTCTGCATGTAGACGCATTGGGTGCTCCAGGTTTGTGAATCTTAATTGGTCTCAGGTGCGGCAGCTCGGTGACTCCCTACGGACGCGTTTATCACATCAATGCCAGGTGATTATTGTCCTGCATCGACTTGCTATTGATCGTCGGCAACCCATGCCAGCAGCGTTACGAGAGACACGGAGGATTTTTTTCTTGTGTGTGGAGTTGTTTTTTTCTTAGGCCGTCCGCCCGCCCTCCCGCCCGCCCTTGTGCAGAGGGAAGAAATCAAATAAAATAGAAAAAATATTAGGGCCGGGGATATTATTTTTCCCTTCAAAATAAACTTTCCTTTCAACAAGTCGTTTAGCGACTCTACATCATTTAACATCGCCTTACAGATGTATCTTCGGAAGTGGGCGGGCGGGCGGGGTGGGGTGAGAAAGAGAAAAATAAATTAACGGCAAATTTCGACTTGGCTATTCATATGTGAAATACATTGTCAAAGGCAATTTGCAAGTGATGGATACGCCTTTGGCTGCTTAATAGGCGCACAAGAAGTCATGTTCATGAAAGGCAGAGCCTTCACAGCCACCGCGTGCTCTATTTTGCATGACTGCGGCGTGCAGGCTGCTAACAGACCGGGTGGGATTGCTATAGAAACCTCTGCAGGTAGCATTACAGCACAAAAGCGGGTCCGTACCCATGCGCGCTTTTTTCCTTTGCCCAGAAAAAACAAACAGAAAAAGATTGTGCAGCTTAATTCATTGTGCAAAGATGGAATATTGCACTGCGAGTAAAAAGTAAATTAGTAGCCCATTGTGGAGCGTTAAAAGCCTCACTGACTGCCGCAACAATAGCTATGCTGCGCTTAAAGCTGTTGGTTTTATCTTTTGAAAATGTCGCTCTTAAAAAAAAAATTTGCACACCAACCGGTAGTGCACTTTGCTCTGCTTGCAACCAATGCAATGCACCTTTCCAATAAGGCATGCTGGGATATATTTTATTGTTGTCGTAATCTTCATGGAAAAGAACGCGAATGCAAACCACGGGGCTTGAGTCCTCCAATTAAACTTTCTATTGCGGCGTTGCCGAGGCTGGTTACAGGTTTACCTGAAAAGCATAATCGTGTGCGGGCATGAGTCCCTCCGTGTGCCAGAATGCGCCAGGTATGCAGATGCTAGCAGTCGCGCGCCTTGATTGCTCCTAAAGCACTGAGCTGGCATAACTTCGTCGTCTGTCGACGTATATTGCACATCTGTCGGCATTTCGAGACACGCAGAAAGCGCGCGTCGATATGATCGTTTAACAGATCATCAGCATTGGCGTTGAGTTGCTCAAACATGTACTCAATACCACTGCGAGTGCTGCTAGGGCGGCGAAGACATTCCTTGTTCGGTACGAGATGATGAAAATGCACTCCTCCAAATCATATAACACATTTATGTCAGCGTGCGAATATTGGCCATTTTTTTTTATCACCGATCAACTTTTCTGGCCAGGCAGTGTGTCATCTCTGTGTGGCTTTAGCTTTCTCAGAAGTTCTATCGGATTCCTCTGTTTTGTTCCGTCTGAATGGCTGGCCGTGCTTGAATCCTATCACTCGGCAAGACTTGTTAAAAGAGCTTCGTCTGCCCAGTGTTTGCCGCACTTGGTCCATCACTTTAAGACTCTCTACCAGCATCTGGCAACCTATTGCAGGGGGCTGTGGAGGGATTATTTGATGTCGTGAAGCAAATGAATGAATAAGCCAACCATCATAAAACCTTGGGTGCTCTTTCATACTTCCCTCGAAAGCTGTTGCTGCGCCATTACTCGCATTGAGGTTTTGTTTCACAAGCAGTACACTAAAATAATATATGTGGAACGGTGGGTTTACGGTGGTTAGCCGACCACGCGATAAACCCAGCGACGCGAGTTTGATTTCCGACCACGGCTAACATCAGTGCCACGTGATGTCTGTACCACTCCTGGTCCCCCACCTCTCCCCCTCCCCGCTTCCTCATCAACCCGCTGCACTGGCCACCATGGTGAAGTATGGGGGAGGACAACCCCCCCCCCCCCCCCGTGGCTCCCCATACACACAGCATAGGGGCAGGCCTTCATCCAGCAGTAGATTGACTGGAGTCTGTAAATGATGTGTATTATTATTTTTATTATTTAATCTTCACAGCACGGGTATATACGTGTTTGCTGTGGGGTATACATTCCTAACATTTTTTTGGCCATGGTGAACCAAGCACGTGTGTGTGTGTTATTGTGTATGTCCGAGCATCAATTCCGCCGCACACATTTTTAACAAATACATTTTTTTTGTTGAAAACAAAACGCAAACGCCCCTCGCAGTGACCTGTCCATCTTGAATGGAATCTGTTGTGCCGTGGCTTTTCATGTTGAGTGGACGCATCCTGAGCTGGACGGCCAATCGATGCGTTCCTTTTGAAGCTCAATTCTGTGTTCTAAGCATTGGGAAAATGCACACTGGATTATGCAGCATTTGATGTTGTGCATGTTTTGTTCTACGTATTAAATTGCTTCCACTAGGTCTTGTTTTCAAGTACCTCATTAGATTTCGGGGATTGAGTGGTAATTGTTGCATAGTGATGTTCTAAGCAACTCAAACGTGTTGATGGATTCTGTTTAATATTGGTATTATACAACCCCCAGGCATTATCAAACCAAATATGCCATTGGGATTACCGGTATAATATATAAAGGATCGTGATCCGATTACTTTGCACTTTAAAATGGGGTAGATTTGAAGAGCCATTTTTATGTAACGGCAGAAAAGCATTATAAGTGGCTTAAAGTCTCTGATTTTAAAGCAGCTCGTTGCCTTCCGTGTTCTGGCAGGTTTGCTTTGTTGCTGTGGATACAAATGATGAAAGCAAGGCTGCGTATTTTTTTCAGCAGCAGCAGCAGGCGAGATAAAAGTGAAGGAACATTTGCGCCTATTCACTTGCGTAATTAAACAACATGTGTTTCTTTGAAAAGGTGCTTTGCAGCGCTGCCCTCCGTTATTGTTTTTCATTTGGTCCCTACGGGGGCACCCGATTACAAATGGGCGCACACGACACGCATTCGGAATGTCTCCACCGAAATAATTACATGTGTGGCGGGGACAATGTTATCAAGGAATTTTCAGCGGGCGTGCTTATGTCAGTCACCATAACAAAATAACAATTTGAATTGGTGATTTTCATTTGCTGTCACATTCCCATTCTACATCGTCGGCAAGTCGAGGCGGCAGGAGGATCGGTGATTACCCTCGAACAAAAATGCTTTTTTGAGAACTTCCCGAATTTTCTGCACGCGGTCTCGTACGAAAGTTACTGCAATGCCCGGGCCACATTTGTAGCCGTGTCTTTAACTTTTTTAAATCCTTTATATTAAGTTCACTTGCTTGCTTGCTTGCGCGCTTACGACCGTGCAAATCTTTCGGTCGTTTTTTAACCCACTTCCCGTGATCTAATCGAGCTGACATTTTGCACACAGACTCGTTGTGCGTGACAATTTATTCTCGTGAAAATTTTTTCCCAAAATTTTCCATTTTTAGGAAAAAAAAAAATTCATATTTAATTTAAAATACCAATGTGATAAAAATGAAACTCTTACTCAAGAAAAATAGAAATGAACAATAAAATAAAACCGATGCCACGCATATAAAGGATTTATAGTGAAAAACTTTGTTTTTATGGGTTAATTTTTTGCAATTATTGTGTTAATATGTGAAGAATACGATGTGTTAGGCTGCACGACTCGTGTGTAATTTGGACGTAGGTCCCCTATACACGACCGGCGAGAGTTAGCCAAATAAATTACCGTACAGCGAACAGTGCAATGTAGCAGTGTGTCAATCTCTTGAAATCACCAAAGCTTGCTGCCCCGTGGATTATTGTCACACGGCGCACAAAAATGACCTCTCGGCATGTGACACTTTGGGTAAGCAACTTTTTTTTTAAATGTTGACTTTGAATGCCGTCCATTTTTTAAATTCCATGTGGGTGACGGGTTTAGCCAGCTTTGCACTGTAAAGCGCAGAGAGAGAGAGGCTTGCAACACAACCCACCAAGTTTGCATTGTGGCAAAACAAAAAATAACAGAAACATAGTGCGGGCACTTAGCAAACCGCTTGCGCATGCAATGCGGATAGTCGTGGACCTGCGCACCGCGTTTCCTGCGACGGGAAGGAGAAACAGGCGCTGGATTTTGCCCCGGTGGAGGCTACTACCTCGCCCTTCTCTTCATGGCTTGGCAGAGACTCCGCCAGTCAAAGCGTTGTTTGTTCAGACCAGGTCACATGATTCCCAGCCACAGTTGTTTCCTTGTGTCGTTGCTAGGCTCAGATAGCCCCCCCGCATAAGGAATAAACGGCAGGCCTCAATTTTAACACGCGGGCCAATTAGCAGATGGCCGCCTGCAATCTGACGCTTATTTGTAGCTGACGCGCGGGTTATTGTGGTATGAAATTGAGTGTTGTTCCTTATTGAAATTTTCGGATTTTGTGAAAATAATTTATAGCACATCATGCGGGACAGTGCTTCATGTTATCACGATACTGTATGCGTACAGCATCTATAATGGAGAATTTACTGGCTGGTATGCTAAACGGAACCAGGTGGCTCGGCAGTAGAGCGAGCGGCGAGCAAGTGGAAGGTTACGAGTTCTAATCCCAGTTGAAAGGTTGACTCATCCCATCATTTCTCCTGGGCCGCTAAAGTGAATACCACTCTGCGGGGAAGGCAGCAGTGGTTGTCGCCCCGTGGAGAGGCCTCGCCCAGGCCACAGAAGTGGGGAATTTCCACCGTCGGACGGGAGTTTGTAGCAAACCACTTCAGTGCTCGTGTGACAAGAAAACCACTTCGATTCTCGTATGTAACGTGGGTGAAATCTAAGCTTGCTGGCCAAAAACCCGAAACGTCGAGAAACAAAGACCCCAAAAAAAAATGCGCCTTTTTTTTTACGGTCAAGTTGGGTTACAGTTCCGCTCCGTAATGAAAAGCAATCCCGAGTGGGCTGAAGAAAAACACATGACAATTCGGCAAACGCTCTATTTCCGCGCGGGGACATTTGCCAACATTTTCGACTTTAATCATCCTTTGATTGTAATTTCTTATTATTTTAATATCAGCAAGTTCCCTTTGTGGTGGTGGTTGTTGTTGTTGTTGCTGCTGCTGTTACAGCACTTAATCAAGAGCAACTTGATGAAGGGCTGTAACAAGTAATTTATTTGTTTTCGCCCACGCTGCCAACACCCAAAATCGCGCCACTCTCCACCACCCTGCCCGCCCGGCCCCAACTCGCCACCTCCCGCACCCAACACAAGCCCTCCCCGTGGCCAAAGTGTCGGGGGGGGAGCACACACAAGGAAGTGATGAAATCACGTGGGTGTTTCTGCCAGGTCCGTCCGTCGGCTGATCTGTGTGACAGCTGGCTGGCTGGCTGTCTTAGCCAGCAGGGTTAATGTTTAACGTGCTGGCAAATTCTGATCCTGCCAAATAACCAAGGGTTTGGGAAGGGGTTGGGCAGTGGGGGGGGTGTAGCTCAGGGCTGCTGTATCTGTGGGGCCAGAATTGGGAGGGTGGGGTGGTGGTGGTGGGGAGGAGGATAAGAGTTGGGAGTTTGGTGGTTTTGCTTGCAAGGGAGGGGGGAAAGAGGGGAGAGAAAAACAAGTTTAAGCCAGGTGGTAAGCAGGGGGAAGGCCTTTGTTCATTCAACAAGCAGCTTGCCGCAGCAGCGTTTATTGCACAACTGTTCCGCCCCGAGATTTTTTGCGTTGCGCGTGGCGTGGATGGGAACGGGGTTGCTTTACATAATCTTCGAGTAACACATTGAATGTTAATTGTTATTTTTTATTACAGCATTGCTGGCAATTTCCTTGTAATGTCATGCACGTGCGTTCGTATGTGTGTACACGTCGGTAACGCCATGGTAACGTCTGAGCATTAGACATAACAGATTTGGCAAGTGATGGGCACAAACCAGTTTGATTTCTTCTTCAAATCGTTGCCTGTGGTAATCTGATAGCATTTATGTAATGCTTTAAATGTTAAACTGCATCAGTGCGATGTGATCACGGGCGCGTAGTTTTTAACGCTGCTACAGTATTTAGTTACCAAGAAATTGTTCAAATAAACACCGCTGCACTGTATCTTCGTCCATTGCATGTAAACCACACGGATTGCTGCGGAGGTGCGCCAAGGTTTTTTGCATCGGGCCCATATCTACCCGATACATATTTAGTATTTTAGACTTCTATCCGCACGCACAGAAGCGGCTTTAAGCGAGAGGACACCAACACAAAAACATGTTTAGCTCCTGCCCCAGCGTGTATCCCTGTCTGCCCGGCCGCCTTTCCCCGCGCTCCCCCCTCTTCCAAAAGGGGAGCAGGCGCACGTGGGTGTGTGGTAATGGCCTGAATCGGGGGATGACCCAAGCGGTTGTTGCTGCTGCTGCCGCTGCCTGTGCCGCTGCCGCATCCCGTTTGGGCGTGGAATGCGCGGCACTCCGATCCTGCAGCGTGCACGCCAGCCGGGTCCGTGCTCTCGTATTTTAGACGCGCGGATCATCGGCCAGGAATGGCACGCCGGCGCATGCCAAGAGCTTGCGCTGGACACGCCATCCATCCATCGCTAGCCTGCCCGCCCGCCCTCCAACCCAGTGTCGTCCCTACACAAGGAGGGTTTTTTTTTAATAACTAGCAGGCGCTGTATTAATAGCCAGCGCGCTTGTCGGTCGCGTGGGGATGCTGCCGTGGGTGGAAGGGTTAGTGCGTCGGACTCACAATCCGGAGGGCAACCAGTTCGTTTTGGTTCGATCTTGTGATGCAGGAGGTTAAAGCAATGACGCACATTTCTTAGGCTCTCCCCTTGCTCCTCTGTCCAACACGGCAGTTTGAACGGGTGCAACCCACAGCTTGTAGCAGATCGGCGGGGTCACTTGTGGTGAGCCACGGTTGCGAGTTGTTAACAAACCTCGCCTGGTATACAGGAGGACGTGGGTTTGATCCCCACCCTGATGCCTGCTGCTGTATATTTGGAGTTTGCATGTTCAACCCGTGGTTGTGTGGATTTTTCTCCGGGCCCTCCGGTTTTTCCCTCCACATTTTAGAAACATTTCGGCTGCTATAAATTTCCACATGATCAGCCACTTTGTGGATATTATCATTTGTGGCCAGGTCGCTCCTGAAAAAAGACCTATACAGCTCAATTGGGCCTTACCCTGGTAAAAAAAAAATTGTAAATAGTGGCGGAGTGAAGTTACCGTAGCTCGCACTTCTTCCAATGGTGTGTGGCCAGCGTGGAGGGGTCGGCCAAAATATTATCTTCGAAGAGCTCACTGCCACCGTCCAATCGGAGGCCCTTCTCTTCTGTCAGCATTGGCGTGAGCACGGATTTGCAGAACTGTCCGTTTTCACTTGGTCTCAGAATCTGAATATTTTTTTTCGTTGGCAAATGTGCATGAATGGGCCAATACCTGAACATAAACACAAGTAGAACCATCCGTTGGGATTGCAAGACCTCAAGTCAAATTGTGATATGTATTTTTTTGGTCCTGTTCCTGATTACATTTCCGGCCCGCGTATTGGCATCCGCGTCGGGAGACAACAAATACATTCGGGAATATCATGGAGCAGCGCGGACCCCCACGTGTCGGAGATTGGCTACCCAAGAGACTTTCACAGAGCTACTTCTGAA
Organism: Lampetra planeri; assembly: GCF_965212315.1. Taxonomy (NCBI): domain Eukaryota; kingdom Metazoa; phylum Chordata; class Hyperoartia; order Petromyzontiformes; family Petromyzontidae; genus Lampetra; species Lampetra planeri. The sequence goes on along the minus strand of NC_136122.1, from coordinate 9,002,218 downwards.
AATCACAGTCCCGGCGGGGATGCACTTTCCTACACACTGCTACCAGACTGTATTTTCAGAATCAGAATGTTTATTTATACTGGAGGAATCCGATGCGCTATAATGCTCTTTTTTCACAAATGTCCAGTCAGGGCTGATAAGAACTTTACAACAACAAACAATACAAAAACACGATCGGCGTGCAGAGTACAAGATAGATAAACAAATCGTCCAAACACATACAAATAAAACTAAACCATCCCCATCTGACCAGTCATCGATGGTGTGCAGCGGCAGTCGGACACAAATCGGCCTTTAATGATTTAATCGGCCTTGGGTCAATCCAATGCTGGATTAAAGCCCTCACCATGCCGTGGGTGATAATCGGGGTTGTTTGTCCATACATCACCGCGCTGGGCAATGCAGGTCGGGGTATGTGTACGACGTTAGCCGTGGCCAGGAAACAAATTGGGGTTAGCGGATTCTTAGCTAACCACTGGGCTAATGCTGCCCCCCAGTTTAATGGAACGCCATGCCCTGAAATTTAAAAGTACGCGTGCGTTTATTAAAGCGCAATGTCATTTTTAGCTACGTGATTTTATATCCATTCTTTTTTTTTGTATATTTGGTCACCCACCCCTCTTACAACTATCCAGTCCGACTTGAGAGTTATGGATGTCCTTCATAGCTTTTTTTTACTAGTACAGCAGGATTCCCTTCATTTTTCCCCGTTACGCTTCTTTTGTCTGAAAGGGCTCATTATTGTCTCCCTTTCCCCTCCCATCTGTCTCGTTGGCCAAGCCAAGCGATAGACGACATCCCGAGACCATGGGAAGGGAATTGCGATATCGATCGCCGAGGGTTAGCTTCAGAGAAATGTAATAAACTCGTGGTGGCAGAGTGATGATTGATGCGGGCTGTAGCAAAGCGCCTCTAAGTGACCGAGATCCTTGCCTTTCACACATCTAATTGTAGTCCACAGGAAACTTGTAGCCATGGCGACTTTTTGCACCTGTATCATGGCAGGCACGTGTGTGTGTGCCGAAGGAATCATTTTCAGCTTCAAAGTGGTCCGTGTTGTTTGCTCGCGCTCACTGAAAGCGCCCTTTCTCTGTAAGTTCTATAAGTTATGCCTCAAGGTTACCTGCTGAAACTCTATGCCGTTGCAAGGCAAATACAACACGCTCGCATGTTTAGAATGCGAATTGATGAAGCATTCGGGTAGCTGGTTAGCTTTCCGAACCATGAACCCAGCTAGCCGAGTTCAAATCCTGGCCATGGCTTACACTGGTGGCGATTTGATATCTCAACCGGTCCTGGCCCCCCTGCATTTACCAACCCGCACTGACCAGCAGAGTGAAGTATGGTTACACAAGCCACGTGGCCGATTCGACAGTGGATTGGCTCAGTAAAATGATAGGCTGTATTTTACTCCTAATATTTACAATGTAAAATGTATAGTTTCATACTTCAGGCACCAAATATCAAACCGGGACCGAAATCTATAGTACTGTGCGAGTGACAGAAGTTCATTGTGTAGCGGTGGTGTGTGCCTTTGTTTAAATAATCTATTAAAATATGGCAGGTGCCAGATGTCCCGGGGACAAAACGTATAGCACGGTAAGTGTGCCAACTTTAATTTTCTCACTGGGTTCAATGGATACGTCTGCTGTGCACACACACCAACACTGTGTACAGCTTACTTTAACCCAGCTGAGTGAGTTCCTTGTATGGGTGTCCTCAGCGAGGCAACCGGCACAATTGTGGAATTAAATCGGCCGCGCGCTTTCTTAATGTTGATCGAGTTGGGCTTTTCTTTTTGCCGTTGTTGCTTTTTATATATTTAATAACGGTCTGATTGCTTCCAGAACAATTTTTTTTAGCACAAGGGTTGCCATGGCTGTCTCTTGCTTGAGCTTTCAGATAAGGGCCGGCAAATTGCTGCTCTGGGATTTGTCAGGATAAAAAAGGCACGATAATTCCAATAAAAACTGCCCACCTGTCAAGATAGAGAGTGCCATTTGATGCAAGCTCCCGTGTGTTTTTTTTTTTACAAGTAACTTACTTTGAAATGACAGAAGACTGGAGCAATTTTGAGGATCCGCATTCACGTCCGTACCGTTTTGGAAATGTTTACGGAGAGTCGAAAATATTTATCGTCAAATGCAAACGTGTTCCTTGGTTTTGGGATATAATACGGTCAAAAGGTAAAGGTGCAGCCCTGAAATTGCTTGCTCACTCCACTGCTGGCGAAAGGGCCTCCACTAGAGGGAGCTCTAGAGAGGCCCCCCCCCAATCGGGGGTCATTGGTCTACTCTTCCACGCTATCCAAATGCATCGGAAGGGATGGGAGTACCCACACCATACCCCCCACCACACACGATCTGCCGATTGACTAACTCTGATGTAGCCATGTCTGCTGCTGGGTGGGCAGAGGTGGTGTTGTGGTGGGGGGGGTACAGGTAGTCTCAGAGTTACGATGGTCTGACTTACGATATTTCGATCTTACGATGGCGATAGCGATACGACAAAATTGTTAAATATTTTAAATTTCGCGCGGCAGGCAAACGCAGCAGCGTACGAATCTCGGTGAGTACATCACAATATGATACGTTACGATACGCTCAATGCATGTATGATACGTAGCTTTAGCGATTTCATTTTAGGGTTACCACGATACGATAAGTTCAATGCATGTTAAAAGTTTTTATAGCAGATAGGATTGTTTCCTGAAAAAACTTTCTATTAAATTGCAGTTCATATAGGTAGGCTAAGAATTGACCTTATTTTTTTTACTTTACATTTTACTGTGCAATACAGTATTGTAATTAATAAATACATACAGTATATCGTTTATACAGTACGGTACTGTAAATTGCTCTGTTTTGCTAAATTATCACCATTCTTTAAGACTCCTGGGTAGGCTAGGCCATCTTGGACTTACGATATTTTTGACTTACGATGCGGTCGTCGTAACGCATCTCCATCGTAAGTAGAGGACTGCCTGTATTTAATAAACTGCCACCATTGTTTTAACTTGCTGCGCTCAGAGATCGATCGAACTGGGAAAACTCTGGACTGCAAATCCAGCGTGCAAACCGCTACACCATGGCAGCATTCGGCTATAATAAGCGTCATTAAATATAACTGACTTGCAAAATGCTGACAGAACACCGTTATGAAATAAAGCATTAGCCCCGTTCTTTTTTGTGAATAGGGTATGTAAAGCATTAATTTGAGAGGTTTTATATTTCCAGCGCATTACTGTGTCGTAGACCTGCATATATTATTCATTGTCATATCAAGGTCGCTCTGAAATTGAAATATAGCATTTGATCAAACGTATGACCAACATTGTGGAGGTGTTTTCTTTTTCATTGTCGTAATTTTAAAAAGGGTTCATGGCAATGTCCACGTTGCTTAGCTTCGTGCAATAGTTGTGTAGTGGTTAACTTGCTGTTGTGTCATTACGAGTGGTGCATATGTACGGTCTTAACGTAGAATCTAATTCACAGTAACTGAGCTGTCGAATGTATCCTGAGACCCATGATTAATCATGGCATTATTATACGTGCTTGCATGTATTTGGCACGTTATTGACACACACGACTGTGTAGGCTTTCGCGGATGTGCTGTGTAGCTTCCAATGTGTTTTTGAGCTGGTACCGTGCGTCCTTTGGCACGATGTCTTGACGTTTCGCTCCGTGCCCTGGGAGATTCTTCAGGTATCTGAATGTCTTCGGATGTTACTGTGGGACCACACGCGGTATAACCCGAGTGACGTTACCAATATGGTACCCTTGGCAAAGAGATGAATTCCAAATTTACAGCAAAACCTTGCCACACCTGCCATGATAAAACACAATATTTGTTGTAGTCGCCACTGGATCCAGGAACTGATTCTTAATCAAGTATTTCAGTCTCCCGCAGAAAACCAAAAGACAAAAGTTGAAAAGAAAGGCGCAGCAGCCCTGTTATCGCTTGGTCACGCTACTACTGACAGAAAGGCCTCCACTGGAGACAGCTTTAGAGAGGCCCCTCTGGAGGGGAGGGTTGTTTGGTTCGACTCTTCCACGCTGACCCAGAGGTCTTGGAAAAAGGGGTTATGGGACCATTGACACTTTATACCACCACCACCACACGCGATCCTACGATCGACTAATTACAGAGTGCTCATTCATTCTGCCGGGTGAACGAGGACAGAGGCAGAGGGGGGCGGTTTCTGTTTTTAAATCGAAATGTTACAGAAATGGAGCAACTTGTTCTCTCGTGATTATGGTGGCTCACGCATTTGTCGTCGTTTTTTTTTGTCTTGCAGGGCGGAATGAATTGATTGCACGCTACATTAAGTTGCGCACGGGAAAGACTCGTACCAGGAAACAGGTATGTTGGGTTAGGGACCAGCAGCTTTTTGGCGCAAAGTTGGAAATGAGCCATTGTGCCTTGATCCAGTGTCAGGTTTGGCCACCGTGACAATATGTGAAAGCTGCATGCCAAATAGCCACGAGTGATTGGGATATCACCGAATGTATACAGATACCATTAGAGCCCACTTTCAGCCCACCGCCAGTTAAAGGCATCCCCTCAACGTGCACATTTGGGGAGTGTTTATTTGACCATATGTCACCACCCTGGTCAGTGTGGGTTGGTGAAAGTGGGGCACATAGAGATATAGTGCAACAATGGGTTTTGCTGCACCGCCCTGCGCTAGCCCTGAAGTGGCCCGGATAAACATGTTTTTTTATGAAGAGTGTTCACCCATCCAAGCACTATCCAGGCTCAACCCTGCTGAGACCGGTGCGTTCTGGGTGAGGTGATCACTCTTATGCAAAGTGATATACAACCCTACATCAGTCGACTGCTGGATAATGACTTCCCCACGCTGTGTGGGTTGTTCGACCGTATTTCGCCACGCTGGTCAGTGCAGGTTGGTTGGAATCTTACATGCCAGTGGTTTTAGCTGTGGCTGGAAGTCGAAGTCAGTTGTCGGGTTGATATCACGGCGAGCGCACTAACCACTCCACTCCTCCACGCTGCCTTTATATATGAGAATTGTTGTACCCTGACATGCCACTTTTTCAATTTTTTGCTTCGATGTGAAGGCTTCCCTTTATTTGTGCCTTTGTTTTCAGTTCATTAAAGCCTCGTTGAATTGCAGTTTAATCGGTGGGATAGTGAACAACATAACACATTAAATCTTGACTTAAAGCTTTCGTGACTGCAGGAATTCATATTCTTTGGGTCTTTCAGTAAAGCCACGTAGATGACGATTGCTTGTGTTGCGAGCGAAACGTCGTGATATTTTTATTGTTTTTTATTCACTTTATTTTCATTTTTATTATTTTATTGTTATTATTTTTTCTATCTATGTGACTTTATCGAAAAACCCAAAGAATATAAACACAACACCTTATTAGACTTTTCAAGTATGATGAAAAACAAACTCTGTAATGAATGCTTTTGCTAGAAATGTCATGCTTTTTGTTTTGTAGAATTCCATAGGACACAACAGTTGACTGAAAGGGCCATTTTACCTTCAAACGATCGATCCTGCAAATTAAAAGTTCCAAATCGAGAATGTAATTTGGTAGCATTGTTCTTTCTACAGATAAATGAAATGATAAATGGCTGAATTCCAAATTGATGGTGTTGCATTGCATTTTTTTATCATATATATTTTTTTAAGCTTGAGCACACTCAAAGCATATGTCATTTCTTCCCACGACTTAAGGACGTGGCTGAGAGCGACTGTATCATGACGTGCCATTTTGCTTACTTTATGTTTTGGATAAATGCCCCTAACTCAGGGGTCGGCAACCTACGGCTCCGGAGCCGCATGCGGCTCTTTACGGGCTGCTTCTTGACAATATGTACGTATGTACAGTATGTACTCAGATGCATTGCGGCTCTTGAAATACTGAATTTTGTACCGAATTGGAAAGAAATGGCTCTTCTTGTTATTTTGGTTGCCGACCCCTGCCCTAACTCAACCGTGGTGCTTAATAAATCTGACGTGCCATAAAGATCTAGTTTTATATTTGCCCGTGAATAACAATGTTTGTGTTTTTCTTAATTAATTAATTAATTAATATATCTGTGCACTTGTTTTTAAAGTTCAATAACCTCGCCCTTTGGCAGGCCTGAAATGTAGCCCTGCGCGAGCATGTGTGTGTGACAGAAAATGCTGGATGTTTCTTTGTTTTTCACCATGTTACCACTGCAGGTATCTAGTCACATACAAGTGTTAGCCAGGAAGAAAATGCGCGAGTTTCAGACTTCCATCAAGGTACGTGCGTTCGGTCTTTTCGGCACTAAGCAATTCCAGGGTTGCACTCACCTCCAGGGTCCTGTCTCTTTCCTGCTCTCCCTCCATCTCTCCGGCAGGTGTCTAGTCACATACAGGTTCTGGCCCGGCGGAAATCTCGCGAGTTTCAGGCCAAGCTGAAGGTATGCGCTGCTGGTGGCTGCTCGGGATTTCCCTCTACCCTCCTCCGCCACTTCCTTGCCCCCCTACCCTTGCCCCGTCCCCGACCTCTCCCTGGAACTGCGCCTGGCTTCACCTGCTCGCTGCATGGCGCAGGGCTTCTGCTCAGGGGTTGCAAGTTTCTTATGGCCTGGCTCGCGAGATTGGACACCTTGCAGGACAACCTGCACCCGGGAGGGCAACCTGTAAACAAAACAACTGGAACAAAAACACATGGTGCATTCCTTTCCCAAGCAGGGGGGGAGGGGCGAGGCGCGTTGTGTGTGTCTGTTCCTACCACGAGACTGATTTTCTGTTTCCTTAACGTCAGCGCTATTAGCTGATGCCCACGGACGTTTGGTTAATGTAAAGCCCCGTGTGTGTTGGTAATATCTGTACGCGTGGGCTGTTATATTGTTCTCTGATGGCAGCGGCGTGCAAACGGCGTCTAATTCACCGACATTGGTGAAGGTCCTCACGCAATCCGTTTTGTTCTGTGGCTCATAAAGCAAGTTTATTGTATGCATGTATATGAAAAAGCATATGGCAATAATAACTTTTATTTTAGCGATTTGCTTTAAACGTGTTCTTCTAAATTCCAAGTGTTCACTGGACATTTTTTCACGATACAAAGACTTTTTGCTAGACACGAGGTTCATCTCTGCTTCTGTTTCTTTGGCATGAATTTGCTTTGCATGTTCAGGCTACAGACTAAACAACGCAGACTTGGCCGCTTGTTTGATTAACCCTGTAGAGGCGAAATAGATAGAGAGGGAGGGAGAGAGAGCAGCAAACTCGTCAGATCCTTCCACGCAGAGAGATGGTTTACCTCGTGAAACGAGGGCATTCCCACACAACTTTTTTTTGGAGTCTTGCATTTCTTTCCCGAAACAAAAGGGGGTGGGAGGGGGAGGAAATGACACTGGTTTGTCGATCACTTACAAAACATTTCTTGAACGTAATAATATTGAAAACAAATATTATTTGGTTGATTGTAAGTACGAGACGAAAACCATCCCACGGAGATGCAATACTATTCAAAGCGGATAAGTGATAACTTTGGTAATGAGTCAAGACGGTGATTGTTGCAGCTCTAGGTAATGTTTTGTTTATTAAATTCAATCAGTTGCTGGTCGCTATGGCATGCATTGGGTGATTGGCTGATTGGCTGCTAGTATGTGCAGCAGGCTTTTAAAATCTTCCTTTGGCTGTTTCATTAACCAACAGCTTCAATTGACCTATTTACCGCTCACTCTTAGCTCACTCTTACCGTGACACCATCCTCATTCCTTTCAATTTCTAAACTCTAAAAACACATTTTTTTGTCAATCTTGTACAGTTATAAAGTAAAAAAAAAATCGTCTTTTTTGCCTCCTAAAACATTTCAAACGTACACATATAACTTTTATCGTATAATAATTGCTGTTTGTCTTATGATCTTTTTTTATGTTTCTTTTCAAATGTTATGCATGCTTACCGATAATCAAGTCGTGATATATTTAATTAGGGGAAAATAATCCCACGAAGCTGAGATCTCCAGTCTTGTGAACACAATGCTGTATTTAAAACAAGAGCAGCCATTTCAGTTTTCTTAAATGTACAATGTTGTCGAGACAAAAGCCTACTGCATGCCTGCAATTGAGCAATGATTACGCATATTCTAAGCTAATTTATTCCTCTTGGTTATCACAACAATGGGTATTTTGCATCTTCTCATTATTAGTATTAATTGTGAATTGCAGTCGCTAAATGTTTGCCTGTAGCAGGAAATTGTTTTGTAAGTGAAGGGATGGAAATAAAAAGGCTTTATCCTCCTCTTTTTTTTCACTTCTTCTGGATGGATACATTAACACGTCTTCTGTTGTTGTGCCCAGGGAATGAACATGGTAAGTTTATGTATCGCCATGCCCAACATCTCGCTAATGCCATTGTGCAATAATGCATTGTGGTGGAACCCTCGTGAAATGTTGTGCCAGCTTTGACGATTAAAAAAAAACTCCAACCCACACACGTACAGCCAAGCGCGTCACTTGGATGGCATTTCAACCCAAATTCTTGAACGGTGACGTGGCAATAGCAAAGTAAATAAACTGCCCTCGCGCGGGTTTTGTGCTGCACGCACACGTATGCCGCCAAAATACACGCGAGTGAAAATGAGATTACAGGAAGGCAGAGAATGCCGGTTTGTATTCCAGTAGCCTTGCTTTGGGTCGTGAAAACCTGTTAACAAGCTGACCACGTGGTGACGGTGAGAATTGGGTTATACTCGGCAAATCACTCATTATTAAATTATTTAACACAGCGATCCAGCTTGACCACATGTAGAAAATTACCATATTGCCCCCCCCCCCTCTTGAATTCCTGAATGCCTCGTGGCTGAACCTCCCCGTGCCGAGCGGGGAGGTCTCCCAGTGGGCCAAACTATTCCAAGACAACACTTCACAACGTATAATTACGAATACGGCAATATTAACGTGGGTTCTATTGCATTTTGCCTGTTGCACTTTCAGCCCGTCATGTTTTAATATTCCTTGCCGTTGCCGATTGTTGTTACGATGCAGATGTTTTACGCGAAGTAGTTCAAGATGAAGTGCGTACGCTTGTGCCCCGTTAGCGCTACCAAAGTTGGAGGCGGCAGTGCAAACGGGCACGCTGACCTTTGCCTACTGATTAAAGCCGCTTAATGTCATGTGACTGCCCCCCAGTGACCTCCCGTGGGTGGGGGGGGGGTTACACAAACCGCCCTGTCCGTGCCTCTTAGCGTCAGGCTGTAAGGAGGGCCGCTCCTCCTACCCCCCCCTCACTTCGCCTGGCACACACACGCACTATATTAGCTGCTTAGTGGCAGTTCGCACCAAACTGCGAGAAATCGGTGGCTTCCATCATTTTGTGGCCGCCCGTGAATGCTGATTTTGTGCCCCGTGGAACCTCTGAAACGGAGGTTTGTTAAGGGCCCCGGGACAGTGCCGCCCGTTAAAGTTCAGAAGGCGCTCCTCCGAGCACACAGGCACTTTGTGGCACAACTTGTTTTGTGTTAAACAATTAAGGCCGTGCCTTGTCTCCCAGTTTTTTTTTTCTTGATCAAAATTGTTGGACTGTAAAATGTAATAATGTTTAACGTAATTCCTGCTAATGCCCGGGGCAAGCCTTCAGATTTACAGAAGCATTTAATCCTATTGGCATTATCTGGCTTTCTGGTCCACTGAATCTGTTTAACCTAATGAGGGAATGGCCAAATTGGCACTTAGTGTGAACCGGTGACCCTGTTTTGAGCCCAAATGTACAGTGTGAGAATGACCCTGACTGCAGGTGAATGCAGACGAGCCAGTTTGTGATTGTGGTGGAAGTTGTTGTCGTTGCGTAATCCATGCTTTGTGCTGTTATTTTTTTCTTATTATCTGATATGACTTTTCAAATGTTTTGATTCATTTTTTTGATTCATTTTTTTGTTTGCCATGACAACTGATAAGTGATGCGTTTAATAATTTTGGATGTCAGAGTTATGATTGGTCAATATGTTTCTCACGTGTGGTGTGTGGTTTTTTTCTTGAATGCACCGTTTGTTAACGTAACCAAAAATGTTCAATGAAAATGTGTTATCTTTGTCCATTGCCTCGTTTAACTTCATGATATAAGAACTGTTTATTCACTAAATAAATGCATCCTAACGAGTACTGTACATGTGTGCATAAAAGTCCACGTAAGATGTGGACAAAAGGTTTAGTGTTTATAAAATGTTTACACAAGCGACAGGATCTTAAGTGTCACTTTATCACTTGAAAAGATCGTCACCAAATCTTTGAGAGTTTGACTGCTATAACATTTCCACGTGAGCCACTTTGTTGAGCTATCATTTGTGATAGCCAGGTCGCATCTGAAAGAGTGCTACATAGCTCAGTGGGCTTTACCTGGTAAACAAAAAAACGTGTAGTTGAAATCCTGATGTCGTTTGAATTTCAGATATACATTTTCTGAATATGAAAACACAATCTCAGAAATGTTGCCCCTATTGCTCTGCCTTTCCCTCAATAGTCTTTTCGTCCTTGTGCCTCCTCTGAAGTGTAAACATATCAACAGTTCCGTGCTCATACAGTGGAGGCCTCGTTAAAGCAGCGGGCCTACGAACCTAAAATGTCACGACTCTGGAGCTTTACAGCACATCGGGATTTCACCCCGCTAAATAAATAAATAACAACATTTGTTCCACATTCACGATATATAATGGATTTTACTGTCTGCAGTGGAATGGGAGAATTTTGCATGATACGAGGAAATGCAGGGAATTTGAATATCTCTTGATTTATGTATTACATGTTTTTTTATTAATAGTGGGGAAATGGATTACAACATTGTACAATGGCCTGACAATCGGCTGTGTGACAAGCCCGGGCTTGTCTGTGTGTGATCCACTGCCATCGGCGTCCCACTGCTGTGAACGCTCACAGACATTGGTGCTGACACAAGTGACCCTATCAACAAGTGGGCCCTAGCACGTGCCTCGGGTCCAAGGTGTCGTGCCCAAGTCTTAGACATCGCCAATTTAAACCTGCGCTTTTTGTAGATGGCAAAGAGACTGCAAAAAGTTGCACCCAAACAAAGCAACCAGTTTTTTGCCGTAATGAGACTAGGCTATAACTGACCGTCAGCCAGCCAGCCAGCCAAATGCATTGCACCTGTGTCAGGCTTAATTTATCCGGCGGTAGGCGCTGAAGGTGGCACGGTGGAGTGACGCCTGCGTTTGTGACATTCCCAGGATCAGACGACGAAGGAAAAAGCGATGCAGAGCATTGCCAACATGTCATCGGCACAGATCGTGTCAGCCACCGCAATCCACAACAAGGTGATGGGGCTCACGGCTCTGCCGCAGCCTTCCTACCCGACAGCAACCGGGGTGAGAAACACTCGGCACACGTACATTCGTTATCCACGAGCCGAAAATTACCTTGTGCCCGCAGAGGAATAATTGCATATGAGCTTCGCCGCTCCTTAAGCCACCCAGCGCCGTCGACACAGAACTCCGCTCGCCTCATAATTTTCTGAATTCTCAATTAAGGGTCGTCCCCCCCCCCCCCTACTCGTCTCTAGAGTAAAGTTGACGTGGCTGTCCTTTAAGTTAAAACCCATGCCCTGCAGGTCATTCCTGATGGCGACCACGCCACAACGGCCCCTAAACCACGCCCCGCATGATAGAAAGACAGCTTTGTAAATTCAAATTGTATTGTAGTAAAGTTTACGAAGCTTTTGTGAGATCCGAGTTGTGTAATGATTCTCCCACCCCTGCTGTGATTCAATGGATTGTTATTCAGGGTAGCAGCTTGATTAGGGAATTGATGGAGCTGCCTCTTAGTGCTGTCACAAACCCATTTCATATAACGTTTACTAATAAGAGAAACGCACATTCTTAGACGATTTGATGCATGTATTGGGAGGTTAGCAATGTAAATTAATGCAACACTACCTCTCATATGTAGTTAAAATTTGAAATATTGTTCAAATCTTAATCATATATACACGAAAAAGCATTAAGCTACATGTCTAAACATAAATATTGCATCCAAATGTATTCATATTTCACATTCTGGTGAGGGCTAAAGCTGAATCTGATAGGTGAGATGTGCCGTATTTATGGAGGTTTTAGACATACACTTTAGTAGATATGCACCGATACAAATTCTGATAAAAACAAATAACGTGGTCCGCACATAAAAAATTGAAATGTAAGTAATTTTAAAGCCAATCACTTAATAGTTACAACAAATATTTTGTCGGGCTTTGTTACATTCACGTTTTTCAGTGACCAACGTTGCGTTACTGCGCGGTGTCAAAAGCAAGATTGCGTTACATTTGTACGCGGGTTGCCATACGCAAGTTAATACCCACTCATGATCATGTAATCCACAAGGGATATTTATTTCAAGTACTCAAAATAAACTCGTTATAAGCAATGAAAGACGCTCCTCATCAGTTGAACGTGATACTTTAATTGTCAGTGTTGCTGGAGTTTATTTTGTTGTTGAGAAAAACAAACATTGATTACTTGAAATAAAAATATTGTTTTTAAATGACAAAGATAAACTGTACTTTGCTGGTACAGTTTACAGTAAGTGCTGGTGGCTAGATGTTCATTCCCTTTCCTGGTATACAGGAAGTCGTGGGTTCAACCCCCGACCCTCTATTTGGAGTTTGCATGTTCTCCCCGTGGTCGCTTGGATTTTTCTCTGGGTCCTCTGGTTTTTCCCTCCGAATTTAGGAACGTGCTTTTAGAGTATTTGGCTGCTATCAATTTCCACGCGATAAGCCACTTTGTTGAGCTATCATTTGTGGCCAGATCTCTTCTGAGAAAGAGCTATATAGCTCAGTGGGCCTTACCTGGTAAAGTAAAAATTGATTATAGTTTACTATTTTTGTTGGCCCTGGCCTTGATATATGGAATTTATTTTTTCAGTTTGGTTGGTAGAGATGGAATGTGAGCCATGCCATTCTCCGAGAGATGTGCTCCTGATGATTGGGTTAATCTAGGAAAATCTGAAAATTATGGGAAGATATTTCTTATGAACGGGCTGATTTTTTTGTAATTGGAAATGACATCGCAAACTGTCACTCCCTGTTTGTCCCGCCAAAAGTGGTGTCACGTGGCATTGGGTGATGTGGAGAGGCGTTAAATTATTCCATTCATGTAAACTATCTAGAAAATCCAGAAATCTGACGAGATCTCCGAATAGCACGACTGGCTACGTACGGTGCAAAAGAAGTTATACGTACGTCTGAAATTGTGCTAAACTCCAAAAATACTTGTATTTTTACATCTGAAACTCATCTCTCCAAAATACAACGAGGGTCGACCAGAAACAAACATCATGGAGATCTCCTGAAAGTTGCTGCAACGTACAGAATAGTAGAAACAACCACCACCACACCAATGACGCTTCACTAAGGCATATGACGTATTTCGAAACGATAAATAATGGAAATTACTGATGCAGTTGCTCTTGTTATTCTAAAAGCCTGATTGGTTGGTTGGACGGGGCTGGGGGGGGTGTTTGTATTCCCATTAAAAATATCAAACCTGTTCGCCAATGCACCTGTGAAGAGGCAAGTTGAGCGTTTGCGTTATGAGAAAGGTATGCACGCCCCAAACGTCCCTTGCGTTTGGTGTACATACCGCTTGTTTTGTGTGTTTTTTGTTTTGCCGATGTTGGTGTTATTAACGTAAGCCTCTGAAACCCCCCCCCCTCCTCCTCCTCTCTCTTCTTGTAGTTCTGGCCAGGTGCTCTGCCAGGGCAGCCGGGCTCCTCACAAGAGTAAGTAATAATCCTCACTTCTGAATGCCGAAAAGCCAGATTTTCTGGTCACTTGATACTTATCAGGGGTGCCCGAGGCTTGTTACAACTCGCTCCACCTGTTTAAATTATAAATAACAATAAAAAAGACAGTAAAAAAAAATCTGCTCGGGCTGACATTTTCAAAAATGTCAGAAGTATATAAATGTCATTCTTTGATTTGTTTGCCATTTAAAATGTTGAGGGGGTGGGTGGGTGGGGAGTGTAGATGCGAGTTTAAGAGGCTAAACTTTTATCAAAATTGTATAATATCGTAGGACTTGTGTGTTTCGCCCCAACATCTGTTGACAAGTCTTGAGTTGATGACGTGCACAATTCCGACTGCTTGCAGTACCATTCGAGGCTGGCTCTTTTGTCATTGGTTAGCATCAGAGCAAGATTCCATTCAAACAAAGAAAAACCAAAAGAGCATAAGGTCATGCAGCTTTCAGCACATGGCTAAGATGCATTCAAGCATGCCGTTATATACACATACACCTTTTACAAAGTCTGTGTATACTGTATGCGAGTGTGTGTATGTATATATATGGGGAGCGGTAGTCTAGCGGTTAGCGCGCTGCACTACGTGGGGGCGCCTGGTGCTGGCCACCCACCCCCTCAAGTGCCGTGCCGGCTTTCATAGGTGCTCGCTAACAGCACTTGCCCCAACAGTCTTTAAAGGCTATACGGGGGATAATTGTCTTTTTTTTAGATATAGCATGGAGCGATGACGAAATGGTTCATGTTTCGCGCTACAAAACCAACAGCCCAAGTTAAGTTCCTGGCCACAGCTAACAGCAGTGGCGAGTGAGATACATGAACCGATTATGGCCTTGAAACGAGCACTCGATGCTGCTGTGTGTGAACATCAACACTGGGGAGACAAAGGTGGCTGGGCGTGGTGTCGGACACACCCCACTCTCCTAATGTGCCAATCCAGGCCTTAATAGCTACTCACCAGCAGCACTTGCCCCGAAGGTACCTTATGCAATTCGGGGATTTTCAGTGTGTATATATTTATATATATAAATATCCTTTTGCCCTTTTCGATGTGTGGAAATACTGAAGCACTGTTGTAAACAATTGTGCACTGCAGGGATTCATCTTCTTGGTTCTTTCGGTAAAGTCACGTAGAAGGGAAGTAATAAAATAATAAAAATAAAACATAATATGTTTTATTAAAATAATAAAAATAAAACATAATATGTTTTATTTTTATTATTTTATTACTTCCCTTCTACGTGACTTTACCGAAAGAACCAAGAAGATGAATTGTGCACTTTTATCGCCTTTTGCAGCATCAAGCCCTTCGTGCAGCAGCCGTATCCTCTGCAGGCAGTCGCCGCCATTCCAGGTGTGTTACACATGCGCCGTGTTTGTCATGGGGGAGCTGAAATCCGGGCTGGGTAGACTCAGTTGGTGTCATACAGGCAACAGCCAAAGTTACTTCCTGCTCAAATGAGCATTGATGCGCTGGTCATCTCCTGTTTTTACAGCTTTGAGACAGTGTCAGAAATTCCACATTCCTATGGCGGGGGAAAATCTATACAAGGGACAACCACCGTTGATTTCACCACAAAGTGGTATTCATTTTATCGACCGCAGAGGGGGAGGGATGATGGCCCAAGTCAATCCCCGTCTAGGATTTGAACTCACAACTCTCCTTTTGCGTCTCGTTCACTGGGCCACGTGGCCGGTAATCGTTTTTTTTTCTCGGCATAAGTGTTGCACTTGACATCACAATGTGGCTTTGGTTCAAGCGCATTTTGGGAACAAAAATGGCATTCAATTACTTCTTTGAATTTCTGGAATACAATGCTTAAAAACATACACATTGGACAATTTTAATAATTCTGGAATACTGTTTCTTGTACCTCTGTCTCTGTGGCATTAAAACTTCTCCCCCCCACACACAAGAGGTTTGGATCGTTACAATTGTTTTGAGTGGCTGCCAGGGAATGTGCACCTTGAGAAAAAAGAGACGTTTGATTCTTTGCATCTGATGGACTATAAAGAGAATAAAAGGCACCGACTTGAAACATACACGAGTCTTTCGACAGAACATGTCTACGCTTTTATTGGTTTTATTTCTATACATAGTACTCATATGGTCGAATGTTTCATAAGGGCTAGCTTTAAATGGGACCGTTGTCTAGTTTGTTTTTTATATGTCTGATAAATGTTTCAGTTTAGTAAAGAAATATTGATGTATTCGAGTTTGTCATGTTTTGGTGTATGAGATGGGGTTTTTTTTGCATGTTGTTGCACTTAGTCATAGCGTTTTGGCAGGTTATTGGCTTTTTTGTGTGCACAGCTTCAGAGGTTGCGTGACTGCACGAGTTGGGTTGGTATTTTGAAAGTGCCTTCAGGCTTAGTGCGAGTCTTACCTTGAGCAGACGAATGTAAACCTTCTCTCAGCGCTCAACTGTCCAGCAGGGCTTACAGAGAAATCGACAGAGCCGGTTACTTCCTTTTAACAAACTTGTTTAAAAAAACATTTATTTACAAAGACTGCCTTGCCAAGCTTGGGGTTCAGTTCCAACCCGTGTTCATGTCAAAAACAACTGTACGCTTTCCTGTATGTCCACCACTGCATACCTATTGGTTATGTTCAATCAGTACGGTGTATCACTGTGAAAGAAAACAAAAAACCCTTAATACTCAAATGGATTCTGATAATTCAGGATATCATGTTTCTATCATATTCCATTTAATTTTTTTTTTACAATGGAGACCTCGCTACAATACAACCCCGCCCGTGTAGTTATGTGCATCTGTGGAACCACAAATGTCCATTTCATCTCAGGCATTAGCAATCAATTATTTAATCAGTCTAAGCTACCAATCGCACTGAAAGGCTCCCCTGAGCAGTTGAGCTTTAGAGTGTGTACCGAAGTGGCACTATTTGGGGAGAGAAGATGCCTCTGCAGTGTGACGAGAAACAGAGTGTGAAAGTCAGACGCTATCTCAAATGCCCCTTTTGTCCTGCTTAACGTCAACAATGACTCCAAACACAAGCTGAAACTAAACTTGTCGCTGTCATTAACGTACATGGTCTTATCATGGAAAACATGACCACGTTGACAATTCTGGAACGTATTCTTGGTTCTTTCGGTAAAGTCACGTAGAAGGGAAATAATAAAATAATAAGAAGAAAAATAATAAAATAATATTTTTTTCTTCTCATTTTCTTATTTCCCTTCTACGTGACTTTACCGAAAGAACCAAGAAGATGAATCCCTGCAGTCACGAAAGCTTTAAATCGAAATTCTGGAACGGTCCCTTCTTTTTCTCTCACGAACGTTGGATATATTCTTCAGTCAAGAGGCTTTGCTTATGAATGAGTTACGGTGGTAAATACATATTTTCAACCTGCGCTTCCACACTCCTTCGGTTGCAAGCATTCTTGAGGTGTACTTGAATTACTCAAAACACTTGCCCAGTTCATTTCCACATGATTACATTGATGAGTTGATCCTGGCTGATTCCAGTTATATAGAAAAAAAATCTAATCGTTTTTAAGAAAACAAGACGACTTACTTTAGACTAGTCACTGCGACATTAAAATCCCCAGCCTTCTTGCTTTTATATAGTATAATACATAACCTGATGTTCCAAAAATACAACTGGAGCCTTTACTATAGATGGGTATTATTCCATTGCATGGGCTCCTGTTTCGTTTCCAAAATCAGATTGTCACGTGGCATGCCACTTTGCATGACATTGAAACATTGCAGAATTGAGTCTACCCCTCCAGCCTCGCCATGTGCCGTGAAGGAAGGGCTGTTTCCTGAAACGTTCACCTATTCACTTTCTTCTCTTTCTTATCTTTTTAAGGCCACCGACGGTGTTGTTGAGTTAATTTTTTTGACTGTGCTTGAGCACCACTGCCGATGCAGTATCACCAAATAATTTGTTTCGTTTAGCATTGAGGTGTAGCTCTTTGAGCGACCATTGGGCTTATGTGCTTTTCATAGATATTTGCGCTGGGTTTACAGCAAAGTGGGACAAACTCCATCGACTACTTATAAATCGAAGATAATGCTGTTATGTTGTTGTTGTCAATGTATTTGTTTTAAAAAAAACCTCTATAGTCCACCAAGTACAGTAATTGGCATTGTAATAATAGGGTTTTTCCCATTTTTTTTGGCAGAAAAACTGAAACCTTTTTACGAGGAATCATGTCTGCATTAACCACAATTACTTGCAGTCAAAATGTCAACAAAAAAATACACTGATAATATATGCATTGTCCTTGAAACTCATTGGTCCACACCAGGGACAGCTTTCTTTTGAGCCTCGACCCAATTGGTGCTCGACCAGAGGACGCCAAAAGGCGTACAGCTCAAAGACAATGCACTATCAAAGTAATGAGGGCTCGGGGTGAGCATCTACATCATTAGACCTCCTTTGCCATTACCAAAATATAATAATAGGATAATGAAATTGGCATTGTGTTTACATAAGTCTGCTAAGCCCTGATTCACATCATGAGGCAGACTACAAACACCCATCCGCAATCGTTGGAATAAAGCCAGTGTTTAAACAACACCTTTTGCTGGTTGTCAGTGCCATCATTGTGGGATTTAAAAAACAAGAATCATGTATTTGTTCTCTCTCCCTGTGTTTGTATAAATAATAAGCAGCAAGGGGTCGTGCATTAATGATGTAGGTGTGCCGTTGATTATTTGGAACTTGTTTGAGCATTCTCTACTGTGCTGGTTAGAGCGGTGTAGTGAATGAGCACATTTTGTCTCGCCTGTTGCCGAGCGACGGTGATGATCTGGGGATGCCTTCATCTGGCAGTGGATTGCTCACGGCAAATGATGGTGATAATGGTGACGTTAATCCGTGGTGATCGGTGTTAATTCGATGCATCGTTGACCTCCTGAGGTTGTGGGTGTGTGTATGTAATGAAGCAACCAAACATGGTTGGTGTGTAATGAAAAGATTGCTTGTGTGATGCCCATAGGCATATGCAGCCAGATGCTTGTAGGAGGCAGTACTGAGGGTAGGTTACTTAGGCTATCTTGTCCATCTTCGTCTTGCGCGTGTGGGTTTTCTCTACACGTAGCAGTTTATTTTGCGTACGTAAGAAATGCTGAAATTTAAAAAACAATGTCGAATATTAGTTTATTGGGCAACTGCTGAAAAGAGATTTCATTGATTAATAATCAAAGATGAACATGTGTTAATAATTCCAGATTTGAAGCTTTCGTGACTGCAAGGATTCATACTCTTAGTTCTTTCGGTAAAGTCACGTAGGTAAAATTCAGATTCCAGAAAACGGAAGCTTGTGTTGCCTCCGAAACGTCGTGATTTTTATTGTTTTATTTTTATTAATTTTACCTACGTGACTTTACCGAAAGAACTAAGAGTATGAATATGTTAATAACCAAAGACTAACACATCGTGTATTAATCGTGGATGATGATGATGCTAATATGCTGACATTTGAAATCGTTAACTTGTAACAGGCATATATGAATTTGACTGAGTCGACAATGTAAAATCAAATACTTTTATAGTTAGGCTAGAATGGTGGAAAATAGCACAATTGATCATCAAACTTTTAAAATTAAGTTCTTCAATCATTTCCTGTAGTTAATTACCACATTCCCATTGGTTTTTATTATAAATGTCATCAGCAATTCTGAGAGGGTTAATATTGTCACCATTTATCTCCAATCCTTTATTTCGAAAATATTTTCTCGTGTGGCTGCGAAATAACCTTGGGGATAGTGCTGTCCTTGCTTCAACCTCTTTGCTGATGTGTATATGACATACTTAATGTCATCTCAATACAGCTGTTTGTTCCAAAAGCTCAAATTATTTTGATATTTTTTTAAACATTGTTATGAAAGCCTAATATGTGAGAGCTCTTATGAGTGCATTAGTTTCCCAATGCACTCATAGCTTGCAAAAGCCAGGCACAATGGTATTGGATATTCATTTGTCTTTTCTGTAATCTGATTGATGGAATTTGGTAAATGGTAGAACCATCCTATCCATAATCGGTGGTTTGGTGGTCTCTACATTGACCACTATTCAGTTGTATGTGATCTTAATGAATAGTTTTGCATGTGATCTGTAATTTTTCTGGTCAGTTTTGACTGATTTCTTTGCTTAGTAAAGATTAGTAAGCTGTCGATATATACACAGAAGCATAACTCTTGTTATTTGTCTCCATATATACATTTAAAGAAGCATTTATATTTGTAGTTCAGCCTATTGGTCCTCTTTAAGGATGAGATTTCTGGGTTGTAGTTCAGCTGGGATGTCAAATGTTATTGTAAAGAGCACTCCATCTAAACGATGGGGCCCTTTTCAACGCAAAAAGCAATGATGTATACAAACTCTTACATTGTTTGAAACATTTTGGGTGAAAACATACATATGCAGAACTCCATTCTGTGTCTCCACATCACAAAAAACGATGTCCTGGACCTCCCCTATGTCAACTCAGCCTTGATATGAGTATCCGGTATAACGTGTGAACATCATCACTGGGGAGACAAAGGCAACTGGCTGGCTGTGGTGCTAACTCCACCACCTCCTTGTGGGCTGTGCCAGCCTTACTGCAGATGCAGAACACATGTCCAAAGGCCAATAATGGCAAATGGCCAGAAAAAAACAGCACATTGATGGTACAATAGAAAAGAGTTTATAATTGTATTTGTTTTGTCTTGAGCAAGATTATAACAACGTGAGAAAAGAGATGACGCGAGGCAATCCAAAGTCGAGCGGCGTTACCGTTGTGTCCCCAACAGTCTGTTCAAGACCACGCACACACACGGTGGATCTCTGTCTTTGTCAGGATACGAGAGCGCGGCCGGTCTTAACCCTCCTCCTGGTGCGGGCCCCGCGTGGCAAGGCCGTGCCATCGGGACGTCAAAACTCCGCCTCGTGGAATTCTCCGCCTTCCTGGAGCAGGCGCGAGACCCAGACACGGTGAGTGACCTCCCTCCCACCCATCACCACCACCGCACACTCTCAGATGCGATGGCTGGCCATCGAACAAAGACGGTCACCGCATTGCGCGCTTTCAGATGCGCTTCCGCGGCCGTCTGGAACGCTCTTCCTTCCGATATTATGAAGCCACTGGAGCTTTGCACGTTTAAATAATCCAGATTGACAAACTCATTTCTTTAGCTCTGGCTTTTGCGTTTAGTTTCTTGTCCTTCCACCCCCACACCTCCGATTAGCACGGTTGGGTACCTTTTGTGCGAAAGAAGTTCAACATGCGTACCCCCCCCCCTAATTCCCAGTCCCCAAATCCTCACAATGGTGCAGGATGTTCCGTGATAGAGGAGCGACGCTGGTCCACTTGGGATGGGTTGCGCCATGGCCTTTCCATGCACCAGCATGTAAGCTGTGGTTACCTCTATCATATGGGTCACACACAGTTAAGGCTAAATACTACGATGCATAGGTTAAATTATGTCCTTTATTTAACCATGTACATGTGCAGCCCTTTCTGTCAATCCACTGCTGGATGAGGGCCTCCCCATGTATCGTGGGTTGCGGGGGTCATTTGACCATGCTTTTCCACGATGGTCATTGTGGGCGACGAAGGAGAGGAGCATAAGTGTACAGTCCAACAAGTACTGTTTTGTGCTGCACTCTTGACTACATTGTAGACCTGCAATTGCTTTATTATGCATGGTGGTCATTCATCTAGACATATCCAGGCTCATCCTTGCTTAGCTTGTGAGGTTTGATGAAATTTTCTGAATTTTGGTATACTGACTTATATGACATTGTTTTTGTGGTTGTGAGAGAGGCCAGGATGACCATAGCTACATACATAAGGTTTGCTTTTTTTGTTAGAATTTAGGTGTGAATTTTCCAATGTGGGATTTTGCCTGAATGGAGAAAAGTGCCCATCTCTTGCAAATTATTATAATACAGGGTCAAATGATATTGCCCATGATTACAGTCACCCTGAATGTGCCCGGCCTCATCAGAGCTCGATAGCTAAGCAGGGTTGAGTCATGTTAGCAATTGGATGGGGATACTACCGGCTGGCATTACCAGGAATTAATGTAGGCTTTGGCTGCGAGTTGCCCAGCAAGGTAGCATTACGGCAAAATCTCTGTGTGGAGAATTTCAGTGTTGTGCTCTTGTGAGCATGTGTTTTCTATGGGTGTTCTAGTTTACTCCCACAAGCCACGCGTTAAAGGAATTGCTCAAACAACCCCAAAGCAAATCCCTCGTGAAACTGAGTCTTAAGACTCAGGGGGGGAGTCTTTGATGGATGTATAAAGGGCATTATTTGATGGATTCTAATACTTGATAACATATGTGTATATGCTGTGTATATTTACACATGTATGCGTGCACATTCATTCCTCCTTTGACAGTTTCCAATGCAATGCAAGCAGCTTTAGAAATCACAGCTGCTCCAGTCATGTGCTTGGCACAGGCCAGCATGTACCGTGTGTATTAAGTGGCCTTCACAAAGCTGCGAGATCTGTAACTTTAGCCAGATGCCCTGTAGGAAAAGGTGACAAATCAATTCATCTGAGCAGGTGGCCGCTGCCTAATACACTGCTAAACATAACCGTGTTTATTTAGGATGCTCGGTCTTTAAAGTTGAATCCTCCAGAGTTAGGTCTGGGCACATTAAACAAACAACCTTAAAGTTATTTCCATTTTGTAGACAGTGAATCAATAAAGTTGGAACTCTGCGTAACAGCCTCTCTCTTAGCCGAGTAGCTCGACACAAAATGAGCATCCTTGTTCACAAAGTAATAAAACTTTCGGCTGTTATTAGGTGGCATTCAATATACACTGTCTCATCACCTAACTTTAGAACCTGACAAGAGAATGCCACGGGCTTCATTACAGCAGTCACGTAAGCTTGAAATAACGGGAAAGTTGGCAGCTTGTTGCTACAGGTCACCCAAAGTTCATGTTTTCTCGCTGGAATGTATGCAGCTCACTCAGCCTTTTGTGAATTCTGCATTAGAAATCGCAAAGACTGAAAGTCTATATCCTGCAATGAATACTTTGCAAGAGTTCATTGATGTTGTACTGTTACTCTGCTTTAATGTGTTTCATTTTCTCTTTTCACCTCCCGTAAAGAATATTCCTGGAATATACAGTCACCACTTTGCTTTGTAGAATTTAAGTGCAAAATACACTTGAAAAAAAATATTTTTTGTTATTTTTTGTTGATGGTCAAAATAAAAATATTCTACTTGTGGGTTTTAATCTAAATCGCGTGTGTATTTAGAAAAAAATAAGTTTTTTTTACAGACATGAGTAGTTCATTGCATAATTTTTTTTCTAAGCAACTTTAACCCCTGCCTACCTACCCGGAATTCACTTCTCTGCAAATGGGCCGGACTGCTGTGCAAGCTTTGACCATTTGAGTGGTTTTGATTTTAAATAGTTTAATCTAAGATTATTGAATTATTACGTTGCACCGGTTACTTGTCTTGAGCCGCCTTTATTCTTGGTGGCCAAATCAATTTCAAAATAGCACGGCATTGCACGTGTGTAGTTGTTGGTGCCGGTGTTGGCTGCCTTTCTGCCTATCCGTGTTTTCCCACTCCTCTGCATCATCTCTCTCTCTTGATGGTGAACGGAAAGTGTACGTGTTAAAAATGTACATTAATATTATTCAGAATCAGAATCTTTATTTTCACTGCAGGAATATTATTGTTTACAGTGCTGTATATTGCTTGATGTTTAATCCCAGGTCTCCCTTGAATGAATGTGAGCTCTCACCTGTCTATACACTATCAGTGGAATAATATACGACTATAGCAATGTAACAGTGAGGACGACACTAAACGGTTGATTCCTTATCGCTCCCTCCGCCCCCTCCCCCCTCCGCCCGTGCAGTTCAACAAGCACCTGTTTGTCCACATTGGCCAGTCGAACCCAGCGTACAGCGACCCACTGCTGGAGGCAGTGGACATTCGCCAGATCTACGACAAGTTCCCCGAGAAGAAGGGTGGCCTCAAAGAGCTGTACGACAAGGGCCCACAGGAGGCGTTCTTCCTCGTAAAGTTCTGGGTGAGCCGCGCGCACATGCACGAGCGTAAGCAACCAGAGCCGCCATTCGCCAATTAGGGTGACGTGGCGTCCACCGCAGGGCCTCGTGCCAGACTAGGTGCCACGTTGAAGCCACGTGTATTATGGAAGGTCCTCGCTGGCAGGTCACTAGATGGACTCAGGTGCCAGGCCAGGTGCACTTTCAGGCCACGTGAGTTGTCGAAGGTCTCCGGTGGCAGAAAGTTGCCAGACAGAGGTCACTGGACAAAAGCAGATGCTAAGCTAGAGGCCCATTGAAGCCACTTGAAGTATCAAAGGTGTCCCTGGCAGGAGGTCGTGCGGGACATAGATCACGGGGCAGACTCCGGTGCCAAGCTAGGTGCATGTTGAGACCACGCGGATTGCCAAATGGAAACGGACTGGCGGTCACGGGATAGACCCAGGTGTTAATGGTTTCACTGCTTGATAAGAGATGACTGGCATATGAACCACCTGTGCTGCCTACTGTGCCAGTTTGCTATGTTTAAGCCGCCTGGCTCTCCGCTCATTATTGACGCTCGCACACAACAAAGGCAGAGATCCCTCGTGTAGCTTTTAACAGAAGCTTTGGACAAGTGCTTTTACCGAACACCTTTGAAGGCTGGCACGGCACATGAGGGGGTGGTGTGGCTAGCACCACACATGGCCAACCTTAACACCTCAGTGCTGATGTTTACACACTGCATCATATACTAATTTAATGCTGAGTCCATGACCGAATCACATATACGCCACTGATGCTGTCCGCGAGTGGGAATCGAAATTAGGTCGCCAGGTTCGTAGCAGAGTGCGCTAACAATTACCCACGGGCACAATCACTCGCACGATAGGACACCAACTCAAAATTCACGGGCCAGTTAAGACCATGTGGCTAACGACGTGTCGATCCATCGTTTCATTCTTTTCGATGATGATGATGCATGCGTAGTCTTGCCTGCAAGGATTGATATTTTTTTGTGATTTGTGTATGTTCTACGTGATAGGCTCACGTGAACGGTAAACCCAACCAACCGCGATAATTTCCACACGTTGTATTGGCCGCATCTCACTGCGGGCTCTTATTTGTTTCCGCAAGCTCATCGCAAAAACAGGTTATTTCGTTCCCACAAAGACACCATTGGCTAAACCACATCCCCGTGGTGGGTAAAGTCTCTTGTTGATGCACACAAGTTACTTGAAACCTTGTTTGGCCAAGACCGAAATTTCAAACCGCAATCTTTGAAATCGATTGTTACGCTCGCAATACACAATTTGAATTTTGTGTGTGCGAGAATGAATGACATATAATGTACACATTATATGCAAGTAATACGCTATTTCGTTTATACTGATTGAGTGAACACAACTGTACAGGACATACAGAAAAACAAGTAACAAATACAAAGGAAGCGTTACCAAGAGCAAATAAATATTTCTTTTTTAAATTAAATCGCGACCCTGGATTGTGATCATTTGTTAACCCCGTGGTGGACTGAATCAGTTGCATGCCCAGCTGAAACGCTTTTGGAGAAATATCGATAACGCACCTCTGATTAGCACGGTTGGCTACATACGGTGCAAAAGAAGTTCAACGTAGAGGCATAACGAACCCAACGGGCGTTCGCTCAGAGCATTCGTTGACGTGAGGTGGTTGTGACTGCACTTTGGCAGCGTCGCCTACCGTGAGCTACGGTGCCCCACGGATGCATTGTCTCGTTACAACATTTGTGGACTGTCTCGACTCGGCTCTAAGAGGGTATGGGGAGAAAAAGTAAACCTCAAACTGCTATCATCACGAACGCTGCCCTATTCAGCACTAGAGAAGTACGGAATATAATCGCCTAATGTTTCGGGCAGCCGCTGGCCTTCACAGCAGAAAGGGCAACAAAAAACAATCTTATTAAATCGAGATTTATTTTTTATTTTTTCGAAGATTTTATTTTTATTGTGCGGATATATAATGTCCTGCAAAATTGTTACTTGGAGAGATACGTGTAAGGGATTTTGTATCGAGCACAGAAAGCCCCAACTGGGTTTTGGCCGGGGTTAGTTGAGCAATCGCGTTTTAGCTGGCTTGCAAATGTTAGTTTAATCTCAGCATTTCCTTTGTAAAATCCTTTGCAAACACAGCACCACCTCTGCTCTACTTTAAGATGACTTTCATGATAATAAGAATGCCTTATGCCTCATTTAACCTGTCCTTATACCACCTCATAATGCATGCAAGCCTACTGCATTACCCATTGCATACTTACACAGCCACACGTTTTCAGCTGCAGCACTGCAATTGCTTGCTCACAGCACTGCTGTGCCTCCACGAGAGGGAACTCTAGAGATCGCGCCTTAGGGTTTTTTTTGTCCTCTTCCATGCCGGCCAGACCTCTTGGCGTAAAGAAGTGGGAGTACCCACACTTTACCCCACCGTGCACGATCTGCTGATCAACTAACTGATCTACAAATACTGCTGGTGTGGACAGAGGTGGTGGTGGTGGTGGGGGAGATTTTTAAGATGCACGCCCCATTACTTCAACCGCCGTGCCCTGAGATAAAGTTGAACCGGCGACCTCTGGATTAGGAATCCAGTGTGCTAACCATTACAGCGCGGCAGCTTCGTGGTCTGCCTTCTGAACCCTGAATAATTAACGGGGGTCACCACTCTCCCTCTCCACTGCTGTACCTTGCTCTTTGTCCCGGCTTGAGTCAATATTGAGCGAGTCTGGTTGACAGCTGCCTCGAGCCGATAGGAAGGCCCTCTCAGCTCCTCATGCCCCCCTCTCTTTCTCTCTCCTGCGTCACCCCCCCCCCCTCTCTCAGAAACCAACAATAAACAATAAACACATTCCCAGTGCAAAGGAAATGGATAATAGTGCAGATTAGCAGCACCCACAAAGCATTGCTTCAGACTGTTTGTCTCACCCGTTGCTATGAAACACAGGAAATCGTATAATTTAGAAATCTATTCATTAACTGTTTGTTTCCTTTGCTGCACCACCTGTGTGTTACTCTGTTCTCTTCTGGTAGTTGTTGTGTACGATGTGAATGGTGAGTGTTAATGTGTATCTTGCAAGGTATTTTTCTCCCCATACAGGGCTGACAGCCAGTTTGTGTTTTTTTTTTCTGAGAGGTTAATACTTTACACTCCGTGCTTATAGGGAAGCGCATGTGCTCTAACCAGTGATCTGCCCTATTGGCCTTCCAGTATTATGTTAACTAGCAGTATGAATTTAAAACACTCAAACTCCGGACTGGTGTTTTTCCCATGTTGTAGCAGGCAACATGGGAAGTATTTTCATAGTAAGTCTTGGCTGCTGATGAGTCCCAAACGGGGAAACTCAGGATTTTCACGTTTAAACAAATGCTGCCGTTTAAAAATACATCTGAAAAGGCATACGACTGATAGAATAGAATACATTTTTTTGTGAAAGTATGGAATGGAAGCTGATTAAATTATTCCAAAATGCTTGGCCTTAGTATCATCACAACTACTACCACACGTTGGGAAATACCTCACAGACTGGTTTCTACTGTGAAGAAAAGTGTCAAGAACACAAAGGAGGACCTCCTTGTCTGTCCATCAGCCCGGCCTTAACATGAATCTGCGTGCGGTGGCTATCTCGCTGTGCTGGAAACCCAGCGTCGATCTGTGTCCCTGGGTTTCCTGGCCATGGCTGACATTGGTGGCAAGCGATATCCTTAGGTCGACTCAGCCTTAAATGAGTACCTGGTGCCGTGTGTAAACGCCAGCATTCGGAAAAGCCAAGACCGATCACAGATCCTGCTCATGTGCCATGCCTAATAGGTGCTCGCTTATAGCACTCCCCTCAACAGCTTTTATGGCTATGCGAAAGATATTTGTCCTTGTGTGTATATGTTTAGGGTAGTCAAGGATGTGGATATGTTGTTCGAAATGTTCCAAGTCAATTGGTTCATATATGACGCGGAAAGTTTTGAATTGTCAAAAAATTGCGAAAAATATAAATGTAACATTTTCACATTCAGGGCTAACAAACAACGTGTGTGTGTGGGGAGCCGTCGTGTAGCAGTCAGCGCGCTGCGCTACGAACCCGGCGGCTCGAGTTCGATTCATGCTCACGGCCAACATCGGTGACAATTATCTGAACCTGTCCTGGGCCTCCCCTAGGTCGACTCGGCCTCAAATGAGTATCTAGTGCCGTGTGTAAACATCGTCACTGGGGAGACAAAGGCGGCCGGGCGTGGTGTTGGCCACCCAACCCCCTCGTGTGCATTCGCGGCTTTAATAGGTGCTCGCTAACAGCACTTGCCCCAACAGTTTACTCGGCCTATATGGGACAGTTTATTCGGGCTATATGGGGGATCTTTGTTTTTGCAGTTTGTATGAAGATTGCCTTCCGTGGCAAGAAACTGACAGTGCCAGCTGGCGTCGCTATGAAATGTTCAATAGGAGTATGATGGACAGTCCTTCCTGCCTTTGCAATGGGCAGGCTTGCATGGTCTACATTCACATCGAATGTCGCCATCTGCTGGTAGACAAAAAGTTTAAACGTTTTGTATGCACGGAATGAAGTCTGCGTTAACCTCACGCACGTACTTGTGGTCTGCATGCATGCTTGATTCCATGCAAAAGATATCTATTTGGTGTTTGAACATCTTAACACATGTTTTATTGCCATAAAGGGTGAAACCTAATCTTATTTTTCATATTTTGATACTGGTAAAAAAACATCCCATGATATTTTGTATGCAGTTTCATGTTGGCTTCTTTTCCACAATATGATGCATGTCAGGGACACTGGATTCCACTCCCAGAGGTGTGTTGCGTTATCACAATTGAGGGATGTGATCCGATTAAATAATAATCAAGCGTGTCATTTTAAGTGTAAACAACACAATCGTATAATTGTTTGG
The DNA here is from genome assembly GCF_965212315.1 of Lampetra planeri. Classification (NCBI taxonomy): domain Eukaryota; kingdom Metazoa; phylum Chordata; class Hyperoartia; order Petromyzontiformes; family Petromyzontidae; genus Lampetra; species Lampetra planeri. The sequence goes on along the minus strand of NC_136122.1, from coordinate 8,973,547 downwards.
ATAAAGATAAATATGTCATCGTAACCAGAGCCTGTAATGGCGCCAGATCTTGCCAATGCTTTCTACCTTCTGCCATATCATTAGCACATAATTGATTATAAATTAAGAAGCTTCGATTCTTTCCCGTGTAACTCTGCACATCTATCATGAACCTTAAGAATCTACATTAATTAGTATAAATTGATCGTTACACCTCTGCTGTATGTGTGGTGTTAACCAGCATTGTGATTTTGTCATTTTCTTTTTGTATAATAGATTGTATTATTTTCTCGAACCATGTTATATTCATTTCCCAAAAATATTTCAGGTACAGCATGCATTTTGCACGGTGAAGCTACAGTACTCATAATTTGCCGTACAATTTGATATTTTTTTACCTCTGTGAATGTGTACGTATTGCCCATATTTGTAAAAGTGATAGTCTAGGAGAAGCATTGCGGTTGTTAAGAGCCTATGTTATGCTTATGTAGTATATTTAAACATCTGTTTAAATTGTTGAACAGGCTTGTTTTAAACGGAATGGCGTTTGAGAGCTGTTGGCCTAAGAAATGTAAAACCGACATTTAATACATACATCTCCATCCTCCCGTTTGATGTTTATCTCTAAAGTCAATAAAGAAAAGTCATGGGGAAGGGCTTTTTTTTGCATCAGCCTTTTGAAAGTAGATGTGGTGTATGCTTTCACGCTGGTGTTTAAGTTATGTGGCTGGACATCTTCAAAGAATTAAGTAAACTTGCTTGAATGACCGGGCTCACGAGTGGGCCTCAAAATGGTAAAAGCGCAAGACTAGCCTGGCGAAAAGGCCGAGACACTTGAGCGCACATCAACGTATTGGCCATACGAGGAGCAAACGCAGCGCAACTGTGCTTGTGATAGAACGCACATCCCTTAAGCTATTTGTCAGTGAAGGGAATTCTGCTGTGCTGTAATGTTTAGCGCACTGGATTTGTGTTCGCCGCTTCAATCTCTCGACAACGTGGCGGTTAAAATCAGGCGCAAGTTTATTAAATCCCCCCCCCCAACCCAACCCCTACCTCTCTCTTGCCCAGGAATATAAAAGGGGTCCACTACAGTTAGTAGAGCAGCAGATTGTGTGTGAAGGTGCAGTGAAGTGTGGGCTGTCCCCACCTCTTCTCCATGATGTCTGGACAACGTGGAAGAGAGAGATAAAAAAAAACCTGTAAAAGGAACAATCTCGAGCTGATTGAACAACTGTGGTGAACCCATTTATACCGCTCGGTGCACAGAGGAGAGGAATGGATTTCAGGAACATTGCCCATTGTTTCAACTGCTGTGCCGGGAGATCGAATCGAATCGATGACCTCTAGGTTGCAAGTCCAGTCTCTCAGCCATTACCCTACAACGGCATCCCGAGCCCTTCTCTAATAGTCTAGCCGGCATGGGCGAATAGGCCAATATACCCCCTAGATGGGCTCTCTAGATTCCCCTCTAGCCGAAGGCTCGTCTGGCAGCAGTGGCACGAGCTTGTAGTTCGGGGGCTGCACCTTTATCTAAACTAGACCCAGTGTATGATGCAGCGACACCAGAGCCTGCTGGCGGAGCCACGGCAGTCGTGCCATCTGCTTTAAGCCCCGTTTTGGAAAGCCTCGTGCGTGACGTTTGACCTAAGTGGGTGACATTGGGCCGCGTTTCAGAGGCAAAGTTGGCTCATCCTGAGGGAGCTTTCCACCGTGAAATTGTCAAAGGAAACATGAGAGACTGTTTTAAAGGCTTGAGGATTAAGAAGGGTAATCGAAAGGGTGCACAGATAAATGCTCGCTACATGAAATGGTTTGCAAATGTCACTTCAGTGATGTTCGGGCCACAGAGGTATCGGTTGTTTTTTTGTCAATGAGATGACTCGGCTTTAAAAGTAAGCTGTGGCTTTTCAAAAATAAATCTTACATGTTTAGAGGAAAGATTGGGGGGATGAAATAGCCTGTTGACAGATACTGTATTGCAGTTGTCTTAATTGTTGATCTAGGTTTCAGGTTCTGATACATTTTTCACGACAAATGTTTGCTGTGTTGTATTTCAACTACGGTAGGTAAAATGGGGTTATGGAGCCCGCAATTAAATTGAGTAGCGCGCCGCCGTGAGCTTTTGTTGTTTAGGTTTTGTGCTTTAATGGGCGACATGGTAGCACTTGTGCCTCATAACAAGAAGGCCCCGATATACCGACTGAAGTGCATTTTTGCATTACGTCTGTATGTTCTCTTCCCCCCCTGTACTGTGTGGTTTTCCTCTGGGTTGTCTGGTTTCCTCGCAGAGCTCATTAAAACACACGTGTTGGTGTAGGCCAGGGGTTGGCAGCATGCTACTCCGGAGCCTCGTGCGGCTCTTTAAGCACTGCTTCGTGACGTTCTTTATTAAGTACCACAGTCTCGTTTTCACCACATGCATTGCGGCTCTTGAAATTTTGAGTTTTTTTATATTACCGAATTCGAAAAAAATGGCTCTTGTCATTTTGGTTGCCAACCCCTGGTATAGGCCAAACATCCCAATAGTGAAACATTAACTGCTAATTACTAAATTGGGATTACACACAGCACCATCAACCCCCTACTGTGAAAACTTTGTCAGGACCTTCCTGAACTATAGATGAGGGGAGGCTTTCCTAGGTAAGCAAACATAGTCGTCATAGTAATAGTCCTGTTGGAGGTTTTGGTTTGTGTGTTAATATTTAACCTGTCAAGAGTTTCCATGGACTGGCTTGTCACAAAATAAGGGAATAGCACCACATCTTATCCCAAATCCACGTTCTCCCGATGTAAAGTCACACGATCTTGGGAAGAAATTGGATATTCGTCTGCAAGAAAACATGAACCACTTTTATTTTTTAGTTTTCCTTCAAATTAAATATCCTGCTAAGACCTTGATGTGAATGGAGAATCCCGAGTGAAAGCTGATACGGGCATTCACATTCCTAATTGCTCCCAAATTTCTCTCTTGAAGTCAATGTGTCACGCTCAATTGCACTGATGATGTGTATAAGCGCGCAAATGTTTCTTTCTTGAATTCACACGTCAAAGATTAACTCACGTCGGTTCCCTTGGTGTGTACATTGCCGTAAGTTGTCAGTTAGGATGTAAGAAACTGTAAAAAAAAATCTACATATTTTTGTTTACTTTGTTTTTTACTTTACTGTTTAGCGCTTTATGGTATGAAACATAGGGCTTTTTAACCAGACTTTAATATATCCATACATGTCAGTAGTGCGTGCCAGAATGTTCATTTGGACAAATGCAAATCATCGGGTGTGCAGCGATGCATCGATTCTTCTATCGTTCTCTTTTGACACTTGCCGCAAATGCATCGAATCGCGCGCGAGAGTCCGTTACCTTCGGTTTGTACAAAGAGAATATTTTAAGTGATTTATTTTGTTCACGCGTCGGCTGGAGCCGAAATGGTCAGTAAAAATCATCGATTCAACGCCGCCTCACTTTGGCCGCTGGGCCTTGCGCGTTTGGCCCGTGCGTGTATTTTTTTTGCGGTCGCGCAGGCGGACTTGAACACGAACATCCAAGAAGAAGCCGGGGCGTTCTACGGTGTGACGAGCCAGTACGAGAGTGCGGAAAACATGACCATCACGTGTTCCACAAAAGTGTGCTCGTTTGGGAAGCAAGTCGTGGAGAAAGTGGAGGTGAGATGTTTTTTTTTAAATCCTTTATATTAAGTTCACTTGCTTGCTTGCTTGCGCGCTTACGACCGTGCAAATCTTTCGGTCGTTTTTTAACCCACTTCCCGTGATCCAATCGAGCTGACATTTTGCACACAGACTCGTTGTGCGTGACAATTTATTTTCATGAAAATTTTTTTCCAAAATTTTCCACTTTTTAGGAAAAAAAAATGTCATATTTAATTTAAAATACCAATGTGATAAAAATGAAATTCTTACTCAAGAAAAACAGAAATGAATAATAAAATAAAACCGATGCCACGCATATGAAGGATTTATAGTGAAAAACTTTGTTTTTAGGGGTTAATTTTTTTTCTTCTTTTATCTTAGGAACACGATGTTGGGTTCGAATCCTACACCACTTTCTGTAATGACGAGAACAGCTCGGGTTGTCACGATGTGGCGATGCTGCGATGATTTGTACATCGTACGATACGATATGCACGATAATCGTGTCGTACATTTTCTAAATATCGTTCTATCCAACTTGTCGTTGCTCATTTTCCTTCGGTGAATATTTTAATTCCGGACACGATATTTATGACGTAATTTACTGAGTAGATAAAGTTGTAATACTTTGCTTGATTGGTGCTTAGCAAGATGTTTGTTGGAGCAATTTAGTCGTTTGTTATTATTTTTTCACAACTGGCAGCATGTGGGTTATGAGCATTGCAGATTGTAAAGTTCGTTTTGTTAGAATACTCATGGTAGGATTATGTTGTGTGAACCGCAGTTAAAGAACTTGAGAATGGTCTTTATAATTTTAGAAGTACAGCAAATCACAATAAAAACAATAGATATTTAAATTCATTTACTAACATGTGAGAAACTGATATTGCTATCTTGTTAATATAGTGAAATTACATTTTGTGTAAAAAAAATCACAGCAACTCTCGTAGTATCAGCCTATTTTTGTGTTGTTATTATGACAGTGTTGTTCAGCCTGCTTGTACTTTGCTAATTGGGGATCAGATGTGTGACTCAGGGACACACTTGGACCTGATGTCGTGGTGCCATAAATGTCTGATATACAGTAGGCCACTGCGCTTTGGTAACGCCCTGAAGAAATACGCGGGTTGTCTTATGGTGACAAATGAACCACGATCTCTCTATAGAGTGCCAACTTGAAACCATGCCCACCACTGGGCAGTCCCAAACAGATATATATATTTGAAATCTTGACATTAAACACTCTAGATTTGAAGCTTTCGTGACTGCAAGGATTCATATTTTTAGGTTTTTTTGGTAAAGTCACGTAGGTAAAAAATTAAAATTAATAAAAGTAAAAAAATCACGACGTTTCGGAGGCAACAAAAGCTTCCGTCTTCAGGTGGAACCATCACAGCACGATAGCTGTATCAAGTGAGAGAAATTGCAAGAAACAGTATTTGTATATATACTGGTTGAGGGTGGGAGGAGCCAAGGTAGGCTCTGAATATTATTTTTGTGAGGTTTTTTTTGTTACTTTTATTAATTTTTTAGCTACGTGACTTTACCGAAAAAACCTAAGAATATTAAACACTCTGTCCGCAGCTGCACAGTCGCTCAAAGAAGGCTGTGCATCAGTGACAATGCTTGCTGCTCTGAATTGTGCCTCTAAAATATTTGATTGTCTTTGGCTATAGGCGGGTCATGAGTGGGTCACGTACCATGGATTGAGAGTCAATAAACCAGGAGGGGGGGTGGTGTTGAGCATCAGTCCCATCACTGTTCCGTGCAGAGCAGCCCTGGCACGCGTCGTTTACAGACGCGTCACTCATTCACATTTAAAAGCACCGTCCTTTTATGTCCAGGCCTCGCACTGTCGTTCGGATATTTTCTTACGGCTTCAGGGTGTGTATCGCCAGCTTTTTGATCCGTGATCATATTTCTTTGTCATAATCAATAATTGTCATCGTCAAAAGGTCAGCCGTATTAAATAATTGGAGAATGTATTTGAAAGGGTGTGACATTGCCAATCTCGGAAAAGCTGAAAATCAGATAGCTTAATGTAAAAAATGTGACCTCTGTCCAGTAACGGTTCATCATACTGTCTTATCCCACGAGTTATCTGACCCACTTTAGTTAATTGTGGGATTTTTATACCTCCTTGGCACCGATGTTAGCCATGGCCAGGAATCAAACTCGGTATCAATTTCATCGCGCAGCATGCTAACCACTGTGCCACCCCTCCACTCATATGAGATGTACCGTTATATTGTTGATTGTAAATGCCTGGTTTTATTTTTGTAGATTGCTTCATATAGTACACCTGTAGAAAAAACCTCCATTGTGAAAATTTCGTTCAGTCGATTTAAATGTATTGTTAATGTTACCAATGTGGATGAGCCCATAACAACAATGAAATGAAGGCTAAAATCCTACCATGGGTCACGTGACGCCTCGCCTCACGAAAGCGCTCTGCTCCACCCCCCCCCCCCCCCCCACAGACGGAGTACGCGAGGTTTGAGAACGGCCGCTTCGTCTACCGCATCCACCGTTCCCCGATGTGCGAGTACATGATCAACTTCATCCACAAGCTCAAGCAGCTGCCCGAGAAGTACATGATGAACAGCGTGCTGGAGAACTTCACCATCCTGCAGGTGCGCTTCCTGACGGCCATACCGATTCTCTTACCACTCGCCTTCTTCTTTCGTGTGGCTGATGTAGATGCAGAGCAACGACTGCAATTTCACATTCAGGTGGTGAGGCCAGACAACCGTGTCGGGAACAGCGGAGTGTTTCGCTCTAATGTCTACCTTCGTATTTGTGGATCGGGGTATTGCGTCGTTATTATGTTGTACGGTCTGTCCTGGATGACCGCAGTCGCACACCACTAGACAGTTTAAAATATTTCGTTTGTGCATCAGGTAAATCCGCATCTGCCATGGTTTGTGTAGTGGATGCGGTTTAGGGTGTACCATGCGCTTGGTGGAAGATCAAACTCGGGTATCTTCAGCGTTGAGTCTTTCACTAGCCCCGACACTAGCCCTGCTCTGTGTATGCGCCACCTCTTGGTGGCACGCTCCAGGTTCAGCAGTAGTCCAACTCCTGCTCAAAATGAGCATCAATTACCAGATCATCACCGTACATCACGTGGTTAAAAACATGTGCATTGTAATGAAGAATTATTTGTCTCATGCAGGCACAAAAATTATTGATAAGTAATATTCCATACATCTTATCGCTTAGATCAGTGGTTCTTAACTTTTACTGCAGCCTTTACACCCCTTTGGTTCTCAATCGTAATTTTTTTATAATGTTAATTAATACAAAGGTTTGCTGAAACAAAGTAGTGGTACTTGCGTGCCTGTGCTTAATTTGTGTTTTGATGATTTACCTTCTAAAACAATCTGGCCATGTCTCGCACCGCCAGAGAGGGCATCTTGCACCCCCAGTGGGTGTGTGCTCCCCAGGTTAAGAACCCCACTGGGTTAGGTGAAGGTCCGGTCAAAGCCAGTGCTTCAGGTTAGAGCCTAAAACCCATGCCCTTCGTTCCACACGGTTTTAAAAAGTCCCTTTTATCGTCAGCTTGGACGAAAAGGAATAAAACATTTGTGCTGGTCACCGGCGCTTGATTCCACACACACTCTCACAGACATCGCTTTGAAGTGATGCCTTAAGAGTTACGAGCCGCGGGAGTACACAGAGTCTTGGCAGTTGTGCTTCTCCACTCCTTGAATCGATTATTTACAACTCAGTTTATGCTTTAATGTGGCTCCAAATTAGACTAATTTTATGTAGTGCTCTTGGTAATCCTTTGCAAGAAAAAAGAAGTATTGTTTCGAGCTGTGGGGTACTGAGAAGAGGTGGACGAAATTGCTTCACCTACACCAGGGGTCGGCAACCTACGGCTCCGGAGCCGCATGCGGCTCTTTGCGGGCTGCTTCTTGACGATATGTACGTATGTACAGTATGTGCTCAGATGCATTGCGGCTCTTGAAATACTGAATTTTGTACCGAATTGGAAAGAAATGGCTCTTCTTGTTATTTTGGTTGCCGACCCCTGACCTACACGAATGAAAAGACATTTCTCTGCATTCTATGTTCATTTATTAAAAACATATGGACATTTTAACGTGTGTTGGTTTGTGAGCAGTACATTTGCTAAAGAGTATGTATTTTTCTATTCACTCTGTTGACTCTCCAAAAGCTTTTACACGAGTAATTCCGTCTATTTGTGCCAAAAAGCTAATTTCAAACCAAGCTTTTTTTGGCTTACTAATTGTTTTTAAATATATTATACATTTAATTGAAATGCGAATTTTGTTCGTAATAAATAATCCATGCCCCCAAAACTTGCCAACTGCGCGGGCTTCTTTGTTTCAACATGAGGCTCTATTATTTTATTTTACCAATCCTGGCTTAGCTAACTTTTCATTCAAACTCATTGCCACGTAGTTTATGATCAGCAAATTATGTTTATAATACGTTTGGTCAGCGAGCACATGCTGTGATCCTGCAATTGCATCACCGGGCCTGCAATCTCGCGGTTGCCGGTTGAATTCGATCTCTGAACGCCTATGCCTCTCTAAATAATTTTATAAAAATTATTTTACTTAGAGAGGCATAGGGTCATTGTTTTTAAAGACATTATACTCATCGCAAAGAACTGTAGCGACACGACCAGCGCTCCATGATAGCTGGCGGAAAACTTCCGCAAGCTCACCGACGCGTGCGTCCTTTGTGGGATCCTCGGTACTAATAAAGTTATTGACACTGTTTATAGAAAGAAAAACGTACACGTACGTCATCTTCTTGGTTCTTTCGGTAAAGTCACGTAGAAGGGAAGTAATAAAATATTACTTCCCTTCTACGTGACTTTAATAAAATATTACTTCCCTTCTACGTGACTTTACAAGAAGATGAATCCCTGCAGTCACGAAAGCTTTAAATCGAAATTTGTACACGTACGTCATCGCAATGGGAAGAGGGTTTTGTGTTTTGACCAGATGCTCTAACTCTGCGTGTGTTTTTTTTTCTTCTTCTCCTCGTCTCTGACCGCACTGCAGGTTGTAACCAACCGAGATACGCAGGAGACGCTGCTGTGTGTGGCGTACGTGTTTGAGGTGTCCACAAGTGAGCACGGTGCACAGCATCACATCTACAAGCTGGTTAAAGACTAAGCCCCATGCCAACCTGTACAATCGATTAACAAACTTCAAAACAAAAATCACTTGTAAAGTACCAGTGCCTCAGACCCTGTTTGGGATATCGTCTAAAAACATGTTTGAGCCTTGTGACAACAACACTCTAGTAACAGGTTAGAGGATTACTAAGGTATGTTTGGTACTGCTTAAGTAAGGGTGGCTTAAGGGATGGGTGATTTAGTCGTAAAAAAATACAGAACAATTGTAGATGTTGAAGCATCTTGTATTTTATTATACTGCAAAAGAGTGGCTATTGGGGTACACCTTAGATTTATTTCTATAAACAGTGTATATTTTTTGGAAAGTATTTTGTAGAAGAGACTGGATATTTTTGCTGTCGTAGGAAACCAATCGGTACTTGTCGTCGTTTCATTTTAATTTAACAACCCCCTTCCTCCCCTCATATGCCCGCACCCCTACGATGCTTTATTCACATTTCCGGCTTATTTAGAAAGTTCATATTTTTTTCCCCTCGTTGTTCAGTCAACCATCGCGTCATATCTGCACATAGTCTAGTTGCACATTTTTTTTGTCTTTGTGAAAGAAATCACTTTGTGTCGCTCATCGTGAAAGTGAAGGCATTTGGAATTTAATCGGTCTGAACAACATTAACGAAACTATTTCTGCCCTCAATTCCCCCACCCATTTATCTATACGTTTTAGATATCCCGTTTGTCATAACTGAACCTCACACGCTTGTGCTTAAAGATTTTATTCACGGTACAAGGAACGAGTTCCGTTTGGATGCGCTGATGTAAAAGAGGGTGGTTATTTGTTTAAAAAAAGAAGTCACCTTTGCATTTTACTAGACGTTGCAATTGATGCAATAACATTGCAAAGATTCCCAGGGGCCTTGGATTAACTTTGACTGTGTATTGATACTGTGTCCTGCCTTCTTTTTGGAAATTAATATTGGGTGCCTATGCTGTAGTCCGTACAAAATATCAAGTGGTTTGTAACTCAAAAACAAGGGTATTCCTAGGAGAAAACAGAAACAAAAAATGGGAAAATAATACTGAAAGATTATATATATAAAAAAAACACAGAGCATTTAAATATCCATCCAAAGGCTGCATTTATGTGTGTTTACGACAGTTCACCGGGAAATGCCTTTTAGTCATTTTACAAGTGCAGTTCAGCAGCCAGCAAAGTGTTTCTATAATCAAGACTGTTGTGTCGGTCTGTGGAATGTGATTCTGTAAAGGGGAAAGAAAGCACTCTGTGCCGTCTTACGCGTTACTGTGATTTGAAATTAACAGGTACATTTATTTACACGGACGGTACTAAAAGTGTCATGTGGTTTAAAGTTTTGGTCAGTTTAAGTCCGTCGGCTCCGCGTGACTTGCTTCGTTGGTGGTGGGTTCTGAGCTACTGTATAGTGATCTTAAAATAACACGTCGGTTAAAAAAACTGAGCTTACACTTAGTGACGTGGGAGAATTTTTTTTTTTTAAGAATAGCGAGTAAAAAAAAATATATGAAAGAAAAAAAAAGGCTTAAAATTTGGAGGTGGCTAAAAATCATACATCACGTGCCTCAATGGAAATTTATACAAAGGTTTCTGGCTTTCTAAAAGTGTTCTTTTTGTATGTTTAGAGTGTACACTTCAGTATCATATAAAATATGAGTAAGGAACATTACCTCATTCTTATGCAGGTTTGTGTACATACATTTTTTTTTTCGTGTTGAATTACAGTGCTTGAGACAAAACAATAATTGTGCGTGACGGTTGTCCCAGCGCTGCGCTTTCCCCCACCATAAGGCCCACCCTTTGGCTGCCTAGACTTGCTTTAACTTAACAGACTCGAAATTTGTGTTTTTGTTGTTTTTTTGTTTCACGATCAACACACTGCATTGTCACTGCAATGGTAAATAGTCATTATTTACACTCTGTAGATTCCTCTGAGCCCAATTATTATGTCGGGGTTCTTGTAGAAGACGGTGGAATGACAACGTAAAATATTCAAACCCTCGCAGGGCATGTGTGATTGTCTATCTGTATATTCACACACGTCGTATGCAATGTTCATCTCGACATGACTTGTTTTTTGCCCTTGAATTTTTCTTTGAGAGAAAAAAATTAACCCGTAAAAACAAAGTGTTTCACTATAAATCCTTTATATGCGTGGCATCGGTTTTATTTTATTATTCATTTCTGTTTTTCTTGAGTAAGAGTTTCATTTTTATCACATTGGTATTTGAAGTTAAATATGAAAAAAAAAATTCCTAAAAAGTGGAAATTTTTGGAAAAATTTTTTCACGAAAATTAATTGTCACGCACAACGAGTCTGTGTAGAAAATATCAGCTCGATTGGATCACGGGAAGTGTGTTAAAAAACGACCGAAAGATTTGCACGGTCGTAAGCAAGCAAGCAAGCACGCAAGCAAGGAAGCGAACTTAATATAAAGGATTTAAAAAGGCTTCACACGATGTGTAACCCAAACCCTTACTTGTCAGTATGTACATGTTTGTACACTTGTGGATAGAATGGGTTTTAGGGACCCCCCCTCCCCCACCCCTCAAGGTATTTTGTAGTTGGGTCTTTGTTGTGGTTCACATTAAATCAGGTCCTCGCGATCCATTCAAGTAAATGAATTGGTAGAACACTGAAACTCGCTCACGTTTATTAATGTATAATAAACACAAGACGTTTTCTTTTTTAACTGGCACTTTTCGGGCTGCATAACAAATTGGTACGCTCCAATTTGGTCGTAACATTCACTTCGTTCATCTGGCCGCGCCCCCTCCACTAAACCCTCGTGTGCCAATTTGTTTTGTGTGCTGGCATCTGGCTTTTATTTTGGTAATTGAACTTGAAAAAAAGGGATACACTATGATCTTTGTGACACTTGGAAACATTGTTTTAGTACCCCCCCGCCACACACACAACAACCCGTGATGAAATGAATGGTTGCAATTGGCCCGCGTCCCACACACGGGTTCTGCCAGTGGATGGGGGGGGGCACGTTCTCTCTCTCTATATAAGCGATGGCCCCTTTTTGTGGCAACTTTCACGAAAGTTAGCGGTGCCCTTTCTAAATCCTGGGAGCGACTAGCCACGCACGCCACCTGTTGCTGTCAGTGACGCGTTTTGTATTGAACACACGGCGCATTGTATGTGTGTGTGTACTGTCTCTCATACTCGTGTGTTGTGAATCAAAGTTGTACCCAAAAGTGTAGCAAACAGTACATATTAGGGATGAGTTTAGGATTAAAATATATATATACTATTCTTGGGGGAGATTTGTGAGGATAATTTCAGATGTTCTGATTTTCAGAGCATTTACACGATCGGGTTATTGAACAAAAGTGACGTTACCACACTTGAAGCCACTTGAAAAATTGCAGAAGTGGCATTGTGACGTTTCCCACAAAGTTATACTTTTGCATAAATCCGATTTTTTGTTTTATTATTCCCACGGATCAGCCAAATTTTGTATCTCGGCCTGATTTTCTGATTCTCTGATTCTTTTTTTTTTACGGTTTATTTAAAAGTTGGGAGCAACATCCCTCCTACATATATCACGAACACATACACACGCCCCTATGGCCAGGGAATTATTTTCCCAACTTCTATGTCGGGTTCAACCTTTCTCGTTGAATGTTTATGCCGTGCTGAATTCCTTTGGGTTTGGAGGCTTGCAAAATATGATTAATATGAAAGAAAGCCTTGCATTGTTAATGAGTCCTAGTGCAGTACCCTGTATGATACAACTGCTCAGCAGGGGGCAGTATTCACTACCATTATTATATACTCTGAAAACAATGCAGTGATGACACGTTTGGCAATGAATGAGTTTCATGTATGTGCGTTTTATGAAAGGTAGATGACAAGTTTTTACTCCTGGTTGATGATATAAATATGTAATATAAATTATTTGGTTTATAACTGAAACTTGCAGAAATTTTCTTTTTTTTTTAATGTTTTGATCATTTAAAAAGTTTATCACAAGGGTAACCAAAAATTATATATATGTATCCATACCTAATTTGGTAACTTGTTTAAACTATTCTGTTGTCCATAATGGTGTGGGAAAGGGTTGTCTGTATTGCTGTTTGGTGTTGGTTTTTTCAAAAGTATGCTCCATGTATGGTATCTTGTTACATATGGTGGCGTGGTATATAGCCAGTAATGCTGGAGACTAAAACACACACACACACGAAAAACCTTTCAAAAAAAAAAACACAAAAAAATGTACCCTAACAGTGCTGTTACTCTAATTGAATTCTCTCTTGCGAGATCCAGTTAATCGTGTACATCCATGACAGACCAGTGCAATTGATTGGTCCTATTATCAAGGCCAAAAGCTTGTCTCAACATTAACATGTCTTTCTTACGCTGTCCTTACCCACTGCCTTCTCAAACTGAATATATACAAATGCCGTATTTGTTGTGTTCATATTATTTGTGCCATTATGTTTGTACGTGAAATAAATTTCGTTATACATGACCGATGCGTTGACTTGTCGTGTTTGCGTTTTTTCGCCTGCGTGGAGAGAGTTGGGTGCCCCGGTGCAATTGGTATTCGAACGCAGGTTGAAGTCAAGTTACCTGATGACGGTTGCTTGTGTTGCAATCGAAACGTCGTATTCTATTATTTAATTTATTTTCTTTCTATGTGACTTTACCGAAAGAACTAAAGATGAGTTCATGCTGTTTAGGAAAGGAAGTGGGTTTGTTCGGGACATGTCCCCTCGAAGGGATCACTGCAGATGGTGAGGAATAATGATGGGATTGGCAACCAAGGAATGGAATGCATCAATAAAAGAATACTTGTACCGAGGAGATAGAGTGATTATATGAGCTCGTTATATAGATGTGCAAAAAACGTCTCTAATCGTTGACGTCGATGTTTCGGTTCTGATATATCGATGTTTTGACGTGCACGTTGATCCCTCTCTGACAACATTGGAACATGTGTTTTCCTTTTGATGTTTTGTTTTTCATGCCGAAAATAAAAAAATAATGAAAACACATTCCTGTGGAGGGAGCTGGTAGAAACTTTGGGTTGCTCAGTCAATGGCCAGGGTCAACGGCGGCGTGGTGTATTCCGCAAATATGCCCGACTGAGGGCGGGCACAAGCTGGCGTGAGTAGGTTAAACGTTGAGTTTTATAAGGGCACCACGGGGTGACCAGCCCCTCCCCACCCAGCCCCACCCCTCCCACCCCCCACCCAGCCTCTCTCCACCCAGCCCCACCCTCCCTGCACGACGGACGGACGGACACAATAATCCCCTGTGGGCTGGTGTAACCAGGAGGTTCCTACCAGTAAAAGAAAACTCACTGGTCCCAAACGTAGGTGACCGGTGCATACAGTGTGGCCCAAATGTCAGCTAACTTATATTTAAATTTACAAATGACACAAAGGGTGATTTCATTTATTTTAACAAGTGTTGAAACTAAACTTCCATTTACATTAATGCATGCATGAATTATCTTTTGAAATTATTTTAGGACATTTTTTGTAAAGCTTCCGGCTTGCCTTTTTTAGCATAGAAAAAAAATTAACTCGTTTGTTTGTTGGCAGTTCTATTTCCATTGTTAATTTTAATCTGAAAAGGAATAAGAAAAAAGTTTTATGATAATAGATACAATTTTGACTTAAAGAGTAAACAATGAAAGTGTTTAATGCCAGTGTTTAAATAAAGGAAATATCCATTTGTGTCCAGACTTTTCGGACCACCCTGTATAAAGGAGATAGGTTGAAAGTGAATATTCTGGAAAGTAGACATCAGTGCTGTTGGCAGACTGCTGACCGTTCAACGACAGCCTTAAGGCATTGTCTTCTATCTAATTCATCATTCTTATTTACAATACATCTGGAAAGAAACCTAAGTTTACTTTGAGCATGAGCCTTACAACGACAGCCTTCAGCAGTTTTATTATTCTTTTGCTATTTAATTTGATAATAGAAGTTCAGATTTATATTTACAATGCTCTTGCCTGGAAGAAGAAAACGTAAACAAAAATCTAATTTTTGAAATATTGGAAAAAATCTAAAGGTTTTTTTTGTTCCAATCTTTTAGTGTACATGCATTTTTTCATTAATGTCGAGTGCATGATACATCGACTATATGGCAGTGATGGGAAACCTATGGCCTGTGGGAGCGGTGGTGTAGTGGTTAACGTGCTGTGCTACTGATCCGGCGATCCGAGTTCACCGACGAATATCTGAACTGGTCGTGGGCCTCCCCAAGGTTGACTCGGCCTCAAATGAGTACTTGGTGTGGTGTGTAAATGTCGCCACCGGGGGGGAGAGAGGCGTTCGTGCGTGGTTGCTGGCCACTCACCCCTGTTCTGGCCTTCATAGGTGCTCGCTAACAACACTTGCCCCAACCATCTGTTAAGACTATACGGGGGATCTTTGTTTAGGTTGCCCATCACTGCGATATGGTAAGCTCGTGAGAAATGGCAGCAGTTTGGAAGAGGCCTTCACCCAGCAATGGAATAACCAAGACACGATCATGACATCAGTTGGATTTCAAAAGTGGTGAATAGACTAGCCCCCGCCATGGTAACGTGGAATTGTCACCATTGGCTTTGGCCACCAATTGAGGCGAACGCCGCCTCCACTGTTCGTTTGAGCAGTAAGACTGAAGTTGATAAAACTGACGCACTGATCAACACACGATGAAGAACGGTCAAATGACCCCCACGACCCCCATAGTGAGTGGAGAACATGATACATCAGTGGATTGACAATGCCTATATTTTGTTCCATCATTGGTATAACTGATCAGTTGACTGATCTCTTGTTTTTTTTTAAATCCTTTATATTAAGTTCACTTGCTTGCTTGCGCACTTACGACCGTGCAAATCTTTCGGTCGTTTTTTAACCCACTTCCCGTGATCCAATCGAGCTGACATTTTGCACACAGACTCGTTGTGCGTGACAATTTATTTTCGTGAAAAATAATTTTCCAAAATGTTCCACTTTTTAGGATTTTTTTTTTATATTTAATTTAAAATACCAATGTGATAAAAATGAAACTCTTACTCAAGAAAAACAGAAATGAATAATAAAATAAAACCGATGCCACGCATATAAAGGATTTATAGTGAAAAATTTTGTTTTTACGGGTAAATTTTTTATTGCTTCTGTGAACATTAGTCCCAAAAACTGCCATGGCCCAGCAAATTAACTCAACGGATGTACATGTGTGTTGAACGTTGAACTTCTTTCGCACCGTACGCAGACAACCGTGCTACTCGGAGGTGACGATAAGTTGCTTGGACTCTTTATTTTGTTAAAGTCTATTTTGCTTAACAAGGTGAGAGAGTCAAGCGACCAGGATAAGTCTAATTTGCAATAGTGAACTGGGGCATGAGTCTGCCCGTAGGGAAGAGGTGATGATTGCTGATGTACGTAGTCCCAAGTGCAGTAATTTGCGGGTGGTTCTCTAATTGGGCACACAGTGGCTTAGGGGATCTTAACATCAGTATTGTTCTGTGAAGCAGACGGCGCGTAGTATTATTATGGTAAATATACGCGCGCAGTAAATAACCAGGGCGGCCGCTTGGATTTGAACCGTGAACCTCTTGCAACAAGCGGCGAACGTGCTACCTCTGGGCCCACGTCACCATTGGTGCGACACGGGCTAAGTTGCTTGGGCTGTGCATGTCCACATTATTATAATTCGCGTTTGTAATACACGAAGTAGCTCTCGGCACACACAGTCGTATGTGTCGGTAACCCTCGCTACATTGTCCACTGCTCGAACGCAAGAGGGCGTCTTGGCATTACGGTTTAAGCTTCGCGAACTTCGGTCGTATACTCGCACAGCTTTATTTTTATTTAAGTTGCATTTGAAAGCGTTACTCGAGCAAGTTATTCCTTATGCAGCTCTGATTAAAAGGATATATCTGCTTAGCTTTGGCAACAAGTTGTAACATTGATCAAGCCGCTTTCAGCGAACAAGTGGAATGAGCATGGACGCTCCCCCCACCCGCAATGTCCTCCTTGAAATAGGACTGTTAATCATTGCAAGAGTGAACATTTTTCGTCCAGTAATCATTGCACCTCCCCTAAGATCCATAATCCCATCTGCAGGTTTACGTTTTTTTTCAAGCGTTTACTCGAATGACCCGCACACTCTTAATGCCGTTTAAATTTAAAATGAAACAAAGAATATATACAAAGTAGGATACGTTTTTTTCTCACGCTGTGTATAAATGATAATATTTTAATTCACGTTTATGGTTGTTGCAACAATAATACAATCATTTGATTTAAAGCTTTTATATTTATATTATTTTATTATTTCCCTTCTACGTGACTTTACCGAAAGAACCAAGAATAATAATACAATCTTTTCCTGGGGGGGGGGGGGGGGGAAAGTCTGCGATTTCTGCATTGGGATCTTTGGCAATTTCCATGAACGAATGGTACACGGGAGGAAACCGGCAACTCCCCCATGGAACACCCACGCAGACGACGGATTGTGACACTCCGCAACCATTTCCTGGCCCGCATCACACACCCCACCCCAGCCCTGGCAAGCCGCGGTGCTCATTCATTTAAATGCTAACCAGGCTCAACCCTGCTGCTTAGATTCCCAGACATGATGACGTTCGGGTACATGTATGGTGGTGATATGAGCATAGTCAACACAGGTTATAAGAGAAAGAGAGAGAGAGAAAAAAAACACAAGTTAATCGAAATATAACGTAATGGGTTTATTCGTTCCCATTCAGCTCCTTTACGCCAGGCGGCTGGATCCATGAACCTTTGGCAGCAACAGCAGCAGTAGCAGCTTTAATCCTCTACTCTTGGCGATCGTCATCCCATCAACACCTGCTGCCGATGTCATCCCTCTCCGTTCCAGCGCCGCCTCCTTCGCTCCATCCGCTCAAATTTGTCTCGGTCCTCCCCTGACTCCAATTTCGTCCACGGGCGTGGCCATCGCTTTCGCTGTTGTCGCCGCATTCGGTGCCATTGTTCTGACGTGACCTTAATGCGTTTCCTCCCTATGCAAATTAAATCCTGAGCCCAACAATAGCAGTGTTAGGCACAAATGACAACAAATCTACACAACACATTCTTGCTCAGTGATGTTTTGCTCATTACCTGTTTACTGCTCTGAGCCAGTGGTGGAAATTCCACATTTTTTGTGACGAGGGGGGGTGGGGGGGGCAGAGTCTATCCACAACCACTGTCAACTTCTCTACAAAGTGGTACTTTTTTGATTGACCGCAGAGGTCACAGAGGTCGCAACCGGGTACCCGATACCCGTACCCTACCCGATACCTGCCTACCCGTACCCGGCCGGGTACGGGTACGGGTACCCGTTTGCGACCCTGGTGCGGCCGGGTACGGGTAGACCGTGAGTCACTGGTGAGTAACTGTCACTCATTTCCCAATGTCTTGTCTCTTCTCACAATTCAAGTTCATAGAATCAACCCACCCGCGCCTGCAACATGGCTTCATCCCAGAGGTCGCAATCAGCTACCCGATACCCGTACCCTACCCCGTTTGCGACCCTGGTGCGGCCGGGTACGGGTAAGGAATCAAAACCCGTTTGCGACCTCTGCCAGAGAAATGATGGGCTGAGCCATCCCCCATGCAAGCTGCGAGCTCTTAACCGCTTAGCCACGTGATCGGTGGGTGTCAGGTACACACCATGGAAACGCGAACACTGGGACTGCTGCTTCTAAAGCAACATTTTTGGGGGAGACGGTATACTTTGGGGCGTCTTAAGGACCTGTGCCAAATGAATGGAAGTAGAAAATCTCCTGCCTAGTAATGAGCACCAGGCGAATTACGTTGTGCCGGTACTTTTGAAAATAAGACCTGGCAGCAGTAGGGCACAAATATATTAACCGTGATTTGAAGCTTTTATGACTTACAGGAATTACTCTTTGGTTCTTTCGGTGAAGTCACGTAGAAAGAAAATAAATTAAATAATAGAGTACGACGTTTCGATTGCAACACAAGCAGTCGTCAGCAGGTAGAACTAAATTTGAGAGAGAGACAAAACACAGACACGGAGACACACAGACAGACACACAAGCAGAGAGAGACAACACAGACACACAGAGAGAGAGACACACAACATAGACACACAGAGACCCACAAGCAGAGAGAGACAACACAGACACAGAGAGAGAGACACACAACATAGACACACAGAGACCCACAAGCAGAGAGAGACAACACAGACACACAGAGAGAGAGACACACAACATAGACACACAGAGACCCACAAGCAGAGAGAGACAACACAGACACAGAGAGAGACACACAACATAGACACACAGAGACCCAATGCCTCTGTGTCGAGGCCTTAAATAGAGAGAGAGAGGCGGGGGGCAGAGAGGGAGAGAGAGAGGTGGGTCTGCTGGGGCAGCTGCTGGAGCAGAGAAATTAGCATGTCAATAAAACGTCGTACTCTATTATTTAACTAAATTTCTTTCTACGTGACTTTACCGCAAAAACCAAAGAGTATATTAACCGTGTTTTTGCAGGAAAAATAAAAACTTGATTTCATGTTCATTTACAATCCTTGGTCAAGCCACTGCTGGATCAAACCCCCCCCCCCCCCCCCATTCCCCACCCCCGGCCCCCCGTATTGGTTGTTTGACCATACTTTACCATGCTGGCCGGTCAGTGCGAGTTGATAAAGTGGGGGGCCACAGGACCGGTGCAGACACCCCTGCCACTGGCGTTCACCGTCGCCAGGAATTGAAATCAAGTGGCCGGGTTCGTAGAGACGTGTGTTAACCACTCTGCCACCACTCCACCCAATTTGAGATGAATAGTTTATCATGTTATTGATTTTAGATGCATCAAGCTATTATTGTAAACTCCTTAATCAGTTCATTTTATAAAAAAAAATATCTATTGTACCAAATTTTCTTGAGTTGATTATTGACTATATTTCACGTGGATGATCCCTCGAGATGGAATATTTTGCTTTCAAGGACGTCCAAGATACGGATGGTTTGTTACTTCATGGCAAATTGGATAAACCAAAGTAACATTGGTTGGTAGTTCAAACGTTCAAAAACTTGAGGTGGCAGGTTTGTTCAGGGATAAGAGCAGTTTGTCAGTACTGCTGAGATTCTGGGCTTGAATCCAGGTTGAAGCAACCCATGATTAAACCGGGTTCTCAGTTGCAGTGAGCTCATACTGCCAGCCGGGTCGGCAATAACTACGACAAAAAAGATATAACGTGTTTTTCTTACTCCATTTGGTGTATTTAGAGCTCTGAGAAATGAAATATGTATCTGCCACGCGATGAGCATTGCTTTGCAGCATGGGATGTGGGAAATTACTGTCCCTAGTGTGGAGATAAGAGGCCACTTGATGTGGTATCGGGACCCGTTCTGTGATATGTGCTTCCATGGGTCTTTCTCTAACAAGGAGTGATGCTGTGTGTGATGAGAGTTCTGAATGGTTTCTTTGTCCCATGACATGAAGCCAATTTGGTTGCACAATTGGAATAAAATTGAGGAAACGGACAAAAGCATATAAATGCTCATGCAGTAGAATTCAAAATACATCAATGCTTTACTGTTATGAGTCTTGAGGCCTGTTCTCAGATTCTATGGTAACATTGCATACCTGAAAAGGGAGGTTGTGGTGCATGAACAATAAGAAAGGGCTCTTGTCATGTCATCTATGACATGCTTTTGCACAGTTAGGTGATAATATTTTCCATTTTTGTGTTATTTTACATTATACGCCACCCATGCTACAAGGTTGTTGAATAAGAATTTCTGAAAATAATTACAAAGCATGGTTTAAAAATTCTCATAAAATAAATTGTGTCCTTGGACTACAGACAACACACACTTAAGACAGGCACCTGATGTGCCATTAAGAAGGGCCATTGTCTGAAACGTCACATTTGTTTTCCTTTTAAGGCCAAAAAGTTATTGACGAACATGTTGAGTTCTTTGTAATTTAGTCAAGTATGGTTTTGCATTGTTACTATTACAAAGGACACCTGTATTTATGCGCTTAAAGTAGAGTTGGAGTTCACACAAAGTGTTCTACTTCCTCGCCAAATTGAGCGATTGTGCTGAAATGCGTCGGCACAAATCGCAGTGCACCTTAATTGGCGTTTTCTTGCGAGTAACTCCGTGGACTACATTTGTAGGGACCCACAATTCAGCAGTGACGATGCCCCCCTCCATAGGATGCAATGTTCATTTCGTAACATCCCTGCCGTGCTTTCTCGGGTGGGCCTAAAATCAGCACGTCTGAAGAAAAGACCAGTCGGCATTCTCGCAGTTGCCTGTGCACCAACTTGTATCAACAGCGTGGTCCTAGAAGGTAACGTCGCAATATTTATCTCTGAAGTTGATTATATCAGCCTTTTTATCCACACTGAGAGCATATCGTTTATCTGCCCTGCAAAGACTTGTTCGTGACGTGTCAATCAAACATTATTGGTGTATTATTCTCAGAGCAGAAATAATGCAAATTAGTGCAAACTTACATTTAAAGACGTTCTATGTGTGTGTGTGAGAGAGAGAGAGAGTTTGATTCCCGCTCACAGCCACCAACAGTGACCAGTCTTGTGCCTCGCCTAGGTCAACTCAGCCTCAAATGAATACCCGGTGCGGTGTGCAAACACTGCCACTGGGTTTGACGGCTGTCCCCAGGTGTGGTGCTGGCCACCCACCCACCCCCTCTTGTGCCGTGCCGGCCTTCGTAGGTGCTCGCAAACAGCACTTGCCCCAAACATCGGTCAAGGCCAGTGCGGGATTAAGCGAGTGCATGGCCTGTAGCATGTGCTATAAAGGGGCCCTAATGAAAAAAAAACACATAAATATTGAAACACACATTTTTTATATACTTTGGGTCTTTCAGTAAAGTCACGTAGTTAGGTTCAAATAAAATAACAAAAAACTACGACGTTTCGATCGCAACACAAGCGATCGTCAACACACATTTGTAACTCGCACAGTAAAGTAATTGTATTTTTTCATTTGCTATACAACCAGATAATACGACAAATCGCTCACCTTAAACACCCAGTCGTTCATAAAAGTTGAAGGCGGTATAGTACTATAGTAATAGAGCAAGTGCAGAATCACTGAACCGGAATTGAGAGCTTGAAAGCATTCAGCGCGGGGCCCTTGAAAGTGCGGGGCCCGTAGCATATGTAGTTACTTTCTCTACGAGGATAATCCGGCACTGGTCAAGGCTATATGGGGGGTCTTTATCTTTATAGCTTTCATTTATGTCGCACCCACGCGCTCTGACCCACAAACAACGAATTATGAATCGTACTTTGAGAGGATTCATATATATATAAAAGAGCCTGCATCACAAAAGAACACTTCGCTTGTACTTGTGTTGCATGACCGCGTCGAAAAAAATTGCTGTCGTCCGTGTTTCCTTCGACGGAGGGAGAGCGATAACTGCAAAGGGCTCCACTCTCTCTCTCTCGAAGCCCTCTCTCGTCGTGGCCGGCAGAACTCGACATTGGCATTTTTAGCTCCCGAACTTAGCGTTGTCATACGCAAGAATCGAAAGGAATTGCCGCATCATCATTGCTTCACTCGTATTGGTCCGTAAATGCCTGCTTGAAGAAGACAATACATCATTTGGAAATCTGTCGCTTGTATTTAGTTGTCATTTAAGTAATACGCTTTCCCATGTTGTATGGAGTGCTTAATTACCACATTAGCCAAATTTCAGCCTTAATACACGAAATCACATGAATGGATGATTACAAAGCCGAATTGAGAAGCATTGTTGGACATCACGTGAGACTGAAAGAGCGGTAAGTCAAACAATTGTCTTTGTCTTCTTGGTTCTTTCGGTAGTAAAGTCACGTAGAAGGGAAGTAATAAAATAATAAAAATAAAACATAATAAAATAATTCTCACGACGTTTCGGCCACAACGCAAGCAGCCGTCCTCAGGTGAAAACCAGGTCTGTCGAGGCGACAGCGTCTGAATGAAACAGCACCACGCTTGGAGCATATATTTAAGCTGGGTTGGAAGGGGGGGAAAGGGCGCCTTGACAAGAATTTGCATATCAACAGGAATTTAGCATATTTATGGGAAATGCAGGTATGTGATTAGTACTACTTATGCCCGTGCATTATGCAGTGACGTGCAAGCGCACAATGGATAGTGCCTCTGTACGACAAACCCGGCCACCTGAGTTCAATTCCAGGCCACGGCCAACATGAGTGGCAAATATTAGAACTGTTTCTGCCCCCCCCCCTCCCCCAGGTCGCTTCAGCATACCTGTCAATCCCTTATCAGTGCCCTATTACAGACCAATTCAGACCTTATTGGTCACCCCGTGCCCTTGTTCATCTCAACGTTCATCCTACAATGTCCGACGACAAGGGAGAAACGCAAACAAATAGACAAAACAAATGTTGTTGCCCGCATTGAAACGGCTGTACGCCGTTTGGACATAAAAGCTCAATTACCCCGTACAAGAATACGGGTAAACCGCATGGGTCGAGAGCTATGCTCCAGCCTTAAGTTAGTATAGCTGGTGCGGCGTATTATAATTATAATCAGCTCTGGGGAAACAAAGTGTCTGGGCGTGGTGTCAGCTGCACCATTCCTCCGCATGCGCCGTCTCTGGGTCGTCAGAGTCGCTCGCTAGCGAACAGCTCATGCCCCCGACAGACCTCGCAAGGAACGAAAGCATATGTGCTCCATTGGCGAGTGAGAAACCAAGCTCCTGTATTTACAGGGGTGGGGAACCCTTTTTTTCCGCCAAGGGCCATTTGGATATTTATAACATCATTCGCGGACCATAGAAAATTATCAACTTAAAAATTAGCCCGTTATATTTGGTCAAACATTTCATTAACTCACCCCTAATGTGATGGCTGGAACTGCTTCTCTTTGGTGAGGCATGTGATGTTAGCTGGTGTTGATGATGTTGCTACTCGCAACTGCTTTTCCAGGTTTGCTCCTAGATTTATTGAATTTCGAGTCCCGCCTGCGGTTGCCTTGGCAGGGCCAGACACCAAATGATTTTGCACGCCTTATACGGCCCGCGGGCCGGACGTTCCCCACCCCTGTCCTATAACAATAAACAGAACACGCAACCTGTAGTCGTTTCCTTTCCAACACCCGCAACGCAACTATTCCACGGGGTGGTGTAAAATGCACCCAGTCTCGTGACAAAAAGGGTGGACAAAACTGGTCCATTCTCGCCGGTGAAGAAGACAATGAAATCGCCGGTGGGTTTGTCGGTGGCATTGTCGACAAGGATACGTTGCACCGGAGCAAATGTACCGGAAGAGAGGAAACACCTCTGTGAAATTAGATGCCCATCGTTGAGCAGCCCACGACTGGCGCTAGCGCCAGCAGTGATAATTAGCGCTGCCGATGCGAGCGTTAATTATAATTATTGATCAGCGTTCACAAGGGTAGTTCGGTTGTCATATGCTGATGGGCTGATGGAGGTTTGCTGTCGTGGTGCAACTGTTAGCGCAATGGACGTGCACTCTGGAGGTCGCCGGCTCGGTTCCATCTCCGAGGGTGGCAGATATAAACATCGGTGCAAGTTTGGTTTTCACACCCCCCCTCCCGCCACTGCCTCTGTCCACCGAGCGAAATCAATGTGCTCAGTTTGATAATAGTTTTTTTACCCTTCTATCTGGCAACAAAACTGACACCTTTTTACAAGGAGTCATGTTTGCATAGACCACAATACCTGCAGTCATAATGCAAACCAAAAACATAACTCTGTATGCACTGTCCTTGAAGTTGATTGGTCAACACCCGAGACAGCTTTCCATAGAGCCTAGTCTCACATGGGTTGGACCAGGTGTCAGTTTTGTTGCCAGATAGAAGGGTAAAAAAACAATTATCATATTTTTTACTGGCAAATGAGGTTCCAATGGTGTGCTCAGTTTGTTGTCCTTCCCCCGCATCTCCGATTATCACGGTTGGCTACGTACGGTGCGAAAGAAGTTCAACGTACAGACGGGTTCATCGTCTTGAGACAGCGTGGAGATCGCGTGCATCGGGGGGTAAGGTGTCGGTTCTCCCATCAGTTGGAAAGTCGTCTGGCCAGCGTGGAAGAGTAGGCCAAACACCCCCAAGAGGGGGGGCTCTATAGGGATCATTTTTGCCGACAGCTTCAGGGGCTGCGTCTTCATCTTGTATGCTGATGACACCGAGGTTTGGAATCCGTTCAGAGTTTCCCCGATTAAACAAACGCTAGTGAGTGTGAAATATAGGACTCGAGAAAAACCACAGGGGCCGTCCATAAATGACGTCACGCGATTTTGGACGATTTTTGACCCCCCCCCCTCCCTCGTCACACGGCGTCACAAAAGTCAGACCCCCCCCCCTCAAATATGACGTCACAAAGCTCTGCCCCTTCCCCCCCCAAAAATTAAAACATGCTTCTAATCGCTTTAAACTATTGTCATTGTAGTGCGTATTTAATGTGGCGCTACACTCTGATGTTGTAGGAGAAAACATTTATTAAAAAGTCTATTTAATTAAGTAGAACGTGTTGTCTATATGTATTTAAAGTTGCGCATTTTGATGTGACGTCACATTTCTCAAACCCCCCCCCCCGCCTCGTCACACATCGTCACAAATGTCTGACCCCCCCCCCCCCCAGGTGCGTGACGTCATTTATGGACGGCCCCACAGGCGGATGGACGAGGATACATATTTACACCTGATATTAATGTATTTGTTTCCTGCACATTTGTAAAAGTAAAAGAGCATTACATACAGCAACTAATCATTATACAGCACGAGTATTTACGATGTTTTTTCTTCCTGTGCCCAAATAACCCGAGATGCATTTCCATCTCATCAGATCTCAACAAGCCGAGGAGCAGCCGAGCCTGGGCACTGCTTTAAAAAGTACAAAATTGTAGCCACCTGGCGCAGCACACGTGGTGCAGGCTTCTTTGGGCCCTTGTTGTAGGCAGCAGAGGGCAGTGCAGTTCAACATACACTGTTGGACTGTACTACGCTCCAACGTCTATGCACCCCCCGCCCGCCGCTTTCACCAATCCACACTGACCAGCGTGGTGAGATACGGTCAATTACACTGGTCAACAAAAAAAAAACATTTTTTTCTGGCCTGGACTTTTACAGCTGTTCTAGACTAATTTCAGGGTGCTGATTCCAAATCTGATCTCAGATTTGCTCTATCACATCTCATTTTATGCTATCGGCATACCCCATTTTAATTGATTTTACCCGAAATTAACTCTGTCACTTATGATTGCAAGCACCATTTTGTTAAATATGGTGCTGTATTCTTAGGATAGTGTGTTTATAATATCATTTTATGTAGATATCCACATTTATTAAATATTTTTCTTCTGCAGTTTTTATTGAAAATGCAATATTTGATATCTCAAAAACCTGATGTGATAGACAAAAACTGATGCCAGATTTGGAATCAGCACCCCAAAATTACCTTACAACCGTTGGAATACCTTATACCAGAACAAGTGTGTTGACCAGTGTTACCACGGCAAAGATCCCCTGTATAGCCTTAGCAGACTGTTGGGGCAAGTGCTGTTAGCGAGTAGCTCCCATAAAGGTGGGCACGACACACACGGGGGTAGGTGGCCAGCACCACGCCCGGCCGCCTAGTGATGTTTTCGCACCGCACCAGGTACTCATTTGAGGCTGATGAGCACTTTGGCTCCGTACGGTGCGATCGAAGTTCAACACACATACATGCCCGCTTCAGGATAATTGCCACTGGAGTTGGCCTTGAGCGGGAATTGAACTCGGGTACTCAGGTTCGTAGGGCAGCGCACTAACCGCTCCCCACCCCACCCACCACTCCCCACCCCACCCACCCACCGATCCCCACCCCACCCACCCACCGCTCCCCACCCCACCCACCCACCCACCACTCCCCACCCCACCCACCGATCCCCACCCCACCCACCCACCGCTCCCCACCCCACCCACCCACCCACCACTCCCCACCCCACCCACCCACCGCTCCCCACCCACCTACCGACCAGCATGTTTGGGGTGGGGGGAAGACCCTGTAGATGTACAACTTCTAACAAGAGCAAAGTGTTTTTATTTTTTTACACCCTATTATAATTTCG
This sequence comes from Lampetra planeri, assembly GCF_965212315.1. Classification (NCBI taxonomy): domain Eukaryota; kingdom Metazoa; phylum Chordata; class Hyperoartia; order Petromyzontiformes; family Petromyzontidae; genus Lampetra; species Lampetra planeri. Next base: position 8,946,704 of record NC_136122.1, on the reverse strand, counting down.
CGCCCACGCACAATCACCCTTGCTGGCTCAGATGCAGCGGCAGTTCACGGCAGGCGTCGTCGAGCCAAGATAATGAAGAACACGATTCCATTGTCCTTGTAAACCATAAACTAAACTACGTAATATTTTTTTTTTACCAAGTAAGGCCCCACTGAGCTATGTAGCTCTTTTTCAGAAGCGACCTGGCCACAAATGATAGCTCAACGAAGTGGCTTATCACGTGGAAATGTATCGCAGCCAAATACTCCAAAAGCACGTTTCTAAATGTGGTGGGGAAAAGCAGCGGATCCGGAGAAAATCCACGCGACCACAGGGAGAGAGAGAGACATGCAAGCTCCAAATATACACCAGGCGTCAGGGTCGGAATCGAATCAACGCTTTCCTGTATACCAGGCGAGGTAGTTACATCTCGCCACCAGAACACCCTTGAAATCCAGCCTTAATCCATAAACTCTACTTTTACTGGTTGGAACCTCCTGGTTACACCAGCCCACAGGGGATTATTGTGTCCATCCGTCCGTCGTGCAGGGAGGGGCTGGATGGGGAGGGAGGGGCTGGATGTGGAGGGGCGGGTGGGGAGGGGCTGGGTGAAGAGGGTGGGGAGGGGCTGGGTGGAGAGGGTGGGGCTGGGTGGGGAGGGTGGGGTTGGGTGGGGGGTGGGAGGGGTGGAGCTGGGTGGGGAGGGGCTGGTCACCCCGTGGTGCCCTTATAAAACTCAACGTTTAACCTACTCACGCCGGCTTGTGCTCGCCCTCACAGTCGGGCATATTTGCGGAATACACCACGCCGCCGTTGACCCTGGCCATTGACCGAGCAACCCAACGTTCCTACCAGCTCCCTCCGCAGGAATGTGTTTTTTTGGCTCGTTTTCTCCTTTCACGTTTACTTTTTCTCTCTCTCTCTCTGTTGCTGCAATCTGTTGCTGCAACCTGAGATGAATTGCCGCAACCTGACCCAAGGTGAGACCAGAGAGTCGCACAATCCCTTCACCCAATGTGACAACATGCAAAGCAAGATTGTGGCATCTGTCAGTGCTCATTAGGCTGATGTGACAGCTACAATCACCGTTTTGATGAAGTACAGTACGAGTCTGCGGGGTGACATTCTCCACGGCCGGGGTAGCAATACACGCGGCACTAGAGAGAGACGCGGGGAATTGCATGCAATGTTTAATTTGCGGCGGTGAGATTTAGAAATATGTCGCAATTATAAATCACTGTTCTTTTTTTGCGCTACCTTTAATTACTGGGAGCTGCACGCCACTGGGTTTTAACACGTAGGCTATCGCGACCAATATTATCCATAATAGAGGTTTTTGGATTAGATCGCGAAAATACATGTGTCGTTAAATTCGAGCACTGGAATTGTAAATGTTGTGGGTTTCCCCTTCAACACACCGGTGTGCTGAACTCGTAACGCATTCGCACGTTTTGTTTACGTAACAAACCTTACGTAACAAACTTTACTAATTGTCTGTGTTGAGCGGTGGCGGTTTTAACGACACATTCATATTTACGCGATCTACCCCAACAAACCCGAATATATGGCCATTGTTTTTTTTATTGCAGAGTTAAATAAAATAGCATAGCTTAGGTGTTAATACAACGAGGCTTGCTGCCACCCACTTGATTGCTACAGCCCCTGTCTGATTACATTTCTCTGCGAATAATGTAATGTCATGGACATTGCATAAAATACATGGAAAATGTCGAGAATATCTTCGTTCAGCTGCTGTATAATCATACATACAATGCTATACACACACACACACCCTCAATCACGCGACCTATTTCACTTGCGGAAAGCAGAACGAATATTCGGACCGGTGATTGAACAGGCGGGTGTGAAGTTGTTAAGATTGATGGGAGCCGATGGCCATTGGAGTGCTTGTTATTCTGACGAAGGCCCCCAGAGACAGTGAGTATTTTGCATTAATGAGCCCGGCAGCAGAGACCCGCTGGAAGCGGAAATATATCCCCGAAGAGATCAAAAAGGTGGCGCTGGGGTTCACGGAGAGTTAAACTTTAAACATTTTTCTTCGGCATTTTTATGTATTATTTGTATTGCTTTAATTATTTAGTTTATTACAATGTCTTTTTCGATTTAAAGCTGTCGTGACTGCAGGGATTTATCTTCTTGGTTCTTTCGGTAAAGTCACGTAGAATGGAAATAATAAAATGATAAAAGAAGTAATATTAATAATTTCTCACGACGTTTCGAGAAGGCAGACCTGTTCTCCACCTGAGGACGGCTGCTTGCGTTGTGGCCGAAACGTCGTGGGAATTTGTTTTATTTTTATTTTATTATTTTTATTAGTTTTATTATTTCCATACAATTTCTTTGTTTACCGTGGTGGCTTTTGTTGTGTGTGTGCGTGTGTCCATTATTTATAGGCCGCGCTGATGCGCTCATTGAAATGCGACCGAACGAGCTGGCCCGTTCCACATGAATCAGGAGTCGAGCCGTTGTTTCATATGGTAATCCATGTAAATGATGTAACGGCACTTTAGCCGACCACGTGTTCTCAGAGCGAAGAGGTGTGCATCGCAATGTATTTGCCGTGATCGGTTGACGTCGAGGGTGATTAGCAGCTCACGCATTTGTCCGCGCTCCTCTGCGAGACCAGCGCGCCGCGTCTGTGTTGGCTGACGAGCGCGAAAATAAAAAAAACTCACCCAAAAAAATCACGCCACGGCATGTTGTCTCAAGACAATTCATCGATAAAGCGGGTGATTTTTCAATTGATGGAAAACAAAATCAATATTCCCACACTCAACGACGCAGCTGATCGGCATGCTCGTGTAAGGAATCAATCGTTGACAATTTATGTCTATTTTATGCACATTGCAACGCTGAAGCATTGGACGAGACAGCACGAGACGGGCAATGCAAATGAGACGGTGACAATTGTAGGAGGGAATCGTCATTTATTGGATTGAATCGTGAGCCTGGATCACGACGATTCATCAAAATTCGAGGTGGTGGAGGGAGGGTATTGGTACACACCCAATCTTGATTTTAAGCTTTCGTGACTGCAGGAATCCATACCATTTGGTTCTTTCGGTAAAGTCACGTAGGTAGAAATGAAATAAAATAAAACAAACCACGACGTTTCGATCGCTACACAAGCGATCTTCCCACCTGATGAAGATCGCTTGTGTTGCGATCGAAACGTCGTGATTTGTTTTATTTTATTTCATTTCTACCTACGTGACTTTACCGAAAGAACCCAAGAGTACACACCCAATGTTTTTTGCCTAATTTGTCTCGCCTAGCCCGACACACGATGACACAATGTGATAATAAGTTAGCCGGCATCTATTTGCCATTTTATACAGGGACTCCTACTTCTGTGTGGTGCTATCTTGGTGTGGTCTGGGACTGGCTTGTTGCTGTTGTCTTTGCAGTCTTGCTCAATGTTGATAAATCGGACTTATGTAATGAACGTCTCATTTATTTATATTTCGTGACTTGCTTACGGTATTCTTCATTTTGCACTCCTATCGTTTTTTTTTGTATTGTTTGCTGTTGTAACAATCTGACCCGCCTCACACTGGACATCTGTGAAAAATCGCTTCATAGCTCATCGGATTCCTCCACGAGTCTAAATAAAGATTCTGATTAAGTAAAAACAATTCTTCGCCGGTAATGCGCCCGTACGACATGGCTCCCAGATCATGCGATGCAAATTCTGTCTTTTAACAATCATAATAATTATAATAACGAGGGTAAGCAAGGAGTGTGAGAAAACGCAGGGAGGTCTTTGGCCAGCAGTGGAACGTTGCAGGCTGACCACCACCACCACGACAACAACAACAATAACTAAATTCTTGTTTCTTTCGGCAAAGTCAGGTAGAAGGGAAATAATAAAATAATACAAATATTAAACAATACAAATTCTCACGACGTTTCGACTGCAACACAAGCAATCATCATCAGGTGTGAAATCCACAGCAAGAACATTTGAAAAAATGTTTTCAAATGTTGTGTTGCAGTCGAAACGTCGTGAGAATTTTTATTGTTTAATATTTTTGTTATTTTATTATTTTCCTTCTACGTGACTTTACCGAAAGAACCAAGAATATTAATCCCTGCAGTCACGAAAGCTTTAAATCAAAACAACAACAGCTGTTTATTATTTGCTGGCAAACGCGTTTCGGATGACTGCAATACACCCAAAAAAAAAGCCAGGAACGGAGAGGTTTTTCCATTTATTTTCTCGCTCCGCACTTGTTTTTTGTGAAGACTCTTACACCGTTCGTCTATTTTATCATTATGGTGGACAGACAACGGACACACACGGAATGCCGAGGTTGTCAGCGGGCACAAATTAGAAGGTAATCAAGAAGGAGCGCGGCTCTCCTGATGTTATGAACTCCACGTTTCTCGGCCGTTCACAGCGCAACCATTGCGGCGACTTTCCTTGTCGCTCGACTATCTGTCTGTGTGGCGGGGGCTGAAGGCGGTGATTCAACAAACGGGGCAATGCTGTTCCATCTGCGTTTTATCTCTCAGCTTCGGGAAGAACGTGACGAATGTGACTTGCAAACAATCATGATGAGTAGGGTTAAAGGTGCAGCCCTCCAACTGCTTGTAAGCGCCACTGCCGGCAGAATGGCCACAACTCGAGGGAGCTCAAGAGAGCTGCCTTCAGTGGGCATTTGGCCTACTCTTCTATGTATGTATGTATGTTGCACTTCTTTTGCACAGTATGTAGCCAACCGTGCTAATGGGAGATGCTGTGCAGACCTCCTGGAAGTGGTTCGGAATATCCCACACCTGCCGATCGCATGTGGTCTACACATTTACACTGTTGAGTGCACAGAGGGGGGAGGGGGGGGGAATTAAAAATAACGGACCCATTAGTACAAATGAAATGCTGGGAGATTGAACCAGCAACATCGACATTGTAAGGCCAGTTTGCTAACAGTTGCGGCATAACAACACTTTGTTGTTTATCTTCACAGCTCTTTGTCAATATTCCCCACATCGTGTCAGTAAGGGAAGTTAATTGACCATACTTCACCATGCTGGTCAGTGCAGGTTGGTGAAGGGGAGGAGGCCCAGGACTGGTTCAGACAGCACTCGCCAATAAATAAATAACGCGATCTGACCCAAAAAAAACCTATATTATGAATAATATTGGCCGCGAAAGCATACGTGTTAAATTGACTCGCCATTCATGTTTGCTGCGGCCAGGAATTGAACTTGGGTCGCCGGGTTCCTAGCTCTGAGCGCTAAGCACTGTGCCACTGCTCTACCCTCATCGCAAATACCTGGGCTGAAATTCGTAATCATAAATGACTAAAACGCATCATCCCAGCAACATTGATATAAACACCACTTTGGCAAAGGTGATAAGGTGTTTATTTTATGAATAATAGGGAACCTGTCATAAGAATGTGGAAATGTTACCAGTGGATTAGGCCTAACAATGGAGATGAGCATCCTTGAACACTCAAAAGAGCTCTAGGTAATTAAAACAATCAAAAATGATTGTTGATATTTGTGGGTCCGGTGTGGAGTAGTGGTGCGGTGATTCGAGCACGCACCGCCTAACAGAGCCGGCAGTCGGAGTTACATTCCTAACGGCAGCTGACATGGGTCTCTGAACCAGACCTGAGCCCCCCTCTTCACCAACCCCCTCTAACCAGTGTGGTGAAATTTCGATTTAAAGCTTTCGTGACTGCAGGGATTCATCTTCTTGGTTATTTCGGTAAAGTCACGTAGAATGGAAATAATAAAATAATTAAAATAAAACATAATAAAATAATTATCACGACGTTTCGGCCACAAAGCAAGCAGCCGTCCTCAGGTGGAGAACAGGTCTGTCGAGAAGACAGAGTCATTCAGACTTTGTCATTCAGACTGTCATTCAGACTCTGTCTTCTCGACAGACCTGTTCTCCACCTGAGGACGGCTGCTTGCTTTGTGGCCAAAACGTCGTGAGAATTATTTTATAATGTTTTATTTTTATTATTTTATTATTTCCATTGTACGTGACTTTACCGAAAGAACCAAGAAGACAGTGTGGTGAAGTATGATCAAACAACCTCACAGGACAAACACAACGCAGGGGATTCAGGTGTTCACGCAAGGCGTGAGCAATCGTCCATGTTAACCCCACATCATTTAGGAGGCGGGGGGGGGGCTTTTTATTGTTGGTGAGTGTGTCTGGTTAAGAATACATTTTATGGGAACATCAAAACATCGGGGAAAAATGTGCACCCTCCAAGAGCTAACATTAACAAGAAATACTTTCGTTATATATATGAGAAATACTTATTTATTCATACTTATTATTCCTTGAATATATTTTCAAGATTGATGTTTAAAGGCAGTTGGCCAATGTGTTTTATTTTTTCAGTAAAAGCCTAGAGGGGGTGGGGGGGGAGCTGTGGCCAGACTAATAAAGAGCTCCCTCACAAACTTTTAACACATTTGGGCTGACACTGTGGCACCATGCAATTTAGCAAGCAACAAACGATGCCCTATATATGCATGTGTCTCGCATGGAAGAGTAGGCCAACAAGACCCGCTCAAGGGGTTCTCTGGAGAGCTCCTTCTAGTCCAGCCCCTTCTGGCAGCAGCAGCAGCATCGTGAGCAAGCAATTGCAAGGGCTGCACCTTTATCTTAACCCCTCACATTTACCCGGCAAAGCCTCGCTGAGTCTCAAAGAGATGTCAAGACGGCCCAGCGATGGGATCAGAATCAGAGTCAGAAGTTTATTTTCCGAGTGAAGCCCCACTGAGCCAGAAAGCTGTTATTTTGAGGGTGACTCGGTTGGTGGGTGACGGTAGTGACAAAGCATTCCGTCTCAACGATATCACACAGGTTGTAAACACACACCTAATAAACGCGACTTCGTAGAGCGATCGCGTTCACGCTCAGACTTGTGTGATGTTTGGACAATGCCACACGTCAGAGTTTGGCTTTGTGTGGGGAGGAAACAATGGCACAGTATCCCAAGTCGAACACCCATCACGATCTCATGTCTTTTGTCCCACTGTAATGTTTTTTGTATTGTTTGTTGTTGTTACGTTCTTACCCACCCCTACTGGAGATCTTTGAAAAAGAGAGAGCTTGATAGCTCATCGGATTCCTCCAGAATAAATATTTTTGTTTCTGCATATTAGGAAGGTCACAACTCAACACTCCAACAGAGACAGATTCCAGAATCCCTTGCTGGACTGCCATCTGCTGGCCACCTCTCAATCCTGCTACAACGTGGCATTCCCAAGACAGTATCTCCATCCACATTCTCCCAACCAGGTGAACCGTGCCGAGATGTGGAGAGAACGGCCACATAAAGGATGATTTGATTGCAGGCCAAAGTACTGTGAAACGGAAATTGGTAAAGGGCTAAGAAAATGTCAGAAAATATAATACAGTAGTCGTAAGAAGCACAACGCCGTGGGTCTAAATGTAAATGCACGCCTCGTATTCCATGCATAACTCAACTATTCAAACACCGCCTTTTGATTCATTCATTTCTTTAGCTCTGGCGTTCTGGGAATCAGTTAAAGGGTGAAAGAAAAGCACTCCATATTCGTCTCCTCTCAGTCCACCAGTGCCGTCACGCGTGGAATTGCCTCCGTGAGCAATCCTCACTGCACACACCCCCGACAAGCCCACAACTTCCCAAACCAGAATCCACGGCCCCAACAGCCACCCCCGCTCCACATCACCACACACATTTCCACACCCATCGCTCGCTCGCTCGCTGGCCACACGGCACCATCCCGTGATACCCGCTTGGGTGGTTGGCTCTCCATCTCGCTGTCTCAGGCTCCAGCAGTGCATGGCTGATCAGGATGGATTTGCGAAGGAGGGACGGTTGAATTCCGCTCAGCTCTGCTCTAAGGTGGGCCCCGTGTGCGGAAGAGCCACAGCTTTGTTGCAGCGCTGCCTGGACGTTGGAGCATAAATAACCGTGGGTTGCCGGTGAATGTTGTTGTTGTTGTTGTGTCTGCAGGGCAGCTTCGAGTTCATGCGCAGCAGCAAGCGAGCCGTGCCTCTTTATTGTGAAGCATACATATACCCGTAAGTTGCCCACTGCTCTAACTCTGATGAATAGCCATCACCAAGTCACTTACTTCACACCTGTATAGTACTGCTGGGGTGGATCGGTGGTTGCAACGCTGTAGCCCGACTTCGATTCCCAGCCATGGCTAACATCTGGAGTCTAGAGTGATATCGGTATCGGGCATGTCCTTCCCCACCACCTGCCCGACACGTTTCACTCACACGCATTGACCTTCCAGGTGAAGTATGGTCAAAAAACATCTGTGCCCAGCATGGTGTGGGGAGGCCGCATCTGTATGTGTTTTGAGAATGGAGAGAATTTAGTTTTGCTCTTTTTCCAGGAGGCTCCTGCGTCGGGGAGTTTGGCCATTGCCATTAACGAGGCGTAGCCACACATTCAGTACAAGTAAGATACGTTCAAACCTCCACACAGATAGATCTAATAATCCACTGCTGCACTGATTTCTCTTTGCCACCTCACACCCAATGCCTGCAGCAGCTGGTGGTATTCTCAGGCTGCCTAGCATCAAAGTATGAAAAACCTGCTTAGCTTTTGAGACCTGATGAGATTGGGCTCATTCAGGGTGATTTGGTCATTGGGAATTATTAGTATTTACCGTATGAACGTAAAAATTGGGCTACAGCAGTCACTGTTCAAATTTTACCAAACATTCCATGGATTTTCAGAATACATGTTTACCGTTTTGAAAGTGAAATGGCAACAATGGGTGATGTAGATAACAACTATTGACTGTTTTGCCTGCCCAGACTTGCGAATCTCGTGTGTGTGTAGTATCCTACTGAGCTGCAGACCTGTGAACTGCATGATTTGTCTTTTTTTCCAATACCAATTTTATTTCATTCGTGCTACCGGAAACATGTCATGAAATATCACAGCGTATTGCATTGACCCCTCCCTCCCGTGTGTTGGGGACGTCCTGCAGAAGAAGGTATATCACAACTACTTCTGAGATTCCTTCAAGTGACCTTTCAGATCCGTGGTCCGAAAGGGCACTTTCCCACATTCCCGAGTGCAGAGAAATGTTCGTCACGTGGCAGTGCAACCAAAACTTTCCATTTTATTCTGAGCTGGAATTTTACCCAAAAGTGAAAGCAAATTTATCGCAACATTTCTTTCTAGGCGAGGGCCTACTGCACCGCCGCGGCCTTCTTTGCTGGAACCAAAGAAGGCCGTGGCAGTTTGGTGACTCAAAATTCGTGGCTGGGTGATGCTGGCACCGCCTTCGCCGCAGCAGAATCAGATATTTACACTGCAGGAATCCGATGAGCTACAAGGCTCTTTTCCGCTGATGTCCAGTAGAGGTGGGTAAGAACGTTACAACAACAAAAGAGGACTGAAACACGATAGGAGTGCAACGTACAACAAAAGGTAAACAAATCACCCAAACACATACAAATGAAACTCAACCATCCCCATCCTACACAGGGAAAGCTCACTGGGGTATTCACTTATTTTTCCAGAAGCGACCTGGCCACAAGTGACAGCTCCACAAAGCGGGAACGAGGATGGTTGTAGCACCCTGGCCCGGGCATCGAAGTGTCTCAAGAGCTTTCGACTCCGATCTCAGGAGTTGCCACATAAGTTCCCTGATCCCCTGATCCCCTAAGCGACCTCGTGCGAGTGCATGTCGCTGGCTACGCGGGTGCGTGCCGAGTGCAGTTGCAGCAAATATGAGCGTAGCTCGTATGACATTTGAGACGCGCAGGCGTATCTCACGGTCTGTTAAAGTTGATGGATCGGGTTCTGTTGCCAGCGCTGTTCATACAATAACGCAGCGGTGTTGCGACTTCCTATCAAGTAGCACACGATGAAATATTAATCCTAATGCAGGTGGCATCCTGTTGGTTAATTAAGGAACGGTCATGTGAGTTCGTGGACATGGCGAGGCCGTAATTGTTATCTAGTGCTGGGTTTGCGTTCTCTAAGTGACTCTTTGAGTGGGTGATTGGTTTAAAGTAGTTTCATATCTTACCATTGAGTGTAGGCGCGATTGTGAAAACAAACGTTGAGTTAACTTATCATGATATAGTTAGTGCGGGCATTTGTATGCATCATGTAGAATTAGTACACCTACGCTACCTATTATATTGGGAGGCATTATTATCCAGAATAGGTAACCCACTTACACATTCGATATGCACAATGTTTATTAAAGTGCATATGTAATGGTTTCAGTGTGTGGATGGGGTACTGGCTAAGAGAGAGAGAGAGTTAAAAAAATGTAGGCCAGAAAATGACCTCCAGTGCAGAAAGTTGCCTTATCGGTTTTCGACGTAAAGTAAGTTAAATGGAAAATTCCTGCAGCTAATGAGAATTGACTGCAGTAGCGTTGCCAAATAAAGGCGCTGCAAGTAAGGCCTGCGCGTTACATACCACGGCCGCCGTACACACACAGAGCAAGTCGTCATAAGATTGCGTTCGTGATACAATTGCACGGGATGATTGACACGTGCGTGAATGTATGCACAGGAGCGCACGGGATTGTGTGTTCGGAATGTATTTGCGTGTGTCATCCCTCATTGTTTGCTCCAAGGTGCCACGTTTTTTCATTGCAAATTACAATAAATTGGTAACGAAAAATTGTTTGACCTCTTGCAGTTATGGGTGCATATGGAGAGTGTATGGTTGCTATTCAATTATTTCAATTTAGGTTTGTTTGATTACATTCGGCATTCTATTGTAAAAAAAAACTGCATGCGATGCTCCTATACTCCTGAATTTGGTTATGATCTCGAACGTCCAATTTACAGAGGATGTTGCAGTGATGGGCACACCGACAAATAAGCCAATTCGAAATATAGCACTCGGTAATGCTGAATGAAGTGTCCTTTACATAAGTGAAATCAAATGTCTTTCCCAAAGCGAAATTAAATACTTTACAAATACTGTCATAATACATTTGCACGAGAATAACTCCAAATTGTTAATCTTATTTCACATGAATGACAGTGAAATGTATTTTTATGCAAAATGCCTGACTGAGTGTGTATATATAAAATTTAAGAGAAGGTTATATCATACTAATGCTCTGTAACAAGTTTAGTTCCACCAGCGTGTAATTAAGGAACATATGAAAGCAACATAGATGGGGAGATTATGTAATTTAAACGAAACCAGATACTCTATCGGAAAGGTGATATGACCTAAAAGCCGACTGGTAATGCATCCCTGGAAGGCCCAGCTTTAATGAAGATTTTAGTTTCAGAGATCCGTTTAATAACTCATTTTGAGTGCACACATCAAGTAAGCTGCAGCCAAGAACGCAGTGCCGACTCATCAACATTCCCACTCATCAACATACGATCCGAAGGTGGAAGTAGCCGGGATTCTCTCTTCCACGGCCACTACAGACCACGCTGATTCACGCTCGAACACAACACGGCAGATGCACGTGCACGTTCCACCAATGGAAACTCAAAGAATCGCCCAACCGCGACTGTGGAGAAGTCCAAACCATCAAGCACATCACCGATGAATGCTCCATCCATGCGCATCGTGGCGGTATCGCTGAAATCCACACTACGTCAACCAGTAAACTGGCTGAGGAACATATTCTTAGGTTTTTTCGGTAAAGTCACGTAGGTAAAAAATAAAACTTAACAAAAGTAAAATAAAAATAAAATAAAAATCACGACGTTTCGGAGGCAACACAAGCTTCCGTCTTCAGGTGGAACCGTCACAGCACGATAGCTGTATCAAGTGGTTTTTATTTAATTTTTAATTTACTTTTATTATTATTTTTTTACCTACTTGACTTTACCGAAAAAACCTAAGAATATGAATCCTTGCAGTCACGAAAGCTTCAAATCTAGAATGGCTGAGGAACCTTTGCATTCATGTATGACGATCATTAAGAACAAATAAAAACTGTTGCTTTTCACAATGCCGTACGAAAGAAGAAAAACATTCCCACTGTTACGTTGACTGATGGACCACTGAAAATCTAGTCAACGACGGATAAAAAAAAACCCATCACAACAGTTATTTTGAACTGCCCGTTTTCGCATATTGCGTTGAGAGGCTGGGAGCTATTGCGCATGCAATGCACATCTGTGTGTGTGGTGTTAGATATATAATGGCCCGCTGTAGACTTTAGCCTGAACTCATTAATCATTTTGATGATACTTTTCAAGTAACAACATTTGACGTATGCCTTTTCTCGTCATCAAATTACAATGAAAATCATAATTCACAGCCCACTAAACAATGCATTTCTGGATGAGACATCCCAATGATGTGTCCCCATTGGGGGGGGGGGGGTAACAATGCACCGTACTTCACCATGCTCGTCATCGCAAGTTGATGAACGTGTGATGGGGGAAAGGAGCCTATGACCGGTTCAGATATCACTCACAATCGATGTGTTAGTCGCGGCCGGAATTTGTACTCAGCCTGCTGGGTTCATCGCGCAGCTCTCTGACCAATGGGTAACGACTGCGTCACCCCATCATCAAATTATGGCCCAATTTTAGAATTGTAGCGACTTACCTTAAACCCTGACCCAAAAACTCGCCTGCACATTTGCGTGGAATTAATTTTACATGCCATGTGATAATGGTTCTAGCTTTGAAGCTTTCGTGACTGCAAGGATTCATACTCTTAGTTTTTTCGGTAAAGTTACGTAGGTAAAAAAACCAAATTTCATTATTATTTTATTTTTTTATTAATTTTAATTAAAAAAAATTACCTACGTGACTTGACCGAAAAAAACTAAGAGTATGTGATAATGGCTTTATTGCATCGCTGGAGTCCAAGCTAGCACGAAACTTCAAATCCAGATGCAATGGAATTTGTCTACCAAGCGAGATTTAACGGCGTTGGACGGCATTTGACCAAATCCAAATGTCTCGAGAATAGTCCATCGTGAAAATCATTTTGACGTAGAATTCAAATTGCACGGCAATTTTCCCCTTTTGGATGGTTCCCTTTTTCCCTTTTTCATAACGGCGCCACGCTCAGTGAGTCAATCAACGAGCGTCGTTCATCAGGAGTGATGGAGGTGGGGGGCTGGAGGGAGCTTTAACAGGTAAAGTGTGTTTGAGGTCACCCATGCGGGCTGCTAAACACCCGCCCGGGAGCGCTCGGCACGCACAATCTCATCTCTGAGCCCAGCGCCGAGCAGCGCCAGACTTCAGGTGAGCAGACACCCCACTCATCTGTCCACGTCAACTCGTGCGCAGTTGCAGACCGTGATTTGTTTTCTTATTTGTTGTAAACGCGCTTTATGCTGTCGCTGTAAAAGCATGACCCCCGCTGTTGAAAGGTTTGACACATATCCCACGTTTTTTTTTAAATGTCATCTTCCACCCCATCTACACCTCTCTCTCTCATCACTTGTCTGTGGAATGATAGCAGCGTACGATAAACCATTGCGGGTTCTGAGTATAATAACATAGAAACGGTTGGCTTAGATTCACATTATTTTGTATATAAGGGTAAAGGTGCAGTCCAGCAATTACTTGCTCATGGCACTGCTGCTGGAAGGGAGCTCCCCTAGAGGGTAATTGCAATTCTTTTCCATGCCGGCCAGACATCTTGGAACAGATGGGAGTACCCACACTTCATCCCATCACACCAATCCCGACGATCGGCTAACTGTGGTTTACCCATTTATACAACAAATCATACACTTCGTACACTTCCGCATAATAGATGATTGCACACAAGAGACATTGGTGGCGGAAGCAGTCTAAGTAGTCAATGGACCTCAGAGGATGTGGTCATGAAATCAGCTCAGGCGTAGCAAGTGAAATGGATTGTGGCATCACAGGAGCGTGAAAATAAAGGGTTGGCAGCTCGTGGAGGTCTTCATCCAGCACCGGTTAGGTCACAGCTGATGATGAAAATGTTCATGTTGATGATCATGATAGGTATCAACGTATTGTATGCATGTATGTTGAACTTCTTTCGCAACGTACGTAGCCGGTCGCGCTAATCGGAGGTGTGATATGATATGGCAAGTCAAAATTAAGCAAAATGTTGATTTTTTTACAGGTGGCTCAATTCAGTGTCCTAAGCTGGTATTGTCGGTGCAATTAAACTGGGTTCTCAAGTGTCGCTATTTGATGGTCTCAGTCCGGTGATCGATGATTGTGCAAATAAACCCACCACGTTAAGTATGGATGGACACTTAATTTGACTAAACTCCAGCTCCAATAATTTCAATATCAGTTTGTCACGTGACGAACATTACTCTCATATTCTGCGTGGTCCAGCGAGTGCTGCCCTCTGCCATGGTCGCTTGAAGGGTTCTGAGAGGTAGCTCTGTAACACATTCATGCGGAGGGAGCTGGTAGGAACGTTGGGTTGCTCGGTCAATGACCAGGGTCAACGGCGGCGTGGTGTATTCCGCAAATATGCCCGACTGTGAGGGCGGGCACAAGCCGGCGTGAGTAGGTTAAACGTTGAGTTTTATAAGGGCACCACGGGGTGACCAGCCCCTCCCCACCCAGCCCCACCCCTCCCACCCCCCACCCAGCCCCACCCTCCCCACCCAGCCCCTCCCCACCCTCCCGATCCAGCCCCTCCCCACCCAGCCCCTCCCCACCCTCTCCTCCCCACCCAGCCCCTCCCTCCCCACCCAGCCCCTCCCTGCACGACGGACACAATAATCCCCTGTGGGCTGGTGTAACCAAGAGGTTCCTACCAGTAATTTTTACTTCTGTGCATCGCTCTCTATCACAGAGGATTGCACTGCTCGAGGAAAAATCGGATTCCACGATTTTTCTCATCGTGACAGGACACCGCAAGCGAATGCAGCCGGGACACAATTGCGATGGAAATTTTGCTCACGAAAAAGTGTGCTAAATAAAAAAAAATCTGTATTTGTAAAACCCTTTTGTTGTAATGCCTTGCTACAGTATTGTTACAAGTGCGAATGAACAACACGCGCTCGCAAAAAAACGATTATGAGCATGACGACGGTGATAATGGTTTCAAGATTGTGTACGATGATGGGGACGGGGGGTTTATATTTTGTAAAAATGTGAAAGTTCATTAATCTTGCTCAGGGAGGCTTTGACCAACGGAATTAATAGTTTAATTTGTCCAGTGGGCGAATCGGTTAAGCAGACAGAGAGATTTACTCTTCTCTGCTATTGCCTCCCACTGCCTTCATTATATAAAAAAATCTAATTATTCTAGTTGTGCATATATTGTTTCCACGCTTGCATGTGTAATAAAAGACTTGACCACGATCTCTGGCTCAGTGTCCTTTATTCGGTCCGTACTGCGTTCCCACACGGCTGTCTCTCTTATTCTCTCTGTGCTGGTTCCGATGTCACTCCAGTCCACATCAGCAGCCCCGCTGCTGTTCTTGTCGCTCTTGCAGCCCCACAGCAGCTCCGCTGCTGTACTCTCACACAGCTCCCTTGGCTGTTCCTGCTGCAGCTCTGACAGCCTCGTGCTGTCTCGCCTTCTCGTTACTCCTGCGACTCTTGGCAGCCACCTCGCTGCCCCTCACACACAGCCTTACTGCCTATCTCTGTCTGCAGCTTTACACCTCCCAGTAGCTCCCTACTGTTCCCAGGGTTGGCTCCCGCTTCTGACGGTGCCCCCTCGGCTCGTACGCCCGCGTGGCCCCACACCTTTCCATTCACACCCCGACTGCCTTCTCCTTCCGGTTTACCCGCTTAAGGACCCCCTACCTTTCACCCACGTCACCTGGCTCCGCCTCCTCGTGACGTCACATCCGGAAGGTCGCTTTCGCCCGCATTACACCACCCTCCCCCATAGAAAAAACCCAGCCGACCTCGGCTGAAGAACACCAAAGCGTAATGCGGTGAACCGACCTTCCCCCTTAAAGGACACTAAGCATGCAATATAACAACAAGAACAACACACAAGTAACATCGACGAACGTACGAAAGCATGCGATAAATACGACGGCAAGAACAAGAACAATAACAACATACAATCAACGAAACGTAAGCGATTTGGAACGAGTGCGGGTCGCCGGCCCGTCCCGGACGGTCGGCGGCCCACTTGTAGAACGGGGACGCGATGGAACACGAGAAATGACAGGGGGTAATTCCCCTGCTGCGATTGGAAGTCCACCGACATCTCGTGTCCCTGACGAATCAGTCTTGGTCGTATTCCGCGAATGCGCCTGCAGCGGGGTCGGAAGGGTCGCCGGGCTTGAAGGTCCCGCAGCCCTGGCAGGCGCCCTCCGAACAGGCCCACTCCTCCCCCGCGGTGTCACGGTCGGCCTGTCTGGAACAGGTACGACAGGCGCTCGAGCAAGATCAGTGGACGCAGGCAGGGGAGAGTCGGCAGCAACAGACCCCGGTACAGTGGACGAACCCGTAGCGGCCGCGACAACTCTCCGTGCCAATTTGCGCCACTGCGTAACTGAATGGCAAGGCCCCGTCGATGGCCTTTCTTTAACAACAACAATAGAATCGCGCAACACAGGTGGTGGGTGAGGTGGAAAGCCTTGCCGAGTGTCTGGTGCGTGCCGACATGCCTGTTTCGGAGGTTCCTTGGTCGGCTTGTCCGGTGTTGTGGGCTCCTGCTGCGGCGGACCCGGGAAGCGGGCCCAGCAATCTTTGGCGTAATGGCCCCTACGGCCGCAGCGGAAGCAATCGGCCTCGTTGCGCCGAAGCGCAGGTCTTGCATCCCGGCGGCCCCGTCCCGATGGCGTAGCGCGCGGCCCCGGCCTTCCGCGTCCCGACCATGGAGAGGAGGCAGCCGTCAGCTCCTGTGGACCCCGCTCATCCGGCACATAGATCGCCCTTGTGGGGTCCCACCCCATCGCGCCTCCTTCCTTGACGGGCCCACCCGTCCATGCCGCCACTTGCTTCCAGCGACGGAGATTAAACTGCGCATCCAGACACTTTGCTGCCGCCCGGGACGTGAGCTTCTCATGCCCACACACAGGCATGGGGATCCCCAGATCCCGAGACAGCTCCAGCATTTTTCCCAATATGAGAGGCTCGAGCAGATCCTGTGGCGTGTCAGGATATGCTGCCATGGCCAGCTCCAACACCGCACCCCTGAACGCCACGGGCGATTCTTCGGGTGCTCGTTGTCGTTGAGCGAATCGCCGATGCACGTCGTCAGGTGGCTCATAGGCGTCGGCCATTTCCTCAAAAACTCCACATAACGTCTTCTTCTTATCGGCCGTTATGGAACGGAAAAATCGAACAGATTCGTCGTCCAGTAGAGTCGGCAACACTTCCAAGGCCTCCGCATCGGTCCATCTTGCTGAACGAACCGCCGCCAAAAATCGGCAGGCGAAAGCGCTCCAATCGCCCCCGATAGAGAATTCCTTAACTGTAGTAAGGTGGCGACTCCGACTCCTCTTTACGCCGTCTTCCAATGATGGTTGTTCTGGAGGCAAATTCAAAATGGCGTCGGCCCGCGGCGTGGCCAAGATGGCGGTTTGGCGCCGCGGAGCGCGCAAGATGGCGTCTTCTTGCCGCGTGGCCAATGGCGGCGGCAGGGCAGGCAACGTGGCGGCCCGTGGAGCACCTTCTCGTTCCATCGTTGTCCTTGGCGTAACGAGGTGACATAGATGCGCCAGGACGTCCTTGAGTGTCTCCAGTTGTTCTGCCACCTGTTGCCATCCTTGGTCAGCGTCCGATGTTGTTGACGGACCCGCCATCGCGCCGACATCTTCCACGCCCGTCCCCGTGCTCGCCTCAGCAGGGCTCTCCTCCACCACCCCAGCAGAATCCGTGGTCGGAGGGAAGTCGTCGTCGTCGGACGAAGAAGCCGATGCTGGCGCCGGGGGAATTTTCTTCCTTACTTGCTTAGACATGCCGTTTCACTTCTGACCCCAGTGTAATAAAAGACTTGACCACGATCTCTGGCTCAGTGTCCTTTATTCGGTCCGTACTGCGTTCCCACACGGCTGTCTCTCTTATTCTCTCTGTGCTGGTTCCGATGTCACTCCAGTCCACATCAGCAGCCCCGCTGCTGTTCTTGTCGCTCTTGCAGCCCCACAGCAGCTCCGCTGCTGTACTCTCACACAGCTCCCTTGGCTGTTCCTGCTGCAGCTCTGACAGCCTCGTGCTGTCTCGCCTTCTCGTTACTCCTGCGACTCTTGGCAGCCACCTCGCTGCCCCTCACACACAGCCTTACTGCCTATCTCTGTCTGCAGCTTTACACCTCCCAGTAGCTCCCTACTGTTCCCAGGGTTGGCTCCCGCTTCTGACGGTGCCCCCTCGGCTCGTACGCCCGCGTGGCCCCACACCTTTCCATTCACACCCCGACTGCCTTCTCCTTCCGGTTTACCCGCTTAAGGACCCCCTACCTTTCACCCACGTCACCTGGCTCCGCCTCCTCGTGACGTCACATCCGGAAGGTCGCTTTCGCCCGCATTACACATGGCCTCTCAAACCCGCTCGTAACTTACTTTACTCACCGTCTCATCTCAACGGCCCCATTCATAGCTTCGAAATTATTTACGAGATTTAATTTACACGTGAAGTTAAACCTCGTTTGTGGCACTCATTTTTCACCGACATGTATTTATTCAAAAGTTATAATAATAATAAAACAAAACATAGTTCCATTTCGCGTGTGTAATTGTTTACAACTGTGCGATACGACATCGCGTATCTGACTCGCGAGAGACTAAAGGCACCGGCGGGATATGTGATTGTTTCTTTTTATATAAAAAAAATGTAAGCTGCAACAGGCACGAAAATGTTACTGGACAAATATAAAACACACACCGTATTAAACGCGGGGAGATGCTTCACTGTGCTTAAGAAGCGGGCGTTTGTACGCGCGATTAAGGGACACGTTGCTGCTTGAGAAGAGGGTGGATTTGTGATGATCCGTCGAGCATGACGGTCGCAACGAGCACAAATTCTGTCCTGGATGGCGGCAATGCAACGTATTGCAACACACAATCATTGAATCTAATTCACAATCTCAAAACTCGAATTTCACTCTTTGACACCAATGCATTACTAAATCCCCTTTTTCTATGTTCGAATACGGAATTATTATTATCACGAGTAGTAGTAACTTTTTGATGGCCCTTTCTTTGTTGTTTTACATCGGCCTCATTATAATTGTCGCCGAGCACAGCTTGGTCTAGGACTGGAGAATGTAATGCGACCACAGTCCTGAGTAAAGACGCCCGGTTTTTATTGTTGTGGCTAGTAGCTGCTGTGCTATCCACATTTACAGCCAGTTTCTCACTCCTCCCCTCCCCACGCGTACTCCCATCTCCTGCCTGGCTCCCTCCCGCCCGCCCTCCCACCCCTCTCCCCACCACTGCACACTATGAACAAAACCCGCGACTCCTTGGACGGAGCAGCTGTTTCTGCTCGCAGCACGGTTGACAGCTTAGAGCCTGCATTTATTTGATTATTCCACTTGTTATTGGAGCAGCCTGATCTTTAATTCCACTGCAGGACTAGGGACTGCGCTGAACGGCCACCCACTCAGCCGGCTTGCGCAATCCCCCGTGTCTCTGCTGCCCGTAGCGAGACCTTATTACAATACTCGAGAAAGTCTATCGGCAGCGCGGGGCAAATACGCAGTGACATTGAAAGGATCTCCTCTGTGTGTGTGTATATTATTTTTTATTTTGTGCGGAAACAACAGCGCAGCCACAATTGTTTGGACGACGGAGCTGATCAGCAGGCGGCATGCTTCACGAGGAGGATACGACAGCATCGGAATTGGGACAGCCTCGCGGGAAAGAAGCGCTCTCGGGGCCAGAGCACGGAGGGCTTCAGCTCCAAGAGCTGCAGCCGTCGGCGGGACACCCTCAGCCAAGCCTCGACGACCCTGGACCCGACTCGTGCCCCTACCCAGGTAAGGCAGCCAGCCCAGCTCAGCCCAGCCCAGCCTAGCCACACCAGCCCAACCCAGCCAGCCCTCCTAAACACTTTCATCAAAGTGATTGCCTGCCCAAATGTGCGTTCAGGCGATGCTCATCTCTTGTTTACAGCCTCTCAGCCCGTGGTGGGATGTCCACGTGTCTATTCATAGGACAATCACAAAGTTGTACTCGTTGTTATCGAACCAGGAAGGTAATAGGGTTGCGCGAACCCCCTATCGGGATTTGAACTCGTAACCTTGTGGTTATGATTGCGAGTTGGTGTCTCTACTGCTGAACCATCTCTGGCCAGCCTCTTGAGATACCCAAAAGAAAAAAACATCGGGGACATGTCACGGAAAGAGGAATATCTCACAAAACCAAAAGTATAGATCACTAAATGTTAACGCTTTGTATTGTTATTATGCCGATTGACGGGAAAAAACGGCGCGTTCGATGTTACCCCGGGGGAAGGCGAGCAGATTTCCCAGGACAGCTCCGTCAATGAGGACATCCTCGGGGAATCGGGGACCGAGAGCGACCCTCGTAACCACTGATGCAGATTGCAGAGGTTGAAGCAAATTCTCCAGCCACACACCGAAGCCTATGGGCTAAATATCCCGGCCTACTTGAAAATCAATTGAGGGATTTAACCACTTGCGCGGCGCCACCGTATAAATTTTACAGCCATTGAACACGAGCAAAGTGGCATTGTACCAATAAGTGCACTACTGCCTCTGCGCTAATTAAAATAGTGAATACGTGCATATGTAAGTATCCGCAGGTGATTTCGTTTGGCGATAGATAGGGAAACGGCTCTGTGATCTCACAGTTTTGTATATTTGTGGGATGGAGTGATGGGGATTAGATGGATTGTGGCATCGCGGGACCGCGAGGGATGACAACGACATGTATAAGGGCTTCGTTCCGCAGTGGATAGGACACGGTGGATGAGTTTGATCACGACGATGATGATGATGATCATGATGAGAAAATGCCCGATGAGGAACGCACGTGAACATTATCAGGTTAACATATTTGTAGGTGTGTAACGAAGGTCAATAACACTGTTTTATTTAAATCAACAGAGCTGCTTTACCAGCAATGAACGGGTGCAAGGATAGGCAGGAAACGGAGCATACTGTACCGCTACACACGAAAACAGTGTTGCAATGCCTATTGCATTGCGAAACTTTTGGCTAAGGTTTGTAAGACTTTACAAAACCGTCGGCCAAGACATACAGACACACTTATGACAGCTTGCCGTTCTGTGTCGTTCTAAACAGAGCAACGGTTGAATATCCGACGCTTCACAAATCCGCCCTGACCAATAAACCGCCCCTACACACAACGGTCCGAACGACCACACCCAGAGAGTCGGGCGTTCATGCCACGGTGGCAACTATAATTTTACATCGATGATTACATGTCCCACCTTTTTCACATATTTGCCGACGCGACGAGGGTACAACTCAATTTCTTATTTGTTTTATTTCCATGGTCATACCTCCCCCCCTCCATGGTTTTTATTAATATATTTGTCCGTTATAAACTGAAGCGCTGACAGGTGAAAGACAGTCCCTCTAAATTTTCACGAGTTGCTCAACGGCGTTGGAAAATGCATTCCAGTAAAAAAAAACAATTGGGTGCAATTGTGAACAATAGCCCTATCAGACATTATTATTACATATAATCGGTATCATCATTGGGTCACTGCAGCCCAGAGACTCAGTCTCGTATATCATTTGAGAGCAGAGTTCAAGGGTTGCTCGCCCTTGACCCCAGACACACTTCAGCGGTGTGGTGGAGGTGTAACGCTAATCAGGACCCGATCTGAAAGCATCCGAAGACTCATAACAGCTCGTGCTCAGGCATGAGCCACACGGTGAAGGGTGGGGTGGCCAGCGTTTTTTGTTATACACCCACGACCCCGTGACGAAGGCGATGATTCAGATCCACTTGTAAAAGTTGTCAGATTTCAATGACATTCTCGGCAGTTTGACTTTTACGCTAAAAAGTAACAACGTTGAGAGGAGGATGGGATTGAAGGAAGACTGAAACTTCACTTTCCCATATGCATATTGAGTGACACCCTAGGCTGCACATTGGCCCCCAGATATGCAACGGTGTACTGTGCAGTATTAATCTTCGTATGAAGGCGGGTGGCATGGGATGTTTGGTGAGTGGAGGGACCAAAGCAGATGCCTCTTCTTTCGTAACGTATGTCTTATTTTCTAGATGCGATTTCAACAATTCCATATAACAGTTTGCCTTACAGTATACAACACACGTTTTTATTAATGTTCTCATTGGGAAGCATTTTGACTCTAGATTTGAAGCTTTCGTGACTGCAATGATTCATATTCTTAGGGTTTTTTTCGGTAAAGTCACGTAGAAGGGAAATTATAAAATAACAAAAATATAAAACAATCATTGTTTTTATTAATTTTTTACCTACGTGACTTTACCGAAAAAACCTAAGAATATGAAGCATTTTGACCTCTGTTGCTGAGATTGTCAGTGCTCTCGTTTGTTTTCCGCAATGCCTTATGGTGTTTATTAAGAAATAACATAAGCATGGGAATAGCTGTTGTGGCTGCTGCCTTGGGCAATGTGTGTGTGTGAAGGTTCTCTGAATAGCACCATCACTGCTGGCCCCATATTAAACTGAAACTAAACAAATTTTTTTTTTATTTTGCCAGACGCGACTTGGCCACAATTGATAGCTCAACGAAGTGGCTTATCGTGTGGAAATGTATAGCAGCCAAGTAGTCTGAACGCAAGTTTCTCAATTTTGAGGGAAAACCCAGAGGATCCGGAGAAAAATCCACGCGACCACAGTGAGAGAGAGAGAGACATGCAAACTCTAAATATACAGCAGGCGTCAGGATCGAACCCACGACCTCCTGTATACCAGGCGAGGTAGTTAACATATCCTAGCCACTGTGATGATGATGAGAGAGAGACACGCAAAACTCCAAATATACAGCAGGCGTCAGGATCGAACCCACGACCTCCTGTATACCAGGCGAGGTAGTTAATATATCCTAGCCACTGTGATGATGATGAGAGAGAGACACGCAAAACTCAAAATATACAGCAGGCGTCAGGATCGAACCCACGACTTCCTGTATACCAGGCGAGGTAGTTAACATCTCCTAGCCACTGTCATGATGATGAGAGAGAGACACGCAAAACTCAAAATATACAGCAGGCGTCATGGTCGGGATTGAACCCACGGGCTCCTGTATACCAGGCGAGGTAGTTAACATCTCACCACCGCGGCCGAAGCAGCCAGACTGCACCTGATCTCATCGGCTCTTGTAAGCTGGGCGGGATTTGTTGAGCCTGGATTGTGCTTGGATGAGCGACCACCATTGTGTGTGCAAACGACAGATGCAGTAGGCGTTGTGGGCAGCAGAGGGCAGTGGAGCACAATCCATGTTCGTTTTGCCCCCCCCCCCTCTCCCGCTTATCATCAACCCACACCTACCAGCGTGGTGAAGTATGGCCAATATATCACTTACAGCCCCGCAATGAGTGGGAATGCTCTCATCATTCAGCAGTGGGTTGACAAGAAATAAAAAAACACGGGCCATGCATGGACATCACAGTCTAGAATTGCAAACGCACGAGAGGGCATGATACTTAAAACTTAGCACTTAGTCTTCTTGCTTTCCTGCTTTGAACTGCATGCCACGTTTACAGTCACACAAAACACGCACACACACAGATGCTTCTATAAGTTCATACACATACAGTCGTTTCAGCAGCTTAATAACCAAGTCACGTACTGTATATGAAACTTTGTTACAATGCCAATGATCCTCGAGGGATAAGCCTCAGACACTGTCAATAACTGCGGGAGTTGGACCGGTGGAAGTTGATAAGGATGTTGTGCTGCTTTTGCGGTGACTGCACCAACAGAATCTACATATGGCGCGAAGTGTGATTACACTCGGATGTTGGGAAGGGCACGTGAAGGAATGAAAAATCATAAAGAGACCTTCCGTCTTGTGGAAATCTGTTCTCCTATAACACAGTAACTGCGTTCCGAAGAACGCTTGATGGAAACATCACATTCTAATAAATAATATATAATATAGGGGTATAGAACAGTCCGCGATAACACGTGAGATGCGTAACGCAGGCTGAGCAAAGACTGAGGCGCGTGGGTGGCGTCTGGAAGTATCCAGCAGCATCCCGCCTCGTGTGACGCTGCACCAAGGCAGCCATACGACCGCTTGTTCCTTGCTAGCGCGACGGAGTTCCGTTCGCTCGATCGCGTTATATCCAATTCGCATCCGCGTTGTGAGCGATGTGTTGCCCGATACATTCGTCGCGCTACATCCAATTCGCGTGATGAAAACGCGCGTTATAGGAGAACGGGCTGCACGCTTTAGCCCACCAGCTTTTACTGGGCTATCCAAGCCAAGTAAGCGGACCCCGCAGTGGCTTTGACATTGTGGGTCTCATCAGCTAGAGCCAGGGGCTTGTTTAACAAATGCCACTGGGTTTGCGTTATGCTACTGACAATTTCCCTAAGTTGACTCGACACCAAATGAGGACCTTCGTAAACATCGCCACTAGGGAGACAAAGGCGGCCGGGCGTGGTGCTGGCCACCCACCCCCTCGTGTGCCGTGCCGGCCTTCATAGGTACTCGTTAACAGCACTTGCCCCAACAGTCTGTTAAGGCTATACGGGGGATCTTTGTTTTTGTTATTGGCAAGAGCACCCCATCTGCATTACTACCCAGAGTGTTCCTTAGCAATAGATGCTGATTAATAGAGGCAGTTTAATTCCTGTGGTATTTTCCACGTAATTTGAAAACATTAATTGGCAGGACTAATTACAACTGTTTAGATTGTTTCATAATTAATAATATATGTAATCCTTCCTGTATCCACCAACAGATGATGGCCTCCCACACATCATAGGATTTGTTTGTAATCATACTTCACCATGCTGGTCAGTGTGGGTTGATGAAGCGGTGACGGGGGGGTGGTGAAGGCAGGACTGCTTGCCCCTGATGTTAGCCGTGTGTAGTATTTACATGAACCACGTACATACAACGGTTTACGTAAACATCTATTGACGTTTGCACGCGCAGTCGATGCGTGCATCATGAGGGTTAAAAATGGTCTTCAGCCAATGAATCGATGCGTCATTACGTTCTTAAAGGCCACTGTGAACGCACTCTGAAAGAGAGACCCCTCCTTCCAACCCTGAATAATAACGTTTTATCCCATGCGTTTAGCAGCCGCTGAAAGCTTGTCAGAAGAAGTACATTTTAAAGGGGTAAAGATGGCAACTGCATTGAGCACAAGTGTGCAGGAGAGAGAGAGCGGTTGAAAATCGTTTTCAAGTACGTTTAAAGCATTTGACCAGGGCCTACATTTATCCGTGCGCCGCCATAGATGTCACTGCTTCGGTGCCTTTGTTCTTGAAGGCAGCAGAAGTGCTACATTTGTTTGGTATCTCAATGTTCTTAGCGCTCACCAAAGGTGAACCGCTTTTTGTCCCATTGGCACCAGCTTCCAAGTGTGTGTGTGGTATTGCCTGACACGTGCCTCTTGTCACTGGCCTCTTCATCATCGGCCATGATCAATCCAATGCTGGATAGAGACCTCCACCAAGCCGTCACCACCTGTTGTGAGTCTGCAACAGAGGTCGCAACCGGGTACCCGATACCCGTACCCTACCCGATACCCGGCTACCCGTACCCGGCCAGGTAATGGTACGGGTACCCGTTTGCGACCCTGGTGCGGCCGGATACGGGTACGGGTATGCCGTGAGTCACCGGTGAGTAACCGTTTGTCACTCATTTCGGGTAGGGTACGGGTACGGGTAGCGTACGTGTACCCATACCCGGCCGGGTATGGGGACGGGTACCCGTTTGCGACCCTGGTGCGGCCGGGTACGGGTACGGGTAAGGAATCAAAACCCGTTTGCGACCTCTGGTCTGCAATGGAGTGGTCCGACTCAGCACCTGCACATGAGCCAATGTCCATCGCTGCATCTCCTGGGTGGACATCCCCGTCCACTCGGCACGCCTTCCCGGCTGGACGCCGCTGCACTGGCATCGTCGGGGTATTCGCCTGTGCTGTTGTCTCGCCTCGGTCTGGTCTCACCCACTGAGAACGAGAGCCTCAGAACAGTGCCGGATTATCCTCGTAGCAAAAGTAGCTGCATATGCTACGGGTCCCCGCAATTTTCAAGGGCCCCGCGCTAAAGGCTTTCAAGCTATCAATTCCGGTTCAGTGATTCTGAACTTGCTCTATTACTATAGTACTATACTGCCTTCAACTTTTATGAACGACTGGGTGTTTCATGTTAAGGATTTGTTGTATTATCTGGTCATATAGCAAATGAAAAAATACAATTACTTTACTATGCAAGTAAAAAAAATGTGTTTCAAGTAATCAATTATGTCAGGAAGTGTTTTTACGAGGAGTCTTAGTGAGTGTGCGGCGAGGTTGCTGCCATCGTGTAATGGTCAGCAGACTGGACTTGCAGCGCAGAAGTTGCCGGTTCGTTCTCCTGGCTCGCCAGTTTAAACAGTAACCAAGCTTCTTAAATCCCCCAACTCTGTCCACCCGGTGGTAGAATTGGACGTACCACAGTGAAGTCAAATCGGCAGGTCGCGTATGGCAGAGTGGAGCGTGAGTACCCCCCCCCCCCACTTCTTTCTGGACGTCTGGCCAGCGTCGAAGAGGAGGCCACATTCCCTCTAGGCCGGTGTTTCTCAAACCTTCTTCGCCCATGGGCCACATCAGCCGATGCAAACATTTACACGGACCGCACCGCTCCCACCCTAACCCCTGTTGACAAAACGCATTCACTTCTCTCTAAATGCCATTCATACAAAATTACACATTTCCGGAACATAAATACTTTATTTCTGCAGCTAAAAGGGTGGCTTTTGTAGAGGGGGGAGGGGGAGGTAATTAGATCTTAGGGTAAGTAATGATGATAATAATGATTAACATTTATAAAGCACCCTTAAACAATCGTTATAATCAGGTTAGTCTAATCAGGGTAGTTTACCTAACTTAATTTTTTTCAATGAAATATGATTAAAATATAAATTAATGTCTGACATCTTCTTGGTTCTTTCGGTAAAGTTACGTGACTTTACCGAAAGAACCAAGAAGATGAATCCCTGCAGTCACGAAAGCTTTAAATCGAAATTTAATGTCTGACACAAAAGGTACAAACGTTGTAATTATTGTCCGGATCAACCTGCGTTTGCGTCACAGCCCCGCGGGCCAACCTGGAGGTCTGTCGCGGACCACCGCTGGTGCCGGGACCACACACTGAGAACCACTGCCCTCCTCTAGAGCAGTGGTTCTCAAAGGGTGGTCCACGGGACCACCACATTGGCAGCCACTGACCAGTGGAGGCCCTTCCGCCAGCAGTAGGCGCCAGCAAACAAATAGGAAGCTGCGCTTTGACAGGCCGTGCCATCGTCGCAATTTGGCACGAGGCTTAATTCTATAAAGCCAACGGACGTATTGGCTCGCTGTGCGTGGAGCTTGGTAAATTCTGCACGCTGGAGGTCAGAAGCGGTGACTTGAAAAATTCGCCGTTTTTCACATGTTCGGCACAGTATGTTGATTGATTGTTGCTAAGTTTGAATTTTTGCGGTCGTTTTTTTCTTCTTCTCAGAAATGCATTATAAAGGTTGGTCTTATTAAACTTCAGAAAATATTACAGCAGGACTATTGCTGTGGGCTTGGTCTTGCCGTGGCCTCTTGAGGGATGGTGTTGTTTATAGATTAAGTTCTGTGTTACAACGAGTAAATTCGTTTTTCAAAGTTCTATTAAATGTAGATTATTCATTCATGTGAAAACAATTCTTGCCTTTGTTCCCTGTATACAGGAGAGTAATGTTGTTAGGTAATGTTTGTGTTTATGCAGCTCATTGATGCTGCCATGACATAATCGTTAGCACAATCCAGAGATTGCCGGTTTGGTTCAGTCTGAAGTAGTGGGGCAGCTTCTTAAATCTCCCTGCCTCTCTCCACTCATGAGTATGAAATTATTTGACCAGTTAGTCAATCAGCTGGTCGCCTGTGGTGGGGCAAAGCGTGGGGACTCCCACCTCTTCCAAAATGTCTGACTAGGGTGGGTAGACTTGGCTAAAAGCCCTCTGGAAGGGCCACCATAGAGCCATCTCGAGTGGAGGCCCTTCTGTGTAAGCAGTGGTGGAAGAGAAAACAATAAGCAGGGCTGCACCTTTACACTTTTTTTTATTAACACATCACTTTTCAAACTATATACAGTATTATTATCTTTTTTGACGTGTGAAGTGTGAGATTTTTGGTTGAAAAATGCCAGAGCAATATCTTCTCTTCTTTGGCACTCCCCCGGTCAAGGATAACTTCCTGTATAAACCTCAAGGAACGCGGTCTGCAAAAAGAATACAATAAATTATGACATTTAGAGAAGCCGCATACAAATATTCCTGGGACATTCAAGTTAATCGTGCAACCAGTACGTGCCTTGTTTTAAGCAACAGTATTGTGCTCACATGACTCGTGTGTGTTTTCACTCTCGCAGCTAAAGTCTTCAACAGCAACATGGCAAGGGAGCTGGAATGTTAAAACGCTGAGCCAATGCTAATTCAATCCTTGGTTCGAATCCAGGTTTTAGCAACCCATGATCAAATCGGTCACTCGGGTATAGCGAGGTGATGGTCTCAGCCAAGTCAACAAAGACTGGATTAAAAAATTTAAGTACAACATCAAATTCGGTTTTGAACTTAATTTGGTCAAATTCTAGCTCGGAAAACTACAAATGTTGGTGTGACCATCACGTGACAATCTCTTTAAGACAAACAATATACTATTTTTTAAAATCTAGCAGCAAGTCTGAATATCTATGAGAATGTATTAACAGAAACCTCAACACATTCATGAATAGCACCGCCCCAAAATGTAATAATACAAATATATGAGAGGTGACGTTTTTTGTCTTTTCCGGAAGGGCCCTTCATGATAGCAGGCGAAGGTTCGTAGCGGGTTGTGCTTGTGGACCACCACCAACGCAGCATCACCAAATACGCTTTTCGAAAATTAGATTGATACGTCAAATAACTCTGTTATTTTTGCATTATTTGAAGAATTTGAACAACTTTTTCAACGCTGAAAACAAAACATGATGTGTTGAAGAATGCACTTTGCCTTCGTAATAGTGAGTAAATAGCTCGAAGTATTATCGTAATTCTGTAATCTTATAATCCATTGATTTATTAAACTTCCATTTCCTTAATACTCTTCACTAAAGGAGCAATTTTGTAGCATATCCAACGTTACAACTATTATCTACAAGCAAAGTTGAAAACAAGTTTAACGTCTCGTCATAAGTGCCACGTTTGATCTTTAGTCTGTTGGGACAAAAAAGCCTCAAATATAAACCAATGATGACAATGCACACAACAATTCACGGACCTAAACGACTGTGACTCTAAGGCATGTCGTTCGAAAGCCCGGACGTGGGGGACCTTCAAGTGACACTTTAAAGTCGGTGTGGATTGAACGCTGCACGCTGAATGTTCAACAGCAGTGGGACAATGATGATGCTGACGACGACGACGATGATGATGGTGGTGATAGCCACATTCCAGATGGTGGGGGCTTCCACGGAGAAAGGACACTCGGTAGTGACCATGGTCCTGGACTTTGTTGTCGAGAGGAGGAGGAGGACGAGTAGGTTGTGAGTCACGCTGCTACTGCTGCTGCTACAGATAGTTCCACCGCGAGCTGTAGTGCAGGGGGGCAGTAGAGGAGAGAGATGCGGGGGGCTGCCACGGATAAACGATGGCAGGAAGTGACGTTCTTAGTGTTTGGTGTCGAGAGGAGGAGTAGAAGGTTGTGAGTCGAGCTTTCGAGAATAATAATATGATTACACAATGCATAATAATAATAATAAAAACAGCTGTGGCCGCACTCAAACAAAACGAAAGAGGCATATTAAAACAACGCTGAGGAATCACGTGTTAATGAAAACAAACGTGCGGGTTACTATGCCTAAATCTGTTACGTAAGTGTGAAATAGCATACTTTGTGAGCAAATAGCTTTTTGCCAAAACTGCACCCGCTCCATGCCTGCCAGATAGTAATAACAATAGAACCAGCGCTTAATGAGGACCCGTGGAAGTTAATTGCTATGGAATAAAACGATTGCAAAGCCAATTCAAACCATCATTCTCATCCAGACTCAAGCCTCCAAGTAAAGATGTTGCTTCCTGCCCTCGGCAACATATCTGTGGGGATCACGCACGCAGACGCGATTTTTTATTCTTGTTTTTCAAAACGGTGCGTGCTCTTTAAGCCGGAAGGAAATGTTGCTAATCAACTCTATTGTTTAAGAACATTTTGCCGGCGCCAGCCTAATGAATGTTTACATCTGAGGCAATCGCAGATGCCCATTAACGTGTTTGAATCATTGCGCGTGCCATTCTATGGTCGAAGTGTGCAAAAATTACCGGACGACGATTAATTTGCACACCAACATAATCGCCGCTTAATTAAATCTCATCGATGTTAACATGTTTCTTTTACTCATCTAAGACAAATCATTTTAGTTTTTTTTTATCAGAGCGTTATATTTTTTTAGCAAACAAAAGACAAAGATCGCCCGTATAGCCTTTACCAAACTGCCGGGGCAAGTGCTGTCCGCAAGCACCTATGAAGGCCGGCACCACACACGAAGGGGTGGGTGGGCCAGCTCCACGCCTGCCCAATGTTTTCCTCCCCAGCGCCAATGTTCACGCACCCACACACAAGCTATTAATTGAAGGCTAAGTGGACATAGGGCAGCCATAGGCCCGGTTCAGATATTCGTAACCGATATTTGCCAAGAGCAGGAATCGAACTCGGGCAGCCAGGTTCGTAGCGCAGCGGCGAATCAATACACTCTCCTCCGTACGTGCAAACGCATATACACACAACACACGCACACACTCTAGAGTTTGCCAAACGCTAATGGAATTGGCCAAACATCCCAGAAGTCTTGAGGCTCAGCGAGGCTACATTGTGTAATAATATTAATAATAAATGTCCGTCCTTTGGCAATCCTCTCCTGGATGAAGGCCTTCCCATGCTATGTCGGTCTTGGGGACTGAACATATTTCGCCCATGTTGGTCAAATCATGTTGGCGAAGGTTGTGGGGGAAGACAGGCGACGATATCTGGTGTCACTCGGCACTGATGTTCCATGGCTGGGAATCAAACTTGGATCACCCGAGCTGACGGTCCAGTATGCCAGCATGCTTTCTCAATAGCGTGGCATTAATAATTAATTACATTGATACAAAATATATGTGAGCATAAAGAGTTGGAAAATAAGTAGTAGTGATAACATAAGAGAAACCCAAAATCCTGGTAGCATTGTGCTGTCCATGTTCGGAAGACTCTGTATCATCTCTGAGAAAACCCCTGCTTTCTGTGTGTTTGAGAAACGATTGTGAAACTCATTACGTGTTCAGAAAAACGATGTAAATGTGTGTGATGCCTGCCATATGTGCCCGGATATTGAGAACGATGAGTGAGCTATGCCCCATTTGTGCTCACTACTGCAGTTTCAAAAGAAATGTTTCTCTTAAATATAATGAATACGTTAATAGTTAATGATTGTATACAATATTTACATGCAGGGGATAAAAACAACAATTCAGAATACATTCAATCATTATTTATTTGCTACTGCCGGGGAGAGAGTTATTTGCTTGATTAACTTTTGGCAATGATCTTTTAAACCAACAACGCACTCTGCATTTCCATTTGGAACATCTGTCGCATGGCCTTTGATATAATTCAACACACAGGCTCGATCTGCTGACCTGCATTGTCTCATAGATAGGAACACCAGATGGCCACTTGAGGATGTGTGCAGAGTGTTTAGTTCTCTAGCCGCATGGTATTGCACATCCCTCCGATAGCCCTCTGTCCACCCGACTCTCCCGTCACGACTGGGCCCTCCAGGTTTGGAAGTGAATGGAAATCGAGGAGCCACACGGGCAGTCCATGGTGCCAGAGCAGAATTAGCTGCCGTGGTTTGGTGGCGGTCACTCTTACAAATTAGACTATCCTGGTCTCTTGAGATATCACCCCGGGTCAACAAATGCAACTTGATTTACGCCAACAAACGTATTTAGAGTTGCCCGTATCTGTACAGTACAGGGACTTCTCTACTTATGAACATTCGACTTACGTACTTTCAGATATACGAGCAAACCTGTCCGTATGTCTAGTTGCCTGTTCAGACCGAGAGTCGGTGGTGGCATCTATATCTGCAGCACGTGAAGAACCAGTGGCATCGACATCTGGAGAACATGAAGAACCAGTGGCATCGACATCTACAGAACGTGAATAAGCAGTGGCATCTACGTCTGGAGGACATGAAGAACCAGTGGAATCTACATCTGCAGAACACAAAGAACCAGTGGCATCTACATCTGGAGAACATGAAGAACCAGTGGCATCGACATCTACAGAACGTGAATAAGCAGTGGCATCTACGTCTGGAGGACATGAAGAACCAGTGGCATCTACATCTGCAGAACATGAAGAACCAGTGGCATCTACGTCTGGAGGACATGAAGAACCAGTGGAATCTACATCTGCAGAACACGAAGAACCAGTGGCATCTACATCTACAGAACGTGAATAAGCAGTGGCATCTATGTCTGGAGGACATGAAGAACCAGTGGTATCTACATCTGCAGAACATGAAGAACCAGTGGCATCTACGTCTGGAGGACATGAAGAACCAGTGGCATCTCCATCTGGAGGACATGAAGAACCAGTGGCATCTCCATTTGGAGAACATGAAGAACCAGTGGCATTGACATCTACAGAACGTGAAGAACCAGTGGCATCTACTTCTGCAGAACGTGAAGAACCAGTGGCATCTACATCTGGAGAACGTGAAGAACCAGTGGCATCTATGTGTGGAGGACATGAAGAACCAGTGGCATCTACATCTACAGGAGATTATACAACTTTTAAAGCCATTCCCCATATTTAGTGTACGGGCCCTACAATATGTTTGGAATCGACAGGGGTAAAGTTGGACTTACCAACAAATTGACTTACGAAAATACCTCTGGGAATCTAACTAGTTCGTATATAGAGGAGTCCCCGTTCAATGCATGGCAAATACAAACATCTTCGTATAACTCAAGTTGTGCCATGTAAAGTGGTTACCAACAAGTCAAACATTTCGTCTGGACATTTTCTGAAGGTGGCTCAAATGTTCGAATCCATCTCTCTGTGCTCGGAGCTCGTGACAGGAGGTCCGTTATTCAACATCCTGTTCTAAAGGTAGACGTTCCTACAACCCCAACATTATTCTTACCAGTGTCCTTTCTCTAATGGCCACCTTAATGGGTCATTTCATTACTGCTCACCCGGGGCTCCTCGTTAAGCTGGAATGGGCCTGTTTCCTGCACTCAACAACAAATGGGCCAACACTAAACCTTATAGTTGAGAGCCACTGAGTCGAGTCGTAACAAGGCGTGTCATGATTCATTCCCATCCCCCATATCGATTTGGTTAATTGTTACAATCCACGATTCATGATTCAATTCAAGGTGGATTATTTTTGTCTTGTTTTTACTGTCTCGTTTGTATTGCTGCTCGAATTGTTTGCCGTCTCGTTTACACGGTTGTAGATCTACGATCTCAGCTCAGTCAACGATAACTGGAGAGCATGAGAGCCCAGCATTATACTATGAGATCTCTTTTACCAGTGGCAAAAGAGATCTCATAATGTAAATGCTTACCCCGAGCTCTCAATACTCCGATATTGCACTGTGTTTGAGTTGTACGCCTTCTGGTGTCATCTGGTCCAACACCAATGGGGACTAGGCTCTAAAGAAAGCCGTCTCGGGTGTGGACCAATCAACTTCAAGGACAGTGCATATTATTATCTTTATCAGAGTTGCTTCTTTTTGTTTGCTTTTTTGACTACTTGTGTTGTGGTTATTGCAAACATGATGCCTTGAATAAAGGTGTCAGTTTTGTACCAGTTTAAAAGGGTAAAAACCTACTACTATAGCCCAGCATTACACATGCGTTTGCACTTGATTTGACTGAATTCAAGCCCTGATAATTAGAAAATATCAGTGTGACCGTCATTTGACAAATAGTCTCATGGCAGAGTGTGTGTAAAATTGCAAACCCTGGTTGCTGTGCAAATGATAAAATGGCCACTTGGAGGATTTTTATGGAGATGTCCTATGAGATATATGCTCCATCAGCCGTGCTCTGACTCACAAGGCACACTGCTTTTCGATTTATTCAAATGAATTATTTGTCTCATAACATGTAGCAGCTCGCACAATAAGCATAAATTGCTGTATCAGCTTTCCAAATTGACTCATTGCTTTTTGATTTGATGTCAATAGCACGTTTTTTACACAAATTCCTGAGCCAAATCATGAACTGTGACAATTAATTAAATCACCGAGTAGGAGGTGGTAGAGATGGGTGTATTGTGCCCCTTATAGTAAGCACCCTTCAACACATCCATTACACTTTAAAGACAAGCATGTGATACCATGCGTATAATGTAAACATAGATTAGATATTATATTCCCTTTGCTCTTCAAATTCCTTGGAATTTTGGGCCATTGTTGTTCCCTTCACAGATATCTCCTGACGGTTGTCAGAATCAGAATATGTATTTATCCTGGAGAAATCCGATGAGCAATATGAAGTTGTTTTGCACAGATGTCAAGTAGGTGTGGGTCATGAGGTTACAACAACAAACAACATGGGACCTTTTTTGCCAGCATCCAAATATAACAATAGATTTTACCCTTTCTGGCATTAAAACAGTTGTGTTAAGATGTTAAAACACCAAACAGAAACCTTTTACAAGGAATCCTGTCTGCATCAACCATGCAAATAAAAAAACATGCTCTGATAAGATATGATGGATTTGAAACCGATGTTCACCATTAATTCCTTGAAAAAGGATTCTGTTTGCTGTTTTAACATCTTAACACAACTGTTTTATTGCCAGAAAGGGTAACGCATATTGTTAAACAACAAACAACACCAAAAATACCATTGGAGTGCAAAGTATAGGAAAGGTAAGCAAATCACTAAAGATAAATACAATAGATAACGTTAATAAGTTCAAATTGCATATGTACACCAATTCCCAAGGTTGGGTAAGGCAGCGAAACAACAGAAAAAAACAGGACCAGATCACACCAAGACAAGATGTCTTTCCACTTCTAGATTTGAAGCTTTCGTGACTGCAAGGATTCATACTCTTAGGTTTTTTCGGTAAAGTCACGTAGGTAAAAAATAAAATTAAATATAATAAAAGTAAAATAAAAAATCACGACGTTTCGGAGGCAACACAAGCTTCTGTCTTCAGGTGGAACCGTCACGGCACGATTGCTGTATCAAGTAAAGAATTAAAATAAATAAAAATAAAATAAAAATCACGACGTTTCGGAGGCAACACAAGCTTCC
Organism: Lampetra planeri; assembly: GCF_965212315.1. Taxonomy (NCBI): domain Eukaryota; kingdom Metazoa; phylum Chordata; class Hyperoartia; order Petromyzontiformes; family Petromyzontidae; genus Lampetra; species Lampetra planeri. Next base: position 8,911,382 of record NC_136122.1, on the reverse strand, counting down.
GTCTTCAGGTGGAACCGTCACAGCACGATTGCTGTATCAAGTACTTTACAAGTACTTTACTTGATGCAGCAATCGTGCTGTGACGGTTCCACCTGAAGACGGAAGCTTGTGTTGCCTCCGAAATGTCGTGATTTTTTATTTTACTTTTATTGATTTTAATTTTATTTTATACCTACATGACTTTACCGAAAAAACCTAAGAGGATGTCTTTCCACTTCTCTCTGTCCATCGTTGCGTCATGCAATTGGTCGCCGCGGTGGCGAGATGTTAGCTCCCTCGCCTGGTATGCAGGAGGTTGTGGGTTCGATCCCGATCCCGATCCCGACCCTGACGCCTGTATATTTGGAGTTTGCACGTTCTCCCTGTGGTCGCGTAAATTTTCCCCCAGGTCCTCCGGTTTTTTCCCCCTCCAAATTTAGAATCAACATCATGCCTTTCGATTATTTGGCTGTTATAAATGTCCACATCACCTCGTCGAGCAATCATTTGCGATAGCCATGTCTCCTTCTGCAGAAAGAGCCATGTAGCTCGGTGGGCCTTGCCTGGTGAAATAAAAGTTTTAGCTTAGCTTCAGATCGCTCGCACCCCGTCCACTGTTTGATATTTGACGTCCTGTCAGAGCATGCTCGTCACCCCCACTCCACCACCCCAAGGACCTTCCTAGTTTTCCCTCCATTACCGCACGGTCACCGTTCATCCTTGCCAACATGTCCACAATATTTCAGTTTCCCGTACTCGATCCCTGCTTTGGTGGTCTTGACCTGACGTAATATATGTGATATTATCTTACGTATACTGATTAACCTTCAAAATATGACGTTCAAGATGGTCTTATTGGTCGTAACTTGAAGCTATAAAGCAATAACAAAAACCCTATTAATCACGTGGCTTTTTTATGATAGTGATATTTTATGTTTTATAGGGCGTCATTAATGCAAATTGCATCTCGAAACGCTGCTAATTGTTATTAAATGCATGTTTGACATTGACAAGGAAGACACGTGTGCATTTAATGTCAAGAAATTGAAGAAAACGGACGTATTTAAAATTAGTGATTTGCTTTTACCTGCTATAGCGTTACTACTGTGTAGGTGCCCTCAGTTATGTTGTATACCTCTCGAATATATTTACGGATTGCACAGCCCGGAAATACTCCAGAAAGCGTGAATATATATGGTTTTTGTTTATTCGTAATTCAAACGTGATCTTAATTTACATATTGAACACCTTGAGCATGGCTTAGCATTCAATGTAAGACGATGATAATGCATTAATAACACATCTGGGAGTAGAATTACGAGCTCGTGTTGTTTTCCAGGTGTAACTTGCGTGGCTGCTCACTCAGCAGCATGTTAAATGGTACTTTCATCATTTAAACACTTTTTTTGCTTTGGTGGTCCTAAAGCAATGGTCAGTCACACTCACCTCCTGATGTTCACCGACACAACTGCCAGTGTCTGCGGATCTGTTATTGCCTCTCACCATGTGAATGTGATACGACTAATTGAATGCAGCTGGTGCTTGACATTGTTGTTTGCGTTGTACTGGCTCGAAATTGTTTTTAAAAACTTGGGAAATGTTCGCTGTACACAGTGGCACTCGAACGCTGTCACGGGGCAATGATAGCACACTGGACTTGCAATCAAGAGGTCATACATTCGATTCTAACCCCCAGTGCAGCCGTTGAAACAAAGGAAAGTTCCTTCAGTGCCCCCCTGCTCAACCCCTGACTGGTCGACCCAGCAACGCCATTGGGCACAACCACAGTTAGTCGACTGGCAGGTCACGTGTCGTGGAGTGACGCGTGGCTACTCCCATCTCCCATCGGTGTGAAAAGGGAGGCCAACATATCTTCTAGACGGGCTCTCCAGAGCTTCATCGAGTGAAGATGAATTCTGACAGCAGTGGCTTGGCAGGTGAATTGGATGGCCGTAGCATTACCTCGCTTTTTATTATTATACATTGACACAAAGGACATGCCACTGTGTTCCTACTCGTTGAGCACAACCAACCGCCCCCCCCAAGTTCTGCACAAAATCCCCAGACAACCTTCACTCATGCGAAGGTTACTCCTACTCAACGGCTGCCTGTGTCATCTGGAGAAAAAAAATACTAAAACCCTTTCTCTGTTCAAATCCGAGGTCAAGACCTTGCTCTTGTAGCCCCCCTGTGACTGATTGGCTCTCACGCTGATTGGCTTTCATTCACATCTTTACATCCTCTATTCTTCCATGATTGGTAGCCCAATCTTCAATGCCCCCTAAAAAGGTCAGTAAAAATGACAGTATCTCGATGCACATTTTTCCCATATGTGCATCTTTTTCTAGCTGTGGTCACATTAAGACACTTTAATCAGCTTCATCATCTATCTGATCTATCCACTGCTGGATGAAAGCATCCCCAAACCAGCGCTATATGTTATGGTCTTACGATGCAACAAGTGTCTACTTGATTGAAAGCTTTCGTGACTGCAGGGATTCATATTCTTGGTTCTTTCGGTAAAATCACGTAGAAGGGAAATAATAAAATAAAATAAATATGATTTTATTATTGTTTTATATTTATTAAAAAATATTTTTTAGTTATTTATTTTTATTAATATTATTTTATTATTTCCCTTCTACGTGACTTTACCGAAAGAACCAAGAATATAAGTGTCTACTTACAAACTGATGGAATTGTCCCATCTCTGCAGTAAATATCCTCTCAAACGCATTTCCTCCACGCTCCTTTGGCTGCCACTCATTGGTTAGTCTCAACCACTGGCCATCAACCCTCTGAGCGATGTGTTCCTGCCCAATTATTTTTCGTAGCAGTCGGTATCACGTCTCCAACTCGTGTATTTTCTCCGATCCATGTGTTCCGCCTCTTAGTTTGGTGCAACTCCAAGTTGTCATCTCTCGGAGTTTATTTTGACACTTTTCAGCTTTCTGTCCTCCTAGTGGCGGTTGTGTTTTACCATTTAGCTTTGATTCCTTCTGCTTATCGCCCTGGGTGTTTCCAGTATCTTGTAAGGATTCCGATTTAAAGCTTTCGTGACTGCAGGGATTCATCTTCTTGGTTCTTTCGGTAAAGTCACGTAGAAGGGAAATAATGAAATAATATATACAAAAAAATTAATGTTTTCTTTTTATTATTTTATTATTTCCATTCTACGTGACTTTACCCAAAGAACCAAGAAGTTGCAAGGATTCGTTGAACCGTTGAGTGAAATAGATTATTGTGCTGAGGATACGTTGCATCGAATGAGGGCTGTTAGAGGCAACCGGTTTACATTCACATCCCTTGTATGTAATTGATTCACGTGACCTAAGCAGCTACGAGAGGTGCTACATTCACCACAGTGATACATTTTTGTTGTATATACGTCCATTGAATCGTGGCCATGGATTTTGACGATGCATCAAATCGGCGACAACGTGGCAAGAGCAAGTGAATCGAATAGCGCAGTGCAGCAGTCACGTTTACCGAATTGTAAAGAGGCATTAGGTGAGACTCTGCATTGCCAAGAGAGTGCAATGTGGTGTCGTGTGCCACACATTGTGTACCAGTGGTGAGCTACACATCAGAAACTTGGGCCGTGACAACAAGGGATGGAAGTCAAGTGCACGAAGCAGAATTGAGGTTGTCTGACAAACAGGAAGGAACTCAGTGAAATGTGAAGTAAAATAATAGTTTGCAGTTGAAGAAAGCTCTATGAGTGCCTATATTGAATTGGTAGGAACATTAGAATATAATGGGGAACACACCATGCTGTTAAACAGGATCCCCCTCAAGCGGAAATACGCGGGGGGGGGGGGAGCAAAGGGGGCACATCCAAGCAAGAAATGGAGTGAAGTGCCGAGGAAGGACGTGGCAGGTAGCGGAGAGAACTGGAGAGTGGTGGAGGTCGAGTCAGGATGAAGGGAATGCGCACATCAACAGAGCCAGCGACACGCCTACACAAAGGAGGAATGACACGTGATGATGATATGAAGAATCATTCTAGGATTTACCCTTTCTGGCAATAAAACAGGTGTTTAAGATGTTAAAATACTAAATAGATACATTTAGGGTTGTGGTAGTGATAGGGGTTGGGGCAGTGATAGGGGTTGGGGCAGTGATAGGGGTTGGGGTAGTGATATGGGCTGCGATAGTGATAGGGGTTGGGGTAGTGATAGGGGTTGGGGCAGTGATAGGGGTTGGGGCAGTGATAGGGGTTGGGGTAGTGATATGGGCTGCGATAGTGATAGGGGCTGGGGTAGTGATAGGGGTTGGGGTAGTGATATGGGCTGCGATAGTGATAGGGGTTGGGGTAGTGATAGGGGTTGGGGTAGTGATATGGGCTGCGATAGTGATAGGGGTTGGGGTAGTGATAGGGGTTGGGGTAGTGATATGGGCTGCAATAGTGATAGGGGTTGGGGTAGTGATAGGGGTTGGGGTAGTGATATGGGCTGCAATAGTGATAGGGGTTGGGGTAGTGATAGGGGTTGGGGTAGTGATAGGGGTTGCGGTAGGCCTGGTCGTAGCTGGGGGGGGGCAAGGGTAGGGAGGAGCAGTCGGATGGGCGAGAGGAAAAGAGATGGGGGCTAATAGTAGGTTTTTTACCCTTTTAACTGGTACAAAACTGACACCTTTATTCAAGGCATCATGTTTGCAATGACCACAACACAAGTAGTCAAAAAAGCAAACAAGTGAGATGGGGGCTGTTTTAGGGGAGGAGTGGCAGCACGTGAGTGAAGGTGATGGTTTTACGTGCGGTGGGAGTTTTTTCCGGTGAATGGGAAGCAAAAAGGCAAAAGTCACTGGAGCTTGACTGGACGCAGGGCGCGAGGGAGGCACAGACCGGGACATTCGAGATTGGGAGCATCGTGGACGGAATGGGAGAGAGTGAGGTAATCAGATCACAAGGGGCGTGAATTGTTACATGACTACTCGACACCGTTCACCCTCCCCAAAACCGTCAAATTGACAAAATTGGTATTTTAGATCTTGTCTCTTGGATTTCTCTTCACTTGATACAGTAAATTTGGCTGTGACGGTCCCACCTGAAGACGGAGATTTGTGTTGCCTCCGAAACGTCGTGATTTAATTGAGTTATTTTCATTTATTATTATTATTTTACTTAATTTGCCCCAAAAATGGGCAGTGACTATGACTTGATTGCTTACATCTGATTTATTTTATAGGGTAGGTATAACAATGACAATGTAAAATGCGCTTGATTAACAGTGGTGTTCATAATAAGATCTTACTCTTTGGTAATTTCAGATCATTTTAATCAGTCAAAATATATTGCCTGTATTTATGTTCGAATTACACATACTGTGCATTGCATGTGATTGTACAAACGCATACTTGCAGTGGTAGCCAAGGAATGGAGCGTCCGCTAATGAGATTGAACAATTAAATCCGGTAAAACTCATAAAGTAATACGTTTTGATGGTTTGGGGAGGCCTTCATCCAGCAGTGGATTGACCATGGCTGATGATGGTGGTGATAATGCATTGTATTGGATTCTATCAAGGCCGTAGCCATGGAATCAACATTGGGGGGGACCAAATCTTTCAGGGTCTCTGGGGGTCCCAACCCAGAAAAATATCTAAATTTGAAAACTCATTTCCTGCCTAAAATATTTAAAAAATTCACTAACACATGGCATAGACTTTTTATTTATTTTTTACAATGTCTAATAGTGTATTGTATTACACTGTTCTGTTTTTACTTTTTTTTACCATTTCTTGTTTCATTGTATGTAATGGCAGAGATTAAGGATTAATAAAGTACAACCATAACCACAATCATATAAACAGATATCTATGCATTGATTTATATGAAGACAAGTCCAGATATTGTGGCCAAGGTTTAGCAAATTGTTTTTATTTACATAGCATAGCAAATTTTTTTATAGCAATATATTGGGGGGGAAATTTTAAGCATATTTGAATATTGTTCCCCCCAATATATATTATAATTACGGCCTTGCTTTCTATAGAATCCTTAAGATGCATTAGACGTGTATGGTCATTACTAAAGTGGTACATTAATTTATAATTTTCACATTAATTTTCTTTCTGTCAAAATATTAAATTATCTTTGGTGAATAATCAGTATTATTTAGAAGTTTGGCGGATTGATGATTTATTCAAATTCCGTGATTACCGAAAAATATAAATAATTGGGTTCGAGCAGTGTGTATTCCAAATTGGTTTTTACACTTTTCATCTGGAGTTTTTTTTTACGAGGTACAAAATTTTTTTTTTGCAAGCGAAATACAGTCGGGCAAAATAGTGCACCTTTTCTCATGTGAAATATAAAATATCTGCTTAAAATAGTTACATTTTTTAGGTCTTCCGTTTTTTTTCATACTCAGACCTTTCATTATTACAAAAATGAACAAAATCTCTTCAAAGTAAATTTAACACTTACTGCCAGATTCTATCCTACCTTCAAATGACCTTGCTGAATGTATTACTTTTCCAATTGTGTTATTATCATCCTTCCAAGTGTGTTAACTGCATACTGAAACTTTTTATGGCAGGGCTGTAGAATAGCGCAGATATTACCACAACCACAGGCATCTTGTTCCTATTAATTCAGCTTGAGTCTCTGCATGTGCTTGCCATGGAAGACCGTTGAGCGTAATGATTTGCACTGTTTGAGCTGTTGCCATCAGGCAGACGATTCAGATCAGTCAAAACAAGGACAAACAGATTCAAACTGAGCTTTTATCCTACAGCGATCACCACACTCAATAATGTTAATTAATTATTAAGTAATAGTATTTTCAATTGACTGTGAAATAGAGATGTGCAATGACAAAATGTAACCTTATGTGGGTATGTGGGTATACTTGGGCTGTTTTTATATATAGTATAAATTGATTATCTTTCATTTAATTTTATTTTTATTTTCTTGTTTTATTTAATTTAAATTTATGAATGATGCCCTGACTGGTGAGCATTTTAAATTTCGTTGTACTGGTGACAATGACAATAAACGATCTATCTATCTATTATAGGGCACGAGCTTAAATGCCTCGGCAAACTCAAAGTGCCTTATGTCACCAACCATTCCCGTGCCCTGCTGCAGTCTCGCTAAGGGACCCCCCCCCCCGTCACAGTGGCAGCTGTCCCTGTGCAACACGAGGAGTCAGCAGCACCGACCTGCTCATGAGCATTTATTCTTTCTGCACTCGACCATTGAATGTGACGTGCTCCTGTGCCGGCTGCAATGTGCACTGATGACGATTGCTTGTGTTGCGGTCGAAACGTCGTGATCTATTTTATTTTATTTTTATACCCCACGTGACTTTACCGAAAGAACCAAAGAGTATGGATTACTGTAGTCACGAAAGCTTAAATCAAGAAAAAAAAGAGTATAAAAATAGATGTATTGATTGACGTGGAATGCATAGCGAGTATCATCGCCGCTGAGCCAATTGTGAAAATCATTGTATGAGGTACATCTGCAGCCCTGAGATTCCTTTGTCATGTCACTGCTGGTGGAAGAGGCTCCACTAGGAGCTCTAGGTAACTCATCTTGAGTGTACATTGGCCTACTCTTCCACACTGGCCAGACATCTTGGAAGGGGTGGGGGCACCCACACATTACCCCACCACACACGACCTGCCGATCAGCTAACTGTGGTGCACACCTTTAAACCGCCGTGTGGACGGACTGGATTGAATAATGATACAGTGATACAGCAATCGTGCTGTGACGGTTCCACCTGAAGACGGAAGCTTGTGTTGCCTCCGAAACGTCGTGATTTTTTTTTTATTAATTTAAAAAAAATTTCCTACGTGACTTTACCGAAAAAACCTAATAATTTGAATCCTTGTAGTCACGAAAGCTTCAAATCTAGAATGGATTGAATAAACTTGCTCCATTATCTCCACTGCCTTGCCAAAAGGTGAAATCGAACCAGCGACCTCTGATTTGCCAGCGCGATGACTTTTGCTCCACGGCGAGCATCACACTCGTTGGACAGCTCGTGCATGAATAGTTTCTTCTGCAATTACCCGTGCAGGTTAGACATTTTCATTTCTTCCGTGGATACAATTATTTTCTCGGGGTTGCCCCTTCGCAATTTGAACATAATGACAATGCAATTCCGATCATCAACTTTTACGCGACCTTTGCCCGCAGAGATTCTTTCACAGCACAGCAATGAAAAAGATCCGTATCCAAACAAATGCAGAATGTGAGCCCCAGTGTACTGTCAGTTTTGAAGTTTAAATACCACATTTTTTTCACGGTTTAAAGGCAGAGCCAGCAGACCAACAATATCCGACAGCCCCTCTTGGTTTCATTGAGCAGCTCGTGGTGTTTTCTTTTTTAATTGACTCGGGGGTTTCATCACAGGCTCCTTTGGCCAGCCGAGCTGACAACCGCCGTAAACAGTGGCTTGCGAATTCAACAACAAAGAAGCAACGATAATTGAACCTTATGGCGGTACCCTGGGGTACCATAGCATAATGTCCGTGATGCAGTCACGTTTAGTCTCTGTTGATGGTCGGCGATGCGGCAATCGACTCATCTCGACGAGCTGTACACGATGCACTATTCAAAGTTTAATTTCTCGATAATGGATTTTTTTATGCTAATGTTTGGCGTTTCGACATCACGGAGTGGCACTGATTTCGGATTGATTGGTACCCCAGTCGCAGAGTTAAGTAAGACCCCTGGAAAAAAATAGTGTCCCAGAAATAAAATATTTAATTGCCTCGGCCCATTTTGTATTATTTGGTACCCTGGGGTACCGCCATGAGGATCAGTTATCAACCGGCTGCACCGCAGCACCATTTGCAACGCACCAAAACAAAACTCAGTGTCGCCCGTCAGGGATTCAAACGCGTCCGATAGGATACGGAGCAATGAAAGCGGTTCGTATGCACGCGTTATGTGGATTATTACATTGCAGGGTCGTGCGATGTGGCAGTGGTTTTGGGGAGGCCTTCATCCAGCAGTGGATTGACCACGGCTGATGGTCACGACGATGATTATTGCCGTGTGCGTTTTTCTATTTTTGTTTGAAACGGGGAAACTGATAAGTAAATTACACAGTCGCAATATACACCCTAAACCGCATCACCACAAACCATGGCAGCTGATGCAGATACTCAATGCACAAATGGAATATAAAAAAACCTCTCTGATGTACTGCCCAGAAGGGACCATGGAACTCATCAATATTCAATGCCCCATGAACACATGTGAAGGAGGCATCAAAGTGGCACATTCGGCTACTTCTGAAGCAATTATATATGACTCGGCCACCTCGATGCAAAATCATAGTTGTCGTTCTACCACGACATCAGACATACGAAGAAGATCGTCGCAATTGTTCTGACTTTGTATGACACTTCATGATAATTTTGGGTTGAAGCTTTCGTGACTGCAGGAATCCATACTCTTTGGTTCTTTCGGTAAAAGTCACGTTGGTAGAAAAAATTATACAAGCAATCGTCGATTGCCGATTGCATGTGTGGCGATCGAAACGTCGTGATCTATTATTTTTCTACCTGCGTGACTTTACCGAAAGAACCAAGGAGTATGATAATTGGTTTTTACCCTTCTATCTGGCAACTTCATGATTATTAGGACCGTTATTTCAGCCTCGTGGCGGGACCCAGGGATCCTGAATAAACGGAAACAAAAATCGTGATTAATTTTAATTTATTTTTGGCGACTCAGTCCCACCGCGCGCACATAAACGCCGCGACCCACCTGGCGCGGATCATTCTGTTGTCATGTCGTGTCCAAGCGCAGCAGCGAGGACGCATGCGCAGAAGAGCTGAACAAGCGAATGTACTCCATGCTCGGGTATGGGCAGGATCACGTCTTACCCAAAACCTGCTCAAACTGCCTACACGACTTAAGTCCTTTAGTTGTCATCACGGTATGCATTATACAGTGAAACTGCTCTCTTATCTCCATGATTATTTGTGACTCACCAATGTCTGCAGCCAGGATCAATCGATGACAATCCTATTACCTGCAGATATTTAACAGATGAGATGCGTTGCACCGTTAATTCCTCCTGTTTGATAAAATACTTCTCTTGTCCGTATGCATCTGTGCAGCTAGTTTTTGTTTTGCGGTTAAGCCATAGTCCCCACATACCGCTCGTATCAATGCGGATAAGAGGAGCGGCGACCCACTGCTCTGTCGAGTAACATTGGTATAAACGCTTGTTACAATATTAACATCGCATTGAAAACGCGCTCTATTTTACGTACTGTTTACAAAGTGTGTTCACAAATCCACACTGAGAAACACGATGATTGACAGAGGGGTGTAAATTGTTTTTTCGATAGTGTATTTAAATAGAGGTACTGCAGGTAAGTAGTCTTCAGTTTTAAAGGCATAGCTTAACAAGACAACACGTGCCACCATCCTTCAAACCCATTGATGAAAAAGAGCAACGTTTTTGTTTACATTATAATATAATGTTTACGCGAGAGCCGGGGGCTTATGGGACCCTGGGGTCCCGCCATGAGGTTCATTTGGACAACAGAAGCGTGCTTGTCAAGCCTTATTTTAATGCGCCACGTTTGTCAGAGTTGTCAGTAGATGCAACGTGAACCTAAAGCAGTGATGTCTCCCCAAGTGAGACTTTTTAGATTATTTTGCTGGTGTCCATTTCCACGTGATAAGCCACTTTGTTGATTTATCATTTGTAGCCAGTTCGCTTCTGAAAATTAAGCTAATAGCTCAGTGAGATTTACTTGGTAGATAAAAAAATAGTTTAGTTTTATTTGTGTATGTTTAAGTGGTTTGTTTACCTTTCCTATGCTTTGCACTTGTATCGTTTGTTTGTATTGTTTGTTGATGGAACATTCTGACCTGCCCTTACTGGACATCTGTGAATAAAGGGATTTATAGCTCATCGGATTCCTCCAATATAAAAACATATTCTGATCCTGATTTTTTCATAAATACTGCAAACCATACCGTTATCCTTTGACCCAAAAGCTTGGGTGCATTTTTTTTTTATCACAAAGCATCCATGGAAATGTCATTTGGAGGTTAATCTTGGCAAAGTTTTTTTTTTAGATAAGCCTATCACCATGTTAGATTAGGATGGCTCAAGTAAACCATTATTATATCTGTAGATAATGCTTCTCAATGGCACAGATTAAACAATATGAATAGCTGGCTGCGGAAACTCTCCAATATCCTAATTGGAGAGTTCTAATACCCAACATACTGTAACTACCAAATGTATAGTGCAACCAGCTCAAACATCTGAAATAGAGCAAGAAAATACGTAAATTGTTCCTGAAAAAAATATCCACTGAAATTAAAATGTTTTTGCTGGCCCCTTTTTTGCTATAGAATTTCTAAATTGCAAAGATTAAACGTTATAGTTTTAGTCCACACCGGTTGCACGAATGCATGATTATTGTTGTTTATATCTAACAAACCGCATCCAGAGTGCCTAATACAGTCAGTTATTGCTTTAAGGAATTTACATAAATTTGTAAATTAGATTAACTTTGTTTGACTCCAAGGGTTGATGGTCTCTTGTAAACAACAGCGGTTTCTGTGCCTGTGTATTACATACACCGCAGATAATCAACTGCAGTTACATAATTCACACTTCAGAGAAAACATTATTTTATGTTAATTACTTTTGCTTAATTAAACGTCTTCAATTAAAATTAAATGCCTCATTGTTTAAAAATGTACACTCCTGAATATGTGTAAAAAAATGGCAACCAAGATTAGATTCCCTGAAAAGTTAAGATTTAATTATGATTTTAATAAATAGCTCCAAATTCTGTTTCTTAATTAGCAACCTTAAATTACCAAAACGTTGTTGCATCGGGTCTAATTGTGCATAAAATAGCTGTCCAGAGGGGTGTAATGATCTTATAAATGTTACATTACTGCCTCAATAACTGTTACCAGTGAATGAGTTACTTTTAACTGTGCCAATGGAATGAGAGAAGTTAAAGGTGCAGCCCTGCAATTGCTCACTTACGACACTGCTGGTGGGGCCTCCACTCGAGGCAGCTCTAGAGAATCCCTCTGGAGGGTTTCGTGGCCTACTCGTCCACGTTGTTCAGACGTACGTACATTTACTCTTTGGTTCTATCGGTGAAGTCACGTAGGTATATAAAATATACAAAAAAATCACGAAGTTTCGGGCGCAACACAAGCATCTGTCATCAGGTGGGACAACCACAGCAAGAAACCTACGTGACTTTACCGAAAGAACCAAAGAGTATGGATCCCTGCAGTCACGAAAACTTCAAATCTAGAATGTACGTACATATGTTACATTTCTGTCGCATCCTATGTAGCCAACTATGCTAATCGGAGGTGTGGTGAAACTGTGTACTCGGATGGTTAATATTGTGGGTTTACTCTCCAATACACCGATGTGCTGAACTAGTAACGAATTAGCATGTTTTGTCTACGTGTCAGGTGGTGGCAGTTTCAACGACATTTATATTTTACGTTATTTAACCTAAAAAAAACTTTACTATTGATAATGTTGGTCGCGAAAGCCTACGTGTAAAACTGAAGGGGTGTGAGTACCCACACTTGACCTCACCACATGTGACCGGCCGATCAACTAATCACGGTGTACCCACATTTACACCGATGCTTGAACAAAGGTGGAGGGCATTTAAGAAAATTTGCCCCCATTGTATTCAGCTGCCGCCACCGGCGGATCGAATTGAACTCGCGACCTGTGGGTCACGTAGAGTCGAGTGGTGTGCTCACCCTTACGCCACTGTGGTGGCAGCGTCGTCGAAAAATAATTATTATAACTACACGTACATTTTTCGATTTAGAGCTTTCGTGACTGCAGGGATTCATCTTCTTGGTTCTTTCGGTAAAGTCACGTAGAATGGAAATAATAAAATTTAAAAAATATATATATATAATAGAATCATTCTCACGACGTTTCGGCCACAACGCAAGCAGCCGTCCACAGGTGAAGAACAGAGTCTGACTCTGTCTTCTCGACAGACCTGTTCTTCACCTGAGGACGGCTGCTTGCGTTGTGGCCGAAACGTCGTGAGAATACTTTTATAATGTTTTATTTTATTATTTTATTATTTCCATTCTACGTGACTTTACCGAAAGAACCAAGAAGATGAATCCACGTACATTTACAAGATCTGACGCAGTTGAAGATCTGAAGCACAACAACGAGAGTGACGACCTCTGTTCTGAGCACGCAGGAACATGACAACACGCGTAACGCCAGACTTCCCTTGCTCTTGTTATTCTTGTAGCTGTTCATCTGACAATCTGAAACGTTGACACAGACCCTGGACAAAACAACATATCCTGCTAATTTATCAACCCCGACGCAGTGCTAACTCTGTGACTTGGTCCAACGGCTTATTTTTATTATCATGGGCAATTGTTGAGGAATATTAAACAGCGGTGCATTGATTAATTTCAGAAATTCTCTCACATGTTTCTCACGAAAGATTAGTGACACCGGGACCACCCTTGGTTTTGAGTGCCTTGTGTAAATTGGCTTCGTTCCATGCTCTAACGACAGGGGATCGGAAAAGGCTTGCCCAGAAATGGCTCGCCCAGAAATGGCTCGCCCAGAAATCCTTGCAAAGTGTTTTTTGTGGGATAACGTAAATTCCCATTTGACAACATTCCCAGACATACAACATATTTGAACCTCAAACGACCGAACCGGAGAATGATATTTACTTAGAGGCATTAACTTTACAATTTTCTACCAATAGGGTTTTCCCCCTTTTTTCTGGCAACAAAACTGACACCTTTTGCAGGGAATCATGTTAACATTAACCGCAAAAGGTGTCAGTTTTGTTGCCAGAAAAAAGGGGAAAAACCCTATTAGTATATTTTGGTACTGGCAAAGGAGGCCTCGTGATGAAGATGCTTACCCCGAATTCTCATTACTCTGATAGTGCGTTGTCTTTGAACTGTGCGCCTTTTGGCGTCATCTGGTCGAACACCAAATGAGACTAGGCTCTAAGAAAAGCGGTCTCTGGTGTGGACCAATCAGTTTCAAGGACAATGCAAACATTATAAGAGTATTGTTTTGTGTTTGCATTTGACTGCAAGTATTGTGGTTAATGTTAATATGATTCCTTGTAAAAGGTGTCAGTTTAGTTCCCAGAAAAAAGGGGAAAAACCATATTAGTATATTTTGGTACTGGCAAAGGAGGCCTCGTGATTTACAATTCTCTATCAAGCAGCCCTGTATATTTGCAACTTTAAATGGCTATGCATACCTTTGGATCTACGCTGGAGCTAACCGAGTTTAGCTTTGCAATGCTCTTCTGTTCATCTGTAAAGAGTGCGACTTCCAAACCGAAGCCACATTTCAGAACAAAAGCGAATATGCCACGGCAAAATTAAACGTTTGCTAATCCATAGCTGTGTCGCAGCCTGTGCCAAGAATAGGGAAGCTGCCATCTGGTCTCATCACAGATAAATTCATGACATCTTCTGAACTATGGCAATATTGGCGGAAGGACACTGTACATATGATGTATTGTCTTTAAAATCCATGCGCGTTTGTTGGTATGTGCGTTTGGGATGGTTCCCTGATTTCGCTGAAAGTGTTTCATGTCCCAGAGGCTTTTAACTGCTGGCCGCATATTGCCTGCCCAGACTGCTATCGTATTACACCCTCGCACTGTTGGAGACGTTGAATAGGCAGGTGCATTACTTAGTTTGAATTGTTCTGAAGGGTAGTCAATACTTTCTGGAAGATGGAGTCGAGTATAATTATCACGTAAAAAACAAGGCAGAGGTGTTATTTAGCAAACTGCCCTTGGTATTCAAGGGCATTTTAATTTAATGAAATCTGAGGTCTAAACAATATTATTGGTAGGCTTAAATAGCGGTAGACTTAAATAACAATGTAGTTTAGTGCTATATATTTTTGGTTATTTAATGCCTATGGAATAAAGTGCCAACATTAACTTTAGTGGAGTGTGCGTGTTGGTGTACTGTATATACATCGTATGCTGTGTAGTATAATGCCTGTATATCTATAAATTAAACGGACAAATTACGAATAATTGTTTTGTAAAATGTATTAAATGGGTGTCAACATTTTAAATAATGAATCAACTTGGTACAAATGAAAATCACGACGTTTCGGAGGCAACACAAGCTTCCGTCTTCAGGTGGAACCGTCACAGCACGATAGCTGTATCACTTGATACAGCTGTTCAAGTGATACAGCTATCATGCTGTGACTGTTCCACCTGAAGACGGAAGCTTGTGTTGCCTCCGAAACGTCGTGATTTTTATTTTATTTTTATTTTACTTTTATTAATTTAAATTTTTTACCTACGTGACTTTACCGAAAAAACCTAAGAGTATGAATCCTTGCAGTGACGAAAGCTTCAAATCTAGAATTGGTTCAAATGGGTAGAGCGGTGGAAGTGGTGAGTAAGGTTCGAGAGCAAACACAGAGCAAATTGTCCAAAGCTGCACTTAGGGAGAAGAAATATACAGACAGATGATGATTCGAGACTAAAGATTGACGACAAAAATACAAATAACCGGCTTAAACGACTCGGAAATGAATGCGAAAAGAAATCGGAGCACAGGTCAATGTTACAAATTCGCTCTGATGATAACCAAAGTCAATCCACATCTTGGCATGAATGAAAAAAAAACTAAAAATTAAGAGCGGTGGGTTTTGTGTGTGCACCCAGCCCCAGCAGCCACAGTCAATACATCGTGAATGGATGTTTGTGGCAGAAAAGGAAACCAACTGTCAATTGTGTCTAACTGTGCCTAATTGTGCCTGACCCGCTACTGATTATCATTAAACAACCAAGAGCAAAGTGCCTGTGGTGAGCTGGGGCATGCGCACCGCACAAATAGCGCTCCGACTTTTTTTTTCTCCCCGTGGCTGCTGAAGTATAACGTGCTACTACTATGCGCACAGTGAATGTTTATTGCCTGCGTTTGTAGCCAGTGCTGTAGGTGTGGAATGGGAATAGGATTGACTGTAAGAAATCTGAAGCACATCTGGTCTGCGCGCTCAGTTGCAAACGCCCACACAAACGTCGTGAGGATTATTTTATTATTATTATATTTTTATTATTTTATTACTTCCCTTCTACGTGACTTTACCGAAAGAACCAAGAAGATGAATCCCTGCAGTCACGAAAGCTTTAAATCGAAATAGGGCTCACATTCTTTTGAGAACGACACCCGACCACGGTGTTGTCTGTCACTGCATGGCAGCGACTGTCGGTTTATCACATCTGCTGCCGTTTTATTTTGATGTTGCCCCAAAAACAATAGCACCACAATGCACTTATTCAGGTATTGTTGATGCGCTTTTTCGGCGTGTGCATTTTCGTGTTGTTTTGAAGTTCTACAGCCCGAACTTTGGTTGTTTTGATAGGTTCTCGTCATTTATAAACTTGACCAGAAACTTTACTTCAATTTTGAAACACGACAATTTCCGCGGCCCATGGTCAGCATCCTCTCACTCCTGCCGAGGGCTTCTTGGCTCTCACGCCTCGCCTGTCGCCCCCACTGATGCCCTCTTCTTCACCCCATGTGTGCAGATGCGACTGACTCTATTGTATGTAGGGTGTGTAGCCATATATGCCTACCGATACTACTGACTATTGTATGTAGGGTGTAGCAAGGCCGTAAGTATAATATATATTGGGGGGGGGACACATCCCCCCCCCCCCAATATTCAAATATGCTCAAAATGTCCCCCCCAATATATTGCTAAAACAATAAAAAAAAATTGCTACGCTATGTTCATAAAAACAACACTTTGTTAAACCTTGTCCACAATATCTGGACTTGTCTTCATATAACAATGCATAGATTTCTGTTTATATGATTGTGGTTATGGTTGTACTTTAGTTATCCCTAATCTCTGCCATTACAAACAATGAAACAAGAAATGGTAAAAAAGAAAAAAACAGAGCAATGTAATATTAAACATTATTGTAAAAAGAAAAATGAAATGTCCATCCCATGTGTTAGTGAATGTTTTTATATTTTAGGCAGGAAATTCGTTTTAAAAATTTTTTTTCTGAGGGGGGGGGACCCCAGACCCCCTGGAAAATTTAGTCCCCCCCAATATTGACTCCCTGGCTACAGCCTTGGGGTGTAGTCATATATGCCTACAGATACTACTGACACTATTGTATGTATGGTGTGTAGGTGTATATGCCTACAAAATAAATTTCCTTTTGGGGGGGGGGGGGTCGACCATTGTTGTAAACCTGTTGGATAATGCCGGGCTTCCATAATAGGTGGTTGTGTGGGACACAAGCACTCTCAAGCACATGCAAGCCTACAGAGGGCATTGTGAGATGAGCATAATTAATCAATATCCACTGTGAATGTGTGTTTTTTTTAAATTTCCCATTAGTTGGGTGAATTTGGTTCTGGTTACAGAGATATTGTTTAATTGGCAAAGACCATGGTGGCATCAAACAAGATGCGTTGAATGTGATGTTTTTGTGAATTTTAGAGAATGGCACAAATAATGATTTCCCAGATAATGTATTTTTTTTATCGCTGGCATTCTTATCACAATAACTATTGTAATAATGCAGTATGAAGCTCGCTTGTGTTTACAACATGGTATACAATGCACAACATGGTTTAGAAGACTGATGACGAAATCCGGTGGGTAGATTGGGTGAGTGGAAAAGAGAACCAAGATAATTAATTTAAATTAAATTAAGTAAAGGTTATAAAAAAGGGGGTAAAGGTGCAGCCCTGCAATTTCTTGCTCATGCCACTGCTAGAAAAATAGACACCACCAGGCGGAGCTCTGCAGAACCCTTTTAGGGTGCATTTTGGCCGAATCTTAAATGCTCGCCAGAATCCTGGGACGGGGGGTCGGGGGGGGTACCCACACTTTACCTCACCACACGTCACCTACCGATTGACTGTAGGGCACCCATTTCATCCGCTGTTAGATAGATGTGAGGGAGGGGGAATCTAAGAGACTTGTCCATTGTATCAACTGTGCATCGTGTCAACCGCCTCTGTATTGCCAACCATTGTGGTAACCATAACACTAAGGCAGCACCGAAATATAAAAAAAACTAATTTTTTATAGGGCATCGTTCCTTCTAAAGATACGTTAACTACCTCGCCTGGTATGCAGGAGGTCGTGGGTTCGATCCAGACCCTGACGCCTGTATATTTTGAGTTTGCATGTTCTCCCCGTGGTCGCGTGGATTTTCCTCCGGATCCTCCGGTTTTTCCCTCCACATTTAGACACATTCGATTCGAGCATTTTGCTGCGATAAATTTCCACGTGATAAGCCACTTCGTTGAGCTATCAATCGTGGCCAAGTCACGTCTGAAAACAAAGCTATATAGCTCATTGGGCCTTACCTGTTAAAAATAAAAATAGTAGTAGTACAAAGTGCAATTATGGTTGCGGTATCATCGTTATTGGAATATGTTGCGGGCAACACTGTTTGCAGTGCACGCATCAAATGTCGTCTCAACCTCATCTTGTTGTTTCGCCCCCCTCCCCTCCAGACCCCATAGACAACGACGGGGACCTCGCGTTTGGGAGTATGTCCTACGACGACCTTCCGCCACCTCCGTCGCCCCTCACGGAACCGTGGCCCAACTTTCCCACCATGCAGTGCTACCCACTGCCGCCCGAGACGGTGGCACGGGAGCCGCCGCTGAGCAAATCCCGCTCGGCGGGCGTGCAAGTGCCTTCCTTCTGCAGCTCCTACGACTCTTACAGCCAGGAGAGCGACGGTGAGGCCGCAACTCACGAACAAAAGACAAAGATCTCTTTGATATTCTTAGGTTTTTTCGGTAAAGTCACGTAGGTAAAACATAAAAATTAATAAAAAAATGAATAAAATAAAAATCACGACGTTTCGGAGGCAACACAAGTCTCCGTCATCAGGTGGGACCGTCACAGCCAGATTAGCTGCATCAAGTGAGGCAATGATTCAAGATGTAATCCTCCCCCCTCAACTTGCTTTTAAGGGATTACATCTTGAATCATTGCCTCACTTGATGCAGCTAATCTGGCTGTGACGGTCCCACCTGATGACGGAGACTTGTGTTGCCTCCGAAACGTCGTGATTTTTATTTTATTTAATTTTTTATTAATTTTGATGTTTTACCTACGTGACTTTACCGAAAAAACCTAAGAATATGAATCCTTGCAGTCACGAAAGCTTCAAATCTAGAATCTCTTTGATATCTGTCTGCTTATATGTCTGTCTATATGTTTCTGGTTCTGTGTTTTATCTCCCTCTCAAATTTTAGCATTCTCAGGAAGAACGTAATCAACCAGATAGGGTGTTGACTGTTATGTTATCCGACTCTCTGTTGTATTACATTACATTTCTAAGTATACTAGATTTGTGTTTCTATTTAATTTATACCTGATGATGATTGCTTGTGTTGCAATCGAAACGTCGTATGCTAGTATTTAATTTATTATTTTATCTTTATACGTGACTTTACCGAAAGAACCAAAGAATAATTCCTGCAGTCACGAAAGCTCCAAATTAAGTTTGACAAAAATCTCGCCCGTGTCGTACTTCTTAATCGTGATTTGCTGCTGATTCGGGCGCCCATTGCGCCAGGGCATCTCGGAGCGCTTCACACTCGATAAGCGACTCATATCTCTCATCTTACACATTTAAAGGGCAATGCCCCTGCCCCCACCTTACATGAGAGACTGCCTGACAAGACCAGGTGTTGTAAGTTTGGGCTGTGTGGTGGCCAGGATTTATTTATCGACGCAGCAATAGATGATTGAATCTATCTGTAAAAAGGTTTGACTGTGTTACGATATCGTCCTCGTATCCGTGGGTTACCCCCGGGTGATCCAGTTTATCTTCCCTATGAATACACTCATTTAATGGAATTGGCTAAGCATCCCAATGTAGCATAACCCACTCCTGAAGTGGTATCCTCATAGATGGCGATGAGTTCCTGTATAAAGAAAATGATAAATACCATATTTCCAGATTACATGATGCCCTTTCACCCCTGTGTTGTAAATCAGAAGTTTGGGGTGGTTCTAATAATCCGATCGAGGTGCATGTGTGTTTGAGAGAGAGACTATAGTTTTGTGTAACTTTATTGACACTGGCCACACTTTTTGAGGCGCATTTTACTTTACAGAGAGCTTTATAATCCAGAAAATACGGTATTACCTTTGCGTAAAGTCATAAAGGGTGGCAAAGGTTTAGCTTCGTGCAATATCCATATATTCACTGCAATCCAAATGAAATATTGGCACTTATAATCCAAATTTTAAGAGGTGTTACTTTTGCATTCGAAAAGGGTGACAGTGATTTTGCTTAGCGCAGTGCCCCTGATTCACTTGCGCTCTTCATGACACATTGGCACCTAATAATCCAGATAATAAGGTGTTACTTTTATAATTGTAAAATGTGGGATTTTTTTTGCTGAGTGCAGTGCCCATGTTATGCACCGTTATCCTTTGTGGCACATTACCGCGTGGCTACGCAAGGGTGCAATTTGGGAAACTGAGAGACAGGTGGCATTTGAGTGTTTTACATTTCATGATTAAATGCACATTCCAAAGCCAGCAGCCACAGGTGTGTCGATTTAGCGTGCCTTGCCGGTGGCAAACGTTCCTAAATTGAATTTCATATCCTGTTCAATTTCAGAGAGCTGGTGCGGAAATCCCTGCACAGCAAGTGTGCAGCTCCCCGTATGTTGTTTTCAAATCCTCGGGAAACAGTCCTTGGCTCAGAGTATAAAATAACATTCAATCATTTCAGGCATATTTGTGTGCAAAGTCATAAAACCAAAATTTAAATTGTAGCGTGTAGTGTTTTTGTTTTGTATATATATAAATGTTTTTACCGAGGCAATGTGGAGGGCCCGTTACATCACGTTGTGAATCACGTACACACGCCGTCAACAGAAGCCAAACCGAGTGTGAAGAGCAGGGGATAGAAAGATGGGTGAACGAGCTCGCTGCCCCAATGTTAGATTTGTATTTTTTTGTTATTAAATACATAAATTGTATGAAAATATTTTTGTACACATCTTATGAGAGAAGGCTTTTGCAGAAGTTGACATTCTGTGTCGTGTGTTCAGCTAGAATGCTGCTTGATGTAACCCAAGTGGAGGCATTACTTCACCCCGTGAACTTCTTCCACTCTAAGCCCCTTGGCCTTTAGGCCTGTTGGGGCATGACCGTTTGCATTACTGATATCCCCTGACAGTCATCTGTCCACTTCTCTCCCTGCCCGTCGCCATGTCAATCGACTGAGACGGCTTCAGCCCCATCTAACGTCTGATGCTTGGCATCCTCTCAGATCGGGGTCTTCCTCCTCCTCCTCCTCCCCCCCCTTTTGAGTTTATTCAAAATAACCATGGGCACTGCACACCAGTAACTAACTGATCCTGTCATTCACCGCACGGTTGGTTACGTACGGCGCGAAAGACATTCAACATATATACACACGTAAATTTAAATCTGATCATTTTACTTTTAATTTAAACAAATGTGTATATATATTGATCGTTGATGGGTTTGTTTGAGAATCAATGTCAACTAATGATAAACTACTGCTCTTACGAATCATCATCATCATCCATGGCCAATCCACTACTGTGGATGAAGGCAGTCTCAAAGCCACCACAACCACCACCATCTCTCGCAATCCTCTGGCGGTGCAACAACGAACTGAGCGCTTGCACACGCGAGCTGAGGTCATGACCCCATGTCGTCGTCGGTGAACGACCTCTCTGGCTGCTGCTCCGTCATCGCTGTTGTCCATCGGCCACCATTCCTTCTGGAGACGTTTCCTGCCTGAGCCCCCCCCCCCACTTATTGCATCACCCGACGCTAGCAGCAGCCTCAATGAATCACAGAGCTCAATTATCATATACTGGGCCGAGTGCTTCATTTATTAGCGCGGATTTTAAATTATTTATTCAGAACTAATGCAGTGCTCTGTGGCACCACAATGATGCATGTATATGCTGTATGAATGATGCGTATAAGTGTGCAATATGGTAATGTAGGTGGATTGTGCGTTAATTCTCCACATCCTTCAACTGAGATATTAATTAATCAGAAAGTATTCTATGAGAGGACAGGATTTAATATATTACTTTTGTGTGTTAATTTTTTTTTATGCAGGGGTTTAACCGAGGGAAATTTAACAGTGTGGTACGTCACGTTGATCAGCGGTGAAGTTGTCGTGTGGAAGTTAGCACAGCGCACTTTAAAACCCGTCCACCCGAGTTTTATTTCCAACAAGCGATATCGGGAAATATGGTTAAACAGCTACCATAGCGGAAAATAATAATAATACTTACATTTTATATTGAGTCATTCATGCCAACAGCATCCCACAAACGCTCTACGTTAATTTTATATAAGGACCAAATCCCATATACGCAGTTGGCTATGCACGGCGCGAAAGAAGCCCAACACACACACACGTACACACCAAGCAAATCTAAACCCTACTACCAAGCAACATCTAAAATGAATAAACAAATTAATTAATCAAATGGTATGGGGAAGCATTCGAAAAAGATTGTCCAATTTTATTCGTAATTGTTATTAATGGTAATCAATACTCAGGGCACACTCTGTGTCCTACTGTATGGGGTTTTCCTTGACCTAGGACTCGTGGAAAGAAATATCGTGACGGAGTTTCTGTCTCCCATGGCAATGAGTCACCTCCGTTGGTAATGAGTGCATTGCACTTTAATTGCGCTCATTAGTGCGTCTGCACAGGGGCAGCGACGCGTGATCCCCGTCCTCGTCACCGCAGCTTGAACCGGGGTGCGGTTAAACGAACGTGTCCATCATAGTGCTACAACGGTGCTCATATCACAACAAAATGAATTCATCTTCTTGGTTCTTTCGGTAAAGTCACGTGGAATGGAAATAATAAAATAATAAAAATAAAACATAATCAAATAATTCTCACGACGTTTCGGCCACAACGCAAGAAGCCGTCCTCAGGTGTCAACTAATGCTGCTTGCGTTGGTGGCCGAAACGTCGTGAGAATTATTTTATTATGTTTTATTTTTATTATTTTATTATTTCCATTCTACGTGACTTTACCGAAAGAACCAAGAAGATGAATCCCTGCAGTCACGAAAGCTTTAAATCGAAAAATGAATTCATTCGAGGCGCTGTTATATGGCTGGTAACACATTGGCGCAAACACCTCCATTCCATTGCAGCTTGGAACAAACGTGCATGGCCCCAGTGGATAATGCTTCATAGTTTTTTCTTGGGATTTTCATGGGTTGAGCATGTTAATCAGCGGCAAAGGGGCATTAATTAGCACACCGCGAAATAAACCCTCTGACCAGAGTTTGATGTCCGATCGTGTCCTGGCATCACTCGGGTGATATCTGTAGTGGTCCCTCCGCTCGCCCGGCTCCCACGACCCCCACCCCCCGACATCCAGCAATCCACACGAACCATTACGGTGAAGTATGGTCATGCAAACCCCACTCGATCTACACGGCATGAGGAAGCCTTTCTTCAGCAGATTATTGATTAAAAAAAAATCTTACTATTGCCAACTTAGCCTATGCTATTTGACCAATGCCTGATCAGGATACCTATTTTGAAATACTTGTCGTACTTTCAAAAATATGTTTTTTTATTATTATTAGATATGAAAACAAATCTACAGTATTTTCACTCAGCTATGTCCTTACACAGTTTTGCATTTTACCTTGAATTTTCCTTTGTCTTTTTTGTTTAAAAAAAAAGTAATCGCTTTCCTGAATATGTAGTTTATTAAAATGCAGCCTTCATTGGTGAATTTGGACGACGTCGGCTGAGGAGATGGAGCAAAGTTAATGAGTAAATGTGCCAGGTGCTACATCGCCGGGTTGTGAGAGGTGCCGATGGCTTGGGGAGATCCTCATCCAGCAGGAGTGGCTGACGACAACGATACGTTTCCACCCACGTTAAACATTTATATTCAAAACTTGCAACGAATACATGTACGGCCCCATTAAAAAATATATATATTTTCCTCATAGACAAATTCACAGTTTTACATTTGATCAACCTTGTTCATTTTAAGAACACTTGATACGTATTATTATGAAGCATTTCTCTGACATATTTCCTGACAAAATTCGGAAGCATTAAACACATATCCAACGTTTCCTCAATTTCCTTTCCATTAATGCCGGGTGACTTTGACGCGTATTAAATTATGCATTATGGAAACGCGCCTCGTGATGACATTGACGGGAAACTGCCGAAAAATATCCAGCCAGGAGCAGTCACCCCGGCATGTTGTTCATCTTGCATGTAGAATTTCGATTGCAACGATGACAAAACATGTGGTCTCTCAGGTAATGTTGTTCAAATGTTTCAAGCTATTTTTTTTCATCTATTCAATTTGGTGAGCGTACAGCTGTAATTGCATGCAATGTATATGATTTTTTTACAGCATGTCCTGACAGATGGGGGATAATATTTTTGTCATGGTTATCACGCCAAAATGATCAAATATGCCAGGTGCTTCATGGCAATGGTCCATATCAACAGGGGCCAATGGCAAACAGCTGTGGGGCATCCCCACTGCTCGCCCGCTGATGCTAATGAGCCCGGAAACCCACACTGAGATTCTCATGAGCCCCTTCTGCTTATGGCCTAGCTGTCCAACAGCCAACATAGCCCATCAACAATGAGTCGGAACACTGTTGGCGTATCTAGGGTACAGCTTCCACGTCCTGCTTCACGGTACGCGACATATTTCTGCCACAGAAACCTTCGGGGCGATTGATGATCCAGCACTTAACGATTCACTCCAATCTTTCCCTCAACAGCAGTCGGTCGCCTCCTCAGAATTCTTTCATCGCTACTGCCATGATTATCGTGCAGATACACTTTACTCGTTGATTCCTCCTACTGCCGTGTTGAGGACTCGGTCAATCAGATTGGCCGTTTCGTCTCATCCACATTGTGTTCAACCACCACCACAACCCACCACCACCACCCACCACCACTCCGCGCCTTTGGAATCCCTTAACATTATCTCTTTTCCCCAAGTTGTCACAAACCTTGCTCAATTCAAGAAACGTATTAACCCTCGTATTAAATCGTGAATGTTTCCGGCCGCTTGCGGCGTCGGCCATTTTATTCCCCTGCACTCGACAAACCTATTAAATATTGTACAATGAGGAGATATCGATGAAGTACAATTGGTATTTGTTTCACGACTATAATTGCGGGGATATCGCAAGGCACTGTTATTCACAGTCGAGTATAGTCCGCCAGTAGGGGGTTATGTTGCTTAGTGTTGCATAAGAGGTTTTAGTCGGTTAGATCGCGTAAATATAAATGTGTCGTTATTTACGCGATTTAACCCCCCAAAAACGTCTATTATGGATAATACCGGTCGAGAAAGCCTACGTGTCAAGTTGCTTCGTGCTGTCACGCAATCGAGCAACTTGTTAGTCATTTGAAAAATTGTGCAAATATGGACAGTGCCACCAGGCACACGTGGCCTCCTCTCTTCTAGTTTTAGTTGTAATCGCGTCACTGGATATTTAACGTCCACTGCTACGCATATGGCGTGTGTTCACGGTTAATATATCCGCAGCATTAATCTGCAACGAGCAGCAAATGCGCTACCCCCCCCTCCCCTTCCACATCGTGTCCCCGTTGCCTTTGAGCCCTTAGAAGGGGATGAAGCCCCTCGGCTGAGCCAAAGGCGTGGCGACGGAGCTGCGTAATTGCTGTGATTGAGGGCAAAGGGTGACCTTAATCTGGGCCTGGCAGTTACCATAACTAGAATAATGTGCTAATAATGCTTAATAACGCTGAGAGGCTGTGGAAGTGTAATAGCTTGTTATGAATGTAATTAGGCATGTTTAAATGTTAAACACTTCATACATACTAAATTCTGCTCCGTTTAACCATTTCACTTTAGCCAATTTTTTTTTACTTTTGATAATATGGGTTTCACAATAAAAAGGCGTAGTTGTCGAAATAGATATGTGTATATGAATCAAATGGGAATATCTGCAGCTCGAGACCAAAAAGAGTGCAAAAAAGCAATTTGTTGGAAGGAATTTTCATCCTTGCTATCCTGGGAATCGGAGGTGATGGCATCTCTATAAATGATTCATTATAGGAGAGAAGATGAGTGAGCTTTTGGAACGGCACAAAGCAATTGGGGTCCCACATCGATATTGTCCTCATAAGACTCTCATTTATGTCATTTGATTAAAAAAAACACACTCCATGGCACAACGCCAGTCAATTAGAGATGGGACAGCTTGTTTATGATGAATGGCTCATAGTGCACGTGTGCGCCCGTTAACAGCTAGGACGTTAAGTTCCCAGAGCAATTGCCTTTTTAAACATACACGCAATTGAACGTGTTTTTTTTCTGTCCGTGGCGAGAAATAATTTCACCACTGATCAATGATGCGTGGGAGGTTCTGATTCTTTTGTATGACAGCTGCTAAAATAAGTATATGGTCCGCATCTGTTTGAGTGCCAATATGTCTTGAAAATTTGCACTTATAATCCGATGCCTCCTAAGCAACTGAGGTCTGTACTTATAATTGTTTAAACAGGAGAAAATTTGCTGTGTTTTTTGCATTAAGTGTTCCCTAGTTTTATGTTTGAACTCAATTATTTAAGTGATTAACAACACTCTAAAACCACAACAATCCAATATTTTGGTCAACATGTTTATTATTATTATTTCCCAGCTTAATATTATTATATTTGAGTGCAGACAAAAAGAAATGCAATATTAAAGTGCTCTAATCTCTAAGTCAGCTCTGTGGATATACAAAAGTGAACTCAGCAAGCATTACTTCTCGGCTGCACATTCTCGTCATGCGTGTTTAATTTTTATATTTAAGTTTGTTCAGCCCGATTCTAACAAAGCTTTCTCCGTTTATTATCCAAACCCTCTGAGGCCTTGCCAGTCAATTAACATGCGTTAAGCAAATTAAACCCATTGAATTGGCAAGGTGTTTTTCATTCATCTGTGCATCATCGTGTATTGCTATTATTGCCGAAGGAATACATTACGAGGTCTCAGTTATGACACACAAAGTACTCGCCACAATTTTTCGATTTGAAGCTTTCGTGACTGCAGGGATTCATCTTCTTGGTTCTTTCGGTAAAGTCACGTAGAAGGAAAATAATAAAATAATAAAAATAAAACAATAAAATAATTCTCACGACTTTACGGCCACAACGCAAGCAGCCGTCCCCAGGTGGAGAACAGGTTTGTCAAGTAGACAGAGTCTGAATGGCACGCTCCAAGCCTGACTCTACCGAAAGAGCCAAGAAGATACTCGCCACAAATGAACCACAATACCTCGCTGATCTCGTCAGTGAGCATAAACCATCACGCAAACTCTGATCATCCTCACAGCTAGGCCTCGGCAAGGTAGGATAATTGTACCCTTTTTACCGGGTAAAAGTGTCGACATGCCAAGGGGTAAGGGTAAAGGGGAGGGTAAAAGGTAGGCTCGTTGCTTTTTACCTTTTACCTTACCTGCTAAAGGGTAAAAGGTAGGGTAGAGTGATTGTATTGTGGTAAGGTAAAAGGTAACGTAAAGGTAGGCTCGTTGTTTTTACACTTTTACCTTACATTGCCGAGGCCTACTCACAGGAGCGGCGGCTTTTGGCTAACCATTGAAAAAAGACGATCACTGCATCGCGCGCTTCCGATATTACGAAGCCACTGGAGCTGGGAACTTCTAAATCTAGATGGGAAATTTATTTCTTTACAAGTTATTTTTGCGTTTAGCTGGTTGTCCTCCCCCCCCCCGCACTTCCGATTAACACGGTTGGCTACGTACGGTGCGAAATAAGTTCAACATACATACATGTTTCAATGCTGTCACTGGTGGTGACAAGAAGGAGCTGCCTCAGTGGGAGTTAACATCTTGACTTTTGGAGGGGGAATAAGGAAGACGAGAAGGGAAACATTGCCTTATTTCCATAGCATCTCTGGTTGATAGACCAAGGCTGAATCACACGCATATATATCGCCAGAATATGATTAGGCTATACATGTAAATGTGCTCTTTGAACAGATTGTGTCCAGCACTTCAAACTGAATTTAATTTAAGAAAGAAGAATGACTATACGCTAATTAGAAATGGGCTACAGCCAAAACGATCTTGTGAAGGAAGGTGGGCGTGAGTGGGACATGACTCAAGAGGGCCACCGTTGTAGGCAGAACAAAGATGATTCTCCCAGGGAGAATGGAAATATAGGTGTGGAAAGAGGGGAGGTGAAAGGAAATGGATCAGTTGGTGGGACAATGTGAGCAGTTGAATGAGCGTGAGTTAGTCAGTGGGTGGAGGTCAAAGGTTGTACGAGACTGCCGTTGAAAGATCCTGAAGATCACGACAGATTTAAAGCGTTTGTCGTAGACGTCAACCCGAAGTTATGAGGATGACACTCGGTAGAGACGTATATAGATGGATAGATACGATTGAATTAACAAGTGTGCTCTGGAATCACATTTGGAGAAAACATTATTTTGGTGAATGCACATATATGCTTAAAGTGTAATGTTCCAGAGCATGCATATGATACCAAGTGCACTCCTATTCGCTGTCTTCTTTATGCAATGTCCTGGTACATGTGAATAAGGATCAAACTCACATCATTCAGTAATTATTTCTGTTACAAAGAAAAGGAAAGTCTATTCATCGTCATTAACAACGTTCAAGCTATGATCATGAGCGATGGTTGTCAGAAGTCCCTGGTATGAACCCTCTTCACTATTCCGTCCTGAAGCAGCTCATGTTCACCGTTTTCTCACGGCAGAAACATTTGTAGCTTAGGAACAGGACCCGTACTGCAACGTGCCAATTGGGGTGTGGTGGTGGTGTTCTGAGATGAGGTTTGCGGAGCCCCAATGTGGTTTCAGGAAAGGGCGGTCCTGCACAGATGCCATATTTTCCGTCCGTCTGCTACAGCAGAGGTGTAGGAAATTCCAACAGGACCTATATTTCTGCTTTATTGACCTGGTCAAGGCGTATGATACCATCATTAAGCCTGGGCTTTGTTTTGTTCTTTATGCTTTCGGAGTCCCTGACCCTGTACTCACAATCATGAAGTACCTTCATGATGGTGGGCCAACCCGGGTAAATCTACGTGGCTGGGAGTCGGAGCCATTGCATCTTCACCTCTGGCTCCCACATTATTTAACATCTATTTCGACCACGTAGTTCGTGAAGCCTTCGATGGCTGTACCGGAGGAATTTCCATCTGGTACAGATACAATGGGTAGCTGATCGATGCCCTGCTGTGGTCAAAGGATGGCTCCCTTTTGGTCAACCATGTTACGTACGCTGATGATCTGGTGAATGCTGCTCACTCAGAGGAGGAGTTGGAGGCGCTGTTGCTGAACCTGGAGTATGCCACTTAGAGGTGGAGTCTTACCATCAGTGCCACCAAAAGTAAGCACCTGCCTGGGCATTTTGTGCCGTCAGACACTCCACCCTCACAACTCGCAATTGGTGATGGGGCAGTTCGGGAGAGAGTGGAGAGTTTCTATACCTGAGCAGCGTATTCATGACCTGCTCCGGGTTGACAGCAGAGGATTATGTGAGGAGCTCGCAAATCCTTGAAAGATCTTGACAAAGTCCCATCGGCGAGCTCCTCCGGCAGGCAAGGCTGCATTGGCTGGGTCATGTTGCCTGCATGCCCAGCCACCGCATGCCTTAACAGCTTTTGTTCAGCTGGATAGAAGGAGCTAAATGGGCACAGCATGGACTAGAGAAGAGATGGAGTGATCTAGTACAAGAGGATGTGGAGCTGAGTGGACTTGCCGATGACTGGTACCAGCGGTGTCAAGATCGGCCTCTGTGGAGGAGGCTCGTGAAGGACGCTCCTGGGCATTTGGAGGCATTCGCCCTCCAACAACAACGGATGGCAGAGGAGCGATGCTCACAATAACGAGCGGAGCGCCGGGTGGCTAAAATACAGCAAGTTTGCACAGTAGGGGAACAGGTGGTGCATCGGCCAGTCATCTCAGCCAGTCGACCCATGGCACCTGGGTCTGCCCCGTGTGCTCCTGCCAGCAGGCATTCGACACTTTACGTGGCCTTAACGTGCACGTGGCCTTAACGTGCACGTAGCCTGGCACAAGTGCCGTCGTGATGTCACTGCCATTTTAGAACAATTGTATACTCGGACGTGTTACGTTGAACTTCTTTCGCACCGTACGTTAGCCAAACAGTGTTAATCGAGAGGTGTGCGAAGCCCACCGTGCTGATTCAATTATAGAATTGGATCAGCACGGTTGTCAGAGTGGGTGCCCAGTTGCTATAAGACAACATCAAAGCGAGCAGCATGGTGACCACTTGAAAACAAAACGACAGGAGGCAAGGACAAATGCAGACGTGAGCATTTTAACGAAATACATTTAGTCACTGGCTATGCGAACATAATTATTAAATACCAATTAACTGGCTCGCTGAAGTTCCCGTCGTCAAACAGTGCAAACGTGCATTTCAAGCAAGCTTTTATTCCGAGACTTCGCCGATGGTAATTATATATGATTATAAATAAACTAATTAAAGCGTGATTTCTGTTGTTCAGCAATGAATTAGTATTCGTAATAATTCATCCATCCTGGATAATGTGTCGCTGCATGATCTAAAACTCTTATTGGTGGTCGCGACAGCTCAGGCATAACCTATGTAATTGTCTTTGTTGTCAATGTCACTCATTAGATACGTCTTCTTGGTTCTTTCGGTAAAGTCACGTAGAAGGGAAGTAATAAAATAATAAAAATAAAACATAATAAAACAATTCTCACGACGTCCTCAGGCGAAGAAACTCTTCTTCGCCTGAGGACGGCTGCTTGCGTTGTGGCCGAAACGTCGTGAGAATTGTTTGATTATGTTTTATTTTTATTATTTTATTACTTCCCTTCTACGTGACTTTACCGAAAGAACCAAGAAGATGAATCCCTGCAGTCACGAAAGCTTTAAATCGAAATCATTAGATACGATTTACAATACAAATAAGTGTTCAATACCTTCGAGTAATAACATATTTAGCAAATGGATAGCAGTCAGTTTCCACAAAAATGTATTAAAAGGACCATAAATCATTGGAAACCATCGCCAATCACTGGAAGATCATTGCACTTTAAGTTAGCCTACTGCAATACATGTTTTTTTCAGTCTTCGTAATTAGCCATGATCCATCCACTGCCGGATGAAGGCTTGAGACATAATTCCAAGATTGAGGTGTTCTATTTTTGTGCTGACATTTCATAAACAGGCCCACCTATTTCGATCAAACCGCCCGTCCCTACTTTATTGATAAGGTTCACAGTAACTCCATGTATTACTACAGTTACTACATCACTTGATATACAGCAGGTGATGGGTTCGATCCCTACCCTGACGCCTATATATTTCGAGTTTAAATATCCTTCTCCCCGTAGCCATGTGGATTTGTATCCAGGTCCTCCGGTTTTTCCCTCCACATTTAGAAACATGCATTTAGAATATTTGGCTGCTAGAAATTTCCACATGACAAGCCACTTCGTTGGACTATCGTTTGTGGCCAAATCACGTTTGAAAACAAAGCTACATAATTCAGTGGGTCTTACCTGGTAAAAGTACAAAGTAGTAGTCGTACAAAATATTCTGAAGCAGAAGATAAATGCTTGATACTGTCACATTTGCCAATGTGGTTTGTAACTTTGATCATTACCTGTGTGTTGATAGCTCAATGTTTTTTTTTATTGAGGGACTACTGCGTGGTGTTATCTAGGTGTGGTCTGGGACTGGTTTGTTGTTTTTTGCTGCATTGCCCAATCGTGATAAATCGGATATATATAATTAATGTTTATTGCTTATTTATATTTATTGACTTGCTTGCCATTTTCTTAAATGTTCACTCCTATCGTGTTTTTGTATTTTTTGCTGCTGTGACTTGCTGACCCGCCCATACTGGACATCAGTAAAAAAAAAGCTTCGTAGCTCATCGGATTCCTCCTGCAGTCTAAATAAATATTATACTGGTAGGAACCTTCTGGTTACACCAGCCCACAGGGGATTATTGTGTCCGTCCGTCCTGCATCAAAAAATGGGAGGGGTGGAGCTGGGTGGAGAGGGGAGGGTGTGGAGCGGCTGGGTGGGGAGGAGAGGGTGGGGAGGGGCTGGGTGGGGAGGGTGGGGCTGGGTGGGGGGAGGGGTGGGGCTGGGTGGGGAGGGGCTGGTCACCCCGTGGTGCCCTTATAAAACTCAACGTTTAACCTACTCACGCCGGCTTGTGCCCGCCCTCACAGTCGGCCATATTTGCGGAATACACCACGCCGCCGTTGACCCTGGCCATTGACCGAGCAACCCAACGTTCCTACCAGCTCCCTCCGCAGGAATGTGTTGGAATTTTTTTTATTATATAGATTGTTCTTCCCCATGAACTTCACTAAACATTCTTCTACTTGTGTTATGATGAGATGAAGGTGGTTGTATAAGCGATAGCTTGGTTTATAATGGCTCAGTGTTATGCTTGTGTCTCTATCACGCATTGTGGTTTTAGAACAGTGTTCATGATGACGGCGGTGGTGATGTTTTTTTTTATTTCATTATGTTCGACCACCAAGGCTAATGCTGTGCCCCAAGGCTACGTTGGAAGTTACATAATTACCCAGCTGCTTAAGCTGGGCATTCAGCACGTTCCCAGTGATATTGAACTGCAGTCGATTGAAACAAATGGAAATAGTTTTTTTTATTACTTTGTAGGTAAGTTAAAGGTTAATAACTTTAAAAGTTTGCAGTTGAAATTCGTTACTTTAATGAGATATTTGAATTTTCACGGATGCGAATTCGGTCCTCATTGCTACAATCCTCATCCAAGCTTCTCCCTCTACGACCATGGCAGCTCTTCCCCGTGAACTTCACTCCTTGACTCATCAAGCCATATTGAGGTCTCCACACTCTGTTCAACTGCCACCACCACCACCAAAGATCCCCCGTATAGCCTGAACAGACTGTTGGGGCAAGTGCTGTTAGCGAGCATCTATGAAGGCCGACACGGCACACGAGGGGGTGGGTGGCCAGCACCACGTCTGGCCGCCTTTGCAATGTAAACGCTCAATTTTAATAAATCACACTATTAGCATGGATGTTGACGTGACTTGTGGCATTATCCATCTAGATTATTTAATATAAAATATGCATATCTGTGTTTTCTCATTTCAGGTTGCATACATTTGCAACTTGTTTTGAAAAAAAAAAAAATTGTTATTGCTGTCAGCACAATGTACATTTTAAAATCGCCCACCAAAAATATCTTTATTTTGAACAACTAACTCATGAAATCAACACCCAGCTTGGATAGGTTGTGGGATTTTGCCCACCAAAAATATCTTTATTTTGAACAACTAACTCATGAGATCAACACCCAGCTTGGATAGGTTGTGTGATTTTCCATAATGATCCCATTGTATAGCAGTGACAAAGATTGTACCTGCAGTGAACAAACATCGTCGGCAGGAAGAAAACTCTCAATTCGCTTTCTTTCTTGTGCATTGCACTGCTGTGTAGAGCTCTGAAGCATTCGCTTTTGCAATGCAAATAACAGCTTGCCAAATGCGTTTTGCATCGCATATTGGCGTGGGGTGTGAGGTGCCACATTTCCACAGCCATTGGGACGAGACCTGGCTCGATTCAGGAACTGAGATTGTGGGGTTGACCTCGCTTCTCATGGCAACTTTACTGGACCGGTGCGTAACGAATCATCTTTGTTTTTCCCACCATGGAACTGAGCTGCGACGAGGTTGTTCCGAGCCAACCCGGCGCAGAACAGGGTGTTCCAGGTTGATTAATCCTGCCCGTGACCATGCTTGGACCCTGATTCAGATGCCTTGTGAGACCAGCAAAGCACGGATTGGTTCCAGGACCCGCTTGGCAAATAGCCAGTGAAAGCCACAGGTACAAAGCAGAGGTCGCAACCGGGTACCCGATACCCGTACCCTACTCGATACCCGGCTACCCGTACCCGGCCGGGTACGGGTAACCGTTTGCGACCCTGGTGCGGCCGGGTACGGGTACGGGTAGACCGTGAGTCACTGGTGAGTAACTTTTTGTCACTCATTTTCCAACGTCTTGTCTCTTCTCACAATTCAAGTTCCTAGAACCAACCCACCCGCGCCTGCAACATGGCTTCATCCCAGAGGTCGCAATCAGGTACCCGATACGGGTACGGGTAGGGTACGGGTACGGCCGGGTACGGGTACGGGTACCCGTTTGCGACCCTGGTGCGGCCGGGTACGGGTACTGGTAAGGAATCAAAACCCGTTTGCGACCTCTGGTACAAAGAGGGCCCCATTCTGGCACAGCTCAGGTGGGCCAGTGGAAAAGGGGCACAAATGAGTTCTTTGAAGTGAACCGTGTGGCACCCGAACTACAAGCTGTCACCTGGGCAGCAGCTGTAGGGGTCATTCGTGATGCAGTGGAGTCCATGTGGAAGTGAAATTCGTGGTCAACGGCATCTGTCACGTAATTCACTTTCTAGAACGGTATATTTGCGTGTAAACAAAGAAACTGTAGAGATGCGTTCGGCGTAGCGTAACTCGGTCTAAGCTTGGGTAAAAGGTGTTGTTGTATCGTTGTGCCTACAATTGCGAGGGCGATTGGAGAGGGTTGAGGAGACGCGAGGGGAGCGACTGAGTCACTGAAGTCTCGTGGCTCACGAGCCTTCAGTGGCTCAGACAAAGATCTGATCTGTGATGGAACAACCCAGAGTCATGTCTAGGCTGCCAAGCCCACTTACCAGGGGTCATGCAAGTGGAGCAGGCTTTGTAATGGAGGGCTGAATAAAACTTTAACAAGTGCTCCACAATTTACCCCCGTCTCCACAGTCCCAAGAGCCCTTCAGTAGGATTGCCTCCTCTTGAGTTCTAAAGTACAAGGAACATGGCACTTGGGAAGGAGAACATGTCGCGAAACGCGAAGGGAGCAGAACTACATGTAAAATCGTTGTCTGGAGCGATGAATTATTTTCCAACTAACAAAAAACTGAGGACCTGTACCACAAAAGGAGAATGATTATGCAAAAAAAACTAGAATCGGGGGTAACTATACTCAGGTTTTTTCGGTAAAGTCACGTAGATAAAAAATTAAAATTAATGAAAGTAAAATAAAAATAAAATAAAAATCACGACGTTTCGGAGGCAACACAAGCTTCTGTCTTCAGATGGAACCGTCACAGCACGATTGCTGTATCAAGTAAGTAAGTATCAAGTAAGTTACTTGATACAGCTATCGTAAGTAACTTACGAAAGCTTGTGTTGCCTCCGAAACGTCGTGATTTTTTATTTCACTTTTATTTTACTTTTATTAATTTTAATTTTTTATCTACGTGACCTCACCGAAAAAAACCTAAGTATATGAATCCTTGCAGTCACGAAAGAAGTAACTATACTCCTCGACCGCTTGTAAGGGCCCCCTCAGATGTGAAGTCCGCGGCAAACACGCCCCACGTGCCCTGCCCCCCGTCAACCCCCTTCTCTTTACGGCCCTGTCTGTAAGTTCCTGTAATAGGACAACAGCAGAGGCATTAGCGTGTACCAGACAGCACGCAAGGCATCTATTATTCGTGGACTTCATCCACTCGCGTTGAAAAGGGCGGAGGCGATCTCGCTAAACCTGACAGCAGACGGACACGCGAAAAACATTATCGCGCACAAATGATGTCATGTGCTATTTAAAATAAAGATCTCGCTGCAGACTCGGTGTATTTTGGGGCGGAAGCATAGCAGTGCTTTGTACTGCTTGAGCGGCAGGTTATTGGTATTTTGCCGAGTTAGCGACTGCACTCCCAGGCTATTGATGGCTGCTCCAAGGGAAGCACAAGACCACAATTATTACCCATTATGGAGGAGGAGGCTAATGGAAACATCCATATCTCACCGCCACTTAAATTTAAACCACGAAATGCAGACACTGGCATAGGATGTGGAATCCAGTGACTTGCAAAGTAGCATTCATGTTCTCCGCACATGCGGGACTTCCGCTGTGTGCTATTCTATATTGGAATTAATTTCAACTGGAGCTACCTGAGGCTGAGCTCCAAAAAAACACCCCCCCCCCACCCACCCGACTCTCCCCAGCTATGGAGGGCTCAGGGTATGCCCCCCCCCCCAAAAAAAAATCCCGTGAAAAATGAAGTCTTGGGTACAGTATAAGCGTGTGTGGAAAATACCATTCACGATAAGGTAGAGAGAGAGAGGGGGCTTTCAAGGACAGAGACGAGAATGCTGAGACGGATGTTGGAAATAGCTCTATTGAAAAGGAGGTGGAATGAACAAGTCAAAGCCTTAGCAGGGGTAACAAATATTCTTGAGGTGAGGGAGGAGAGACGGTAGATGGTTTGGGCACGTGTTGAGAAGAGACGAAGAAGAGGGAATTTGGATGGGCTAATGAGATGCCACCGCTGCAGCTCAGAAGGAGTTTAGGGCGATTGAGGGTGAGATGGGAGGATGCAGTGGAACGAGATATGAGAACGGTGGACATGAAGACAGAAGAACCGCGGAATAGAAGCACGTGGAGACAGAATGTCCGAGCAGCCAATCCTCGGACAATAATCGGACTTCTGGTTTAGAAGACGGAATGGAGCGGCATGTTTATTCTAGATTTGAAACTTTCGTGACTGCAAGGATTCATATTATTGGGTTTTTTCGGTAAAGTCACATAGGTAAAAAAATTTAAATTAATAAAAGTAAAATAAAAATAAAATAAAAATCACGACGTTTCGGAGGCAACACAAGCTTCCGTCTTCAGGTGGAACCGTCACAGCATGACTGCTGCATCACCGAAAAAACCTAAGAATACGGCATGTGTATGTTGGTCGATGTTCCTTTTCGTCTGGAGAAATCGTGCCATTGTCTCCCATCGCCAATAATGGGGCAACTTGGTTCGAAGATATGTGTCATCGATGTCATCAGATTCATAGTTTGGGCCAATAATATATTGGGGTGGAGCAGTGACGCAGCGAATCGCGCTTTTAAACCGGCAACCTGAGTTCGCGTCCCAGCTATGGCTAACGTTTGCGTCACGTAATATCTGAATCGGTGCTGCCTAGCCCCCCCCCCCACTACACCAGCTCACACTCACCAGCATGATAAAGTATGCGCACTCCTCATAACCAACATGACATGGCGAGGACATCATTCAGCAATAGACTGATAAAAGGTTGAAGGTAATATTTTTAATCATTGCGAGAGGAAGTAGCCATTACCCCCCCCCCCCCACCCAGGCGCCCCCTCCTCGTGCGTGACAACCCCAAGCCCCCCCCCCCGCCCCCTTATCTCGTGCACCCTTTTCGGTGGCGAGATGTTAACTACTTTGCCTGGTATGCAGGAGGTCGTGGGTTCGATCCCGACCCTAATGACCCCGTTTATTTGGAGTTTGCATATTTTCCCCCGTGGTAGTGTGGATTATTCTCCAGGACCACCGGTATTGCCCCTCCACATTTAGAAACATGATTTTAGAGTATTTGGCTGCTAGAAATGTTAATAATAGAGGCAGTTTTGGGGGTTAGATCATGTCAATATAAATCTCTTGTTGAAACCCGCCAACACCCGACATAGCCAATTAGTAAGGTTTATCATGTAAACATAACATGGCAATTAGATCCTAGTTCAGCACACTGGTGTGTTGGAGAGTAAACCCACAATATTTACAATTCGAGACGTTATGCTGGGAATTAAATGTCCACGTGATAAGCCCCTTCATTGAGCTATCATTTGTGGCCAGGGCGCTTCTGAAAACAAGTATGCACCTCAGTGAGCTGGTACAATTTTAAATAGTTTAATTATTGCATAGGTGTGGTGTTGCAAATTAAATGCATCTATTTCCCATGGTTTTACAGTTGGTTTTTGGTGTTTGGTAGGCATGTTTGAGTTGAAGTACAAAAAGATCTGTTGAGCTTCTTCATCTGTAGGAGGCTTGTGATGTACGGTGGGAGCTTGGTTGTGTAATCCTTAATATGTTAGAAAGATGATTTTGTAATACATTCTGGATTTTATAAGTAAATCAGTGTAAGCCTTTAGAAGTCTGTGTGATGTGAGACGATTTCTGCAGATTGAGGATGAGCCGAGCTGCTTTATTTTGATATGAAAGCGTGGTAACTGTGTTTGAAGTAACCCAAAAGGACCGCCTCACTACTTATTTGAGCAGGAAACTACTTTGACGGATGGGTTAATTCATGGTGGAGTGGCGGTGAAGCGGTTAGCGCACTACACTATTAAGCCAGTTCAATTCCTGCACATGGCTAACATCAGTTCTATGTTAGGCAAGACGCAGAATTTGAGAATCTCGTCCATTAAACGAGTGTTGCCGGCTTATGGCGAATTCCAATTTGTTTAGTTCCTCTTACGGATAGTCTCTTGGAATTTTCAGGGCGGGTTTTTACTACTCGTCACAGCTGACTGTGTTTATACGTGCCAGAAATCAATATCATTGCGGATGTGGGCCGGAAACAGCGTTTACGACAACTGGAGTTAAAAACACAGTGCATCTCTTAAAAATAGAGAGCATTTTTACGCACGTGCGGAAGTCAATGGGACAATTACTGCTACCGCTTGCGTGGTGACGTGTTTTGCATCGACAAGCCGCGATGCCCGTTGTCCGCTGCTGTTCTACAGTTTAAAAAGTCGACAGTTGAGTGACTCAATGCGTTATTTGTTCTCCCCTGGACGAAAAGCCACAATCGAATGTGGCCCCAATGCTATTGTGTGGCGCGCACTTCGAATTACGTGTTCAGTCTTTGACGGGCGTTTGTGAAATTATGTACGCACTTGTGAAACAAACAAAAAAGTTAACGAACGTGCGATGCTGTAATGTGCTCTCAAACGCGTTTGTTGTCTTAGGTACTTGCCTTGAATCATTCTAG
Organism: Lampetra planeri; assembly: GCF_965212315.1. Lineage (NCBI taxonomy): Eukaryota > Metazoa > Chordata > Hyperoartia > Petromyzontiformes > Petromyzontidae > Lampetra > Lampetra planeri. The sequence goes on along the minus strand of NC_136122.1, from coordinate 8,872,521 downwards.
GGAGCGCTTTTATAATTCCTCTTACGAGGAGACATTCGATACAAGATTTATGTTTTAAGTGGAAAATATACGGTACTGTGTAGCATGTATATATGTGGTTGTGTATTTTAAAGGTAATACTAAAGTGAGACGATTGCCATAAAATGTTCAGAGGTAAATATCCGAAGTGTTTTACCTTTTTTTATCCATTCACTAATGGTACACTTTCAGCTGTAATGTCCCATTCTGATAATTAAAGTTTCCTGTTTAATGTATGTACAGCATAGGGCCATCCCGGTGGACATAAACGCAATTCGTAAAAAATACTATCCATGTTTCGTCCACTCTGAAACAACGAGCCAGGATCGAATCGACAGATCTGCACCTGGGAAAGTAAGGCCCGTTCTTTTTATTGTATCCCTCGCATTTCTATCGCCACCACGGATAACACGGACCACTTGTGTATGCATTGTTGCCTGAAAAATGAGGCGATCAGAAATGGGCTTAGAAAGGGCAGCAATAGCCTGTGACTGTGATGAAGCGTGGCTCGGAAACCAATTGTTGCCTATTCCACAGAGGATGCGTTCTCACCGATCTCTTCATTTTCCTCTCTGGCTGGAGACCCTTGTGGAGATAAGTGGCCACGGATTAATGAGATAAGTCACTTGGGCATGTGCCTTAATGGCTTCCCGCACACCAAATTCGGTCTCAACTTGCGCCGCGTGGATCGATAGACGCCTTAACCAGAACTCTGAAATGAACCACTAATGGCCGTCTGACTATTTAGAGAATTCTTGAGTTCACTAAATGCATAAATAGTGATCGCATCCAAATTAGAGGCGAGTTAACAGGTAGATGTTTCAATCAATACCTTCAACTAGATTTTTGGTAAATGTTGGGTTCATACACCAAAAGCTCCGATTGTGTTTCAGCGACTCAGGAATTATAATGTGCGTGAAGATAAATTGTATTTTCCTTTATAGCATGATTAATCGTATTTCCCAATTCATCACAATTGTGTGATCCTATAAGCATCATCTCATGAGACAAAGCATCAATTCCGATATTACACAGCTACTTCTAAACTCTGGTCCACGTGTACTACTACACGTGTATTAGGTGGGCAGCATTTTCCCACCCACACTGCCACCGAGGCATGTTCATCACGTGACAGTCAATCCGATATTTTTTTTAAAATCTCAGAACGGGATATTTTCCCATATTAAGTACAGAACCAAATTGAACGTGACACATTTAGTTGTGCAGTCAATGGTAATCGGGCTGAGATAATTGAGAACCCAGTTTAATCGCAGGCAGCTGTCCTAGATTCGAATCCAGAATCTCAGTGCTCTGACCTCTGTGCATCTGGCCACCTCGATAACGTATTTACTTGAGAGCATGGCAAATCGTATTGCCTTTGCCGAAATATGATGTGGAGTCCCTTAGACCTTTGTCTAAGCTGTATTAACACTTCAAACGTGGCTCCAAACATCATCGCGACATTGTTTTAACTGCGGGCGCCCACGTGATTCTTGCAAACATTATCTGCGCATCCAGACGCAGACTTCATGACGAAACAGGCGTCACTTTACCAAATCTGTGCAGCCTGTATTTTTCTGATACCTGTGTCTTCATTTCGATATATTGTGCGGCTATAATTAGGGGGGGGAGGATGGAGTGGTGGCACAATGATTAGCACACTGCACTATGAACCCCTCGACCTGAGTTTGATTCCCCAGCCACAGCTAACATTAGTGGCAAGTGACATCGAAAACCGGACCTGAGTCCACCCCCTTTACTAATCTGCATTGACCATGTTTAGCTTTTTTTTAACACGCTGGTTGCCTGCCTTGAGTTTTACCCACCCAGCAGCATAGCAAGGGGCTGCTTGGTCTTGACTTGCTTGTCTGCTTTTGCCATCTACATGACAAAAGGCTCAGTACCAACAAGCAGCAGACGTACTGACCATCTCGCAACAACTCCTCTCCCGCGGCCCACCCTGGCTCCTCCCCCCCTCAACCAGTATATATAAGGTCGGGTCTCTTGGACTTCTCTTTGCCTTCATACAGCAATTCTGCTGTGACGGTTCCACCTGAAGACGGAAGCCTGTGTTGCCTCCGAAACGTCGTGATTTTTATTTTACTTTTATTAATTTTTTATCTACGTGACTTTACCGAAAAAACCTGAGTATAGTTACCCCCGATTCTAGTTTTTTTTTGCATAATCATTCTCATTTTGTGGTACAGGTCCTCCGTTTTTTTTGTTGGTTGGAAAATAATTCATTGCTCCAGACAACGATTTTACATGTAGTTCTGCTCCCTTCGCGTTTCGCGACATGTTCTCCTTCCCAAGTGCCATTTTCCTTGTACTTTAGAACTCAAGAGGAGGCAATTCTACTCAAGGGCTCTATTATTTTTTCTATAATTTGTATTATTTATTTTTTACCGAAAAAAACTAAGACTATTGCATTGACCAGGATGGTGAAGTATGGTTAAATAACCCCCGTAGCTAACATGGTGTTCGGAGGTCTTATTGTCGCGATTGTTTTCAATGGTGTAATGGTTGCTGAAATATAAGACCCGTTAAAATGTATGCAACGTGCTCCACACAGAAAACTGAATGACTTACCATTGTTATTCTTGGTTCTTTCGGTAAAGTCACGTAGATGGGAAATAATAAAATAATAATAAAACATAATAAAATAATACAATTCTCACGACGTTTCGACCACAACGCAAGCAGCCGTCCTCGGGTGGAGAACAGGGCTGTCTGAAAGACAGCGTCCTCATTAGGTTCTCATTAGGACGCTGTCTTTCGGACAGCCCTGTTCTTCACGACTGCTTGCGTCGTGGTGGAAACGTCGTGAGAAGTTTGTTATTTTATTATGTTTTCTTTTCATATTTTATTATTTCCCTTCTACGTGACTTTACCGCAAGAACCAAGAATATGAATCCCTGCATTTCACGACAGCTTTCAATCGAGACTTACCATTGGCCAGCCGTTCAAACTGCAGCTCTGAACGTGTTGAGGGTCGGCTTTGTCCGAGCTGATTGGCTGCTCGCCGAGCACTCACCTGATTCGTGGAGAGTGAGGCGCTTGAATTCACGATTCGAAGGACGGGCACGCGGCACATTCGAAATTATAATTGAGGGTCGGTCAGAGGCCCATGGGAGTTCAAGTTGTGGGATTGGTTAAGGGAAGGGAGCCCCCCTTTTGAACATTCGAGAAAGTCTGGGATGAGGATAAAAACGCCTGGGTAGGGGTAACTCTGGTCTCCTTTTGAATGCAGCTCCCTGCATGGACATGTTTCGATAGTCCTATCAGCACGTATCTTCTTGGTTCTTTCGGTAAAGTCACGTAGAATGGAAATAATAAAATAAAATAAATCCATTCTACGTGACTTTACCGAAAGAACCAAGAAGATGAATCCCTGCAGTCACGAAAGCTTTAAATCGAAATCTATCAGCACGTACTTTGTCGGAGACTCCTTTACAATGCTAACCATGAATCAGTCTGTGTTGTACTGTATGGGGGTTTCCTTTACCTAGGACTCGTGGAAAGAAATATCCTGACGAAGTTGTTTTTGTTTGATCTCCCATGGCAATGAGTCACCTCTGTTGGTAATGAGTGCCATTGCACTTTAATTGTGCTCATTAGCACGGCTGCCCAGACAGCGAAATGTTCGTCGCCGCAGGTTGGAACGCGGTGCAGTAAACAAATGTATCCATCATAATGCCACAACGGTGCTCATACCTCAACAAAATGAATTAATTCGAGGTGCCGCCACCATCATTATATGGCTTGCAGCACACAGTGTAGCCCCAGTAAATATGCATGTGAAGCGATTCAAACTAATCACCCCCTGCTCGCTTGGAAAATTGCTTATCCCGTTGTGCTGCACTGTGACAATAGCATTCCTTAATTTAAACAAGAACGAATGGTTTAAAGCTTTCGTGACTGCAGGGATTCATATTCTTGGTTCTTTCGGTAAAGTCACGTAGAAGGGAAATAATAAAATATTATAAATATAAAACAATAAAAACTATGTTGAAATAAATGTTTTATAGTTATATTTTTTTATTATTTCCCTTCTACGTAGAAGGGAAATAATAAAATAATATAAAACATATTTATTTCAACATATTTTTTTATTGTTTTATATTTATAATATTTTATTATTTCCCTTCTACGTGACTTTACCGAAAGAACCAAGAATATGAATCCCTGCAGTCACGAAAGCTTTAAACCATACTTTCTTGTTTAAATTAAGGAATGCTATTGTCACAACGTCACGTAGAAGGGAAATAATAAAATAAAATAATATAAATATAAAACATATTTTTTTATTGTTTTATTACTTTACCGAAAGAACCAAGAATAAGAAAGAATGGCTTACAACAGGCATAACTAACACGCGACTTAATTTTTACACTGGGGTTGTAGGTTGTAAGCTTGTGGCCACGGTGTTACGACACATGTTGTACAGCATTGATCAGCATGGTGTCGCGTGGTCAAATAACCAAGAGTTGTGGGGGTGGATTGACAACGGGCTGTGCATGTTATTATACATATATTGTCATTAACCTGCACTTTATTAAGTATATAAAGGATATTGAAGATGGCAGTGTTGAAAAAAATATTTTATTTTCTGCTATCCTCTAGTGTACGTGAATGTGTTAACTTGGCAAAACCAGTGCACTCCAGTATTTAATTAGCTATATTCTCTCTAGATGTCATTATTTATAACAACTATGGCACCCACTCCTGCATGTGCCAAACAAAAGTACTTGTTGAACCACATTCTCACGTACAAGTGAACATTAATTATGTTTATGTTAACCAAAACAAGACCTATTCACCATTGCGAACCTACTTATGAATTCAAACTCATTGCCTAATGCGTTGTGGTAGAGCATTATATGAAATAACACATTTGAGCACCAGTTCGTTCTGTGTCTCCACACACAAATAAAAATAATATATATTTTAGTTTAACACGTAGCAGGCTTTCGTGACCAATATCATCCATAATACAGTTTTTTTGGGGGGGTTAGATCGCGTAAATATATAAATGTGTCGTTAAACCTGTTACCACCAGACACAGCCAACTAGTAAGGTTTGTCACGTGAACAGAACGTGGCCATTCGTCACTAGTACAGCACACCGGTGTGTTGGAGAGCAAAGCCACAACATTTACAAATCCTGCATAATGTACGTGTATTACCATATAAATAACCTAACCGGCAATGGATACCCATTGTCATTTATATGCATTCATTAATCCCCCCCCCACGCACATCGCTCAAAGAAGTGCTTACAAGTGATGTCATCACATCTACCCCTCTATTTAAGGAACGAAACAGGAAGATTTATCCACAAATCTGGCTGTCGCCTGATGAAGCTAGTTGTAATTACTGGCGAAACGTCGTACGTCGTACTCAAATTGTAAATGTTGTGGCTTGGCTCTCCAACAAACCGGTGTGCTGTACTAGTAACGAATTGGCATGTTCTGTTTACTTGACAAAACTAACTTATTGGCCTGGTTCGGGTGGCGACAGGTTTAACGACACATTTTTATTTTTACGTGATCTAACCCAAAAAAAACCTGTATTATGGATATATATATATTAGTCCATCAACCTAATGGCTTTCCACACCAATATTATCAAGCAGCACTGATTCATCCAAAGCAAACTCCACAAGCAGGGTGGGCATTCCACAGTGCTCTCGCCAGTGACATCTGACAATCCAGCAACGTGTGTTTGGCAAAACCGATGACTCCACAGGCCTCAACCGATAAGGCCTGTGAAATCAAGGGCTGCCCGGAGGTTTTCTTTCTTGATCGACTGCTGCTTGATAATTATATAGGTCTGGAAATCCGATAGGTCAATGGAGTATAACACCTCCGATTAGCAGGGTTTGGCTACGCGCTGTGCGAAAGAAGTTCAACATGCATGCAACATATATTCGCGGAGACAGAATGGAGTTCAGATTATGCACGCGCTCCAAATCCGAGTGCGATCTCCCTCCTTGCGCACTCATATTGGGCGGTTATGCGTCGCCTTCACCTGCGGGAGCCCTATCCACGGGAGCCGCGTGTCACTTGTAGTCTGGTCCGCCTTGCCCCACCCCCTCCAGCTAGTGCGGGGCCTGGAGCATATGTTATAAAGGGGCCCTAAAAAAAACATAAATGTTAAAACACAAATTTATAACTTGCATAGTAAAATTATAAAAAAATTTTCATCTGTCATACGGCCAGATAATATGACAAATCTCTAACCTTAAACACCATAACAGTTGAAGGCAGTATAGTACTATAGCAATAGAACAAGTGCAGATTCACTGAACCGGAATTGATAGCTTGAAAGCATTTAGCGCGGGGCCCTTGAAAGTGCGGGGCCCGTAGCTACTACACGTGCAGCTACTACACGTGCAGCTACTACACGTGCAGCTACTACACGTGCAGCTACTACACGTGCAGCTACTACACGTGCAGCTACTACACGTGCAGCTACTACACGTGCAGCTACTACACGTGCAGCTACTACACGTGCAGCTACTTCACGTGCAGCTACTACACGTGCAGCTACTACACGTGCAGCTACTACACGTGCAGCTACTTGTACAATGAGGACAATCCGGCACTGCCCCCCCCCACCACTCAGTCCTGGGAGAGCCACGCAAATGATCGCCGTCGCTGTCTGCCGGCGTTCCCGCATGACCCCCTCGATCGCGGTGCCAATTTATTCCCACCGGTGTCCCACACTCTGAGCGTCTCTCCGGCGGGTGTCTCGGCCTCCTTCCTCCGCCTGCGACGGTCGCGCAGAGTCCACACACAACAACAAAAAAACTCCTCTCCCGGCGCCCCATAGGACTTGCTTCAACAGTTGTTGCCGTTCGTGTGCATGGAGCAACCGCGCTTAATGGATCCTGACCGGATTTCTTAACGAATTTGATTTGACCGTCTTCTACTCCATGTTGGGCATTCGCAAAGAAGCTGGCAAACATTATGACTGCGCGTTGAGTCTGGCAATCCGCTCGGTCGCACACGAGTGCCTGATTATCGTGTCTGTTTTCTGAAATATGCGGATAACGCGACAAAGATCCCCCGTATAGCCTTAACAGATTGTTGGGGCACGTGCTGTTAGCGAGCATCTATGAAGGCCGGCACGGAACATGAGGGGGTGGGTGACTAGCAACCACGCCCGGCCGCCTTTGTCTCCCTAATGACGATGTTCACACACCGCACCAGGTACTAATTTGAGGCTGAGTCGACCTAGGGGAGGCCCAGGACCGTTTCAAATAATCGTCACCGGTGTTGGCCGTGAGCGCGAATCGAACTCGGGTCACCGGATTCGTGAGCGCAGCGTTGCGCTCACCGCTCCACCGCCGCTCCTTCACGAGACGACACGAGACGACACGCTTCACCGCATTCGCAATAGGGCGTCTCTTTGAGTAGCCCGCAATCTGCCGTGCGTTGTTCGATCGCGAGTCGGCCGGGTACGGGTAGCCGGGTATCGGGTAGGGTACGGGTATCGGGTACCCGGTTGCGACCTCTGCCCTCTATGCAGCCTGAAGCCCAGGTAGTAACGTCGCAGGCTGTCCAGCTTCAAGACAGTGTTCTGTCGCCGTCTCGTTTTCACTGCGTCTTTTGACCTTGTTTTCATCTGCCCTCGTTTGCATCGTTGCCCCAAGCGTAGCGTTTGCGTTGAGCTTACGTATCTTTTTCTTTTTAATCGATGGTCACATTTGCACTTTGACGCATGTATTGTGTGTGAGTGTGAGAATCAATTTTAATCGATAATTTCATGCAACGCTAGATGCCTGCTGTCCGTATAACATCAATAGCAAGTATAGTATTATTATGATTATCAGTCATTCGAGTATTGGGGCAGTTTACATCTCCAATGGCCATTGTGAGTCAATAATATAAATAGCACATTGTTATGACAGGGACCGTTCTAACTGTATGAATCGCTTTGTTACTCATCTTCATTTAAATATATTTTCATCTCTCTCGCTTCAGCAACAACAACTTATCGCAAAGGGATGCAGTCACATAGCAGGCGGTGCTCATCTATTGATCTCTGCACAAGGCAAACGATGATGATGCATTATGTTTTATGATGGGGCTGGGCTCAGGGGAGATTTGTGTTCATGCTTTCACAATGAGGAGCCCTGATGCTCCCACTAAACCCATTAGGGGTGATGTAAAAGGTAAAGGTGCAGCCCTGCAATTTACTTTGCTCAATCCGCTGCATGGCGGAAAGGCCTTAGTTTGTTGTCATACCATTAGTCAGTCGTCCTTCCACGCGCCTCCGATTAGCACGGCTGGCTACGTATGGACGAAAGAAGTTCAAGGAATATGCAGACAACTGTAGTGATCTTCCACGCTGGACATACATCTTGGAAGAGTTTGGTGCTACCCACACTTTACCCCACCACAGGCAGCGTGCTGATCAACCGTTCACTGAGTGATCAACTGTGCATTGCTCTGTGGAGACGGGGGTTATTTAAGAAATTTTCCCCCTTGTTTCAACCGCTCTGCCGTGAGATGGAATCGAAACGGCGACCTGTGGTTTGCCAGTGCAGTGTTGATTGCAAGTCACGCTTACCACACAGCCGCATCCTATGGGCTATGTAGAAGTCTGTAAACTTTAAAATGTTCAATCAAACTGAAATACTTATGCAGGATTTACAATGCGGGACACCAACACATTTATTCTCCGTAGATATTTTTTTTTATATGTTATGTAAGGAAAAGTGCTAAAACAACATTTACATATTCTTGGTTCTTTCGGTAAAGTCACGTAGAAGGGAAATAATAAAATAATAAAAATAAAACATCATAAAATAATTCTCACGACGTTTCGGCCACAATGCAAGCAGCCATCCTCAGGTGAAGACCAGATCTGCCAGACGCTGTCTCCCCGACAGACCTGGTCTTCACCTGAGGACGGCTGCTTGCGTTGTGGCCGAAACGTCGTGAGAGTTATTTTATTATGTTTTATTTTTATTATATTTATTACTTCCCTTCTACGTGACTTTACCGAAAGAACCAAGAAGATGAATCCCTGCAGTCACGAAAGCTTTAAATCGAAATTTTATTATGTTTTATTTTTATTATTTTATTATTTCCCTTCTACGTGACTTTACCGAAAGAACCAAGAAGATGAATCCCTGCAGTCACGAAAGCTTTAAATCGAAATTTAACATTTACATGCACAGGCAGTGACTGTGTATGTATGTAAATCATTTGGAATAATTCGTTGGAAAGATCAAACAACACCACAATATACCAAAAATATGTTTTTGTTTATTTCTTTTACACATGCAATGCTATATAAAAAAAAAAACACTTCATACATTTTTAATGACCAACAGATATTGTCATTGACTCTAAGTGCATCAGCAGCATTATGCTTGAAACAAAATGTATGTAATTTTTATTCCATTAAAATTTCATTATAAACATTTTTAATGGATCGTGCTAAATCAAAGTCATGGAAAAAACACAACTCTGCTGCAGAGCTAAAATATGACAAAGCTGTTGCACAATGAAGCATCAAAGCCCATCGTCGAGGCCAAATCTGATGCTTTTAAGTGGTCTCTTAAGACTGACTCATGGGTAAAAGGGTGCAGCCTTGCAATTGCTTGCTCACACCTCTGCTGGCGGAAGCGGTGCACGCTGCACCCCCGGGGAGTGCGAGATGTCCTTTCTGGGGGTGCAAGACATGGCCAGATTATTTTAGAAGGTTAATCATCGAAAACACAAATTAAGCACGGTCACGTAAGTACAACTACTTTTTCTTGGTTCTTTCGGTAAAGTCACGTAGAAGGGAAATAATAAAATAATAAAAATAAACATAATAAAATAATTCTCACGACGTTTCGGCCACAACGCAAGCAGCCGTCCTCAGGTGTAGACCAGGTCTGTCGGGAAGATAGACTTGGAGGTTATATTTAAGCTTAAATATACGCTCCAAGCCTAGGGTGTTTCATTCAGACGCTGTCTTCCCGACAGACCTGGTCTTCACCTGAGGATGCCTGCTTGCGTTGTGGCCGAAACGTCGTGAGAATTATTTTATTATGTTTTATTTTTATTATTTCCCTTCTACGTGACTTTACCGAAAGAACCAAGAAGATGAATCCCTGCAGTGACGAAAGCTTTAAATCGAAAAAAATACAACTACTTTGTTTCATCAAACCCATGCATTTATTAACATTATACATTTTTTTTTACGATCAGAGGGTGGTTTGGCCTCCTCTTCTCCGCTGCCCAGACAATAGGAAAAACTACGAGCGCCAACACTTTACACCACCACACTCAACACCCGCTGATCAGCTTGCTCTGGCGAAGCCGTTCATTCTGATGGGTGGACAGAGGAGGGGTGGGGGACATTCAAGAAACTCGTGCATTCATTTTTGTTTTCATCCGCGCCACGCCGGGAGATCGAACCGATCCGACCTCCGCATTGATAGTCGAGCGCGTGAACCATTGCGCAATGGGCAGATCCATCCCCCCGTTCGGCGGACGAATACATTCCACGAGATTGCGATGCCCACAATTAAACGACGCAACATTTCCAAACATTTCACCCACCGCTTTGGCGTTGCCGTGGCAATAATTGCTAGGCAATGCTCAACAATTATAAATTTGAGGGCTGCGGCGACACAGGTGTGAGCGTGCGGGGACGACCTTTTTTCTCTCTTTCTCTTTCCTCCGCTAAATAATATCTCGCAGTTTACACGTGGCGAGCGAGCGTCTCTCGCTCTTCCTCGCGCGTCCGGTCCGAGAGCGACACGCGCGCGTGCTGGAGGAGTGGGAGGGGTGTAGGGGGTTGGCAAGTTAACGAACGAAAACGCAATTTAGCCGGTGGCTGGGTGGGTGAAGTATTTCGCGAGCCATGTGCTTTCGGAAGTTCCGTCCGTGGTCACTCGGAACCCGCGTGCATCGCATCGAGGAGTCGCTCGGCTCGGCGGAGTCCGGCGCTAGCGTGCCGTGCGTTGCACGGGAGGTTCCGTCGACGGCTAAAGGTGACGCGCAAAACTTTCATCACCCACCCCCCCCTCCTCCCCATCGCAAAGTCGCTCACACTCGGTTGATGTTAAACGCTGCGCTGCTGCAAGTGAGATCACAAAAATGAGTGCTTTCATCGATTAAACGTACCGCTGTCTGTGCTGCTCTTTAAGTGAAGCTCCATTCACGCTCAATTATTAATGGTTATAATGGCAAATGGGGCATTAGACGGGATGATCATTAGAGCCGATTTGAAGTAATTAACATTATTCGTTAATGAGGCCTTTTCTCTGCAGTTTAGCTGCATTCAGCTTCTTTACGGTTTTTATACCACATACGTTTATTTTGTTCCATTGGGATGACCGGATTTGAATGTTTCTGTCCTTCATAAAAAATATAGGCGAGCCTAACACCATCAAGATGCTCTTCGCTGTCATTTCCTGTAGTTATTTTTGGTTGGTCATTCTAATGACGATTTTGTTTGCAGTTCTGAGATGGTCAATGTAATCTTCATATGTATGCATCTTTTGTTTCTCCAATACAATATTTGGAAGTTATATATTTTAAAGGTCGCTGTGAACAACGTTACATCATAACCATGGACATTGACAGACAAAAGCTTAAAATTGCGTGAAATAAGTGTGGAGATTTGTGCTAGGAACTCCACTTAGAGACAGACGGGGAAACATGGACAGGAGAAAATACACAAATTAGAGATTTCGGATTAACTGTTTTTGTGCGTTTAGTTTGTCGTTCATCCCCCGCACCTCCGATTAGCACGGTTGGCTATGTACGGTGCGAAAGAAGTTCTAAATAAATACATACATGTGGGCTTGGGCCGGACGCATCGCTAGAAGGGATACTGGCCAGTGGTCGAGACTAATAACGGAGTGTCAGCCAAAGGTGGAGAAACGAGCGCAAGAGGCTGTCCACTGCAGGGATGGACCGATGACATCAGATCATGTTCACTGTAGGACCGTGAGAGATGGTTGACAGCTTAGGGAGGATTTCATCCAGCAGTGAGTCGATCGTGTCTGATTATGATGGCGATGCTGTTTTATGGAACACTTTATAATAAGGCCATGATCTTAATTTTCAATGTTAGCGTTTGTGGTCGATGCAATTGACAAGAGTCCCATTACGGTCGTATAAATGTTTAGCGCGTTGGATATAATTTGTCAAGAAAATATCTAAAACCCATTACACTTCCGTACATTGTGAACTTGGCATAAATTCTTGATCGACGATGCCCTTAATGCACGGAACACATTGTATGTATATATATATTTCTTTTTTTGTTCATTCCTCGTGCATTCCTCCACCAGCGTCACCGTGTTTGCGCCACTGACATCTCCGCCAGGTCACGGATTATTTTTTTTGTTTCCCCCGCACGTACGGCCATTTATAGCGGTCTCACCGGCACTGGCGGTCGGTGCAAACCACACACACGCGCGTGAAGGGGCCCCCGGGGCGAGCACTGTACGATGCTCCTTCAGGGGGGCCACTTGTCAACGCTCCAACGAGCGGCAGCTGGCGAGGGTGGCCTTGAGGGAGCAACACCGTGGGACGACTTTAGTTGCAGCGGTGACGACAGTTTATCACCACCTCACGCCTTGGTTACCTTACGCGTGCTTTGCAAGCGTCCGTTGTGGCACTTTGTCTAAACATTTAGACACCGCGGGTGTCGATTGCGTCAGGAAATGAAGAGCCGCGCCGAAGGCTTGTTTTGACCTCTTTTGAACTCATTTGTTGCTTGGATGAGGTCCGGTGTCGACCACTAGATGCTGGAGTGAACGGTTGGCGCGCTGAACTTGCGATCCACTGGCTTCTAGTTGAATCTCCGCGGCACCGGCAGTTAAAACAACAGAGCGGCGCTCTTCATTGCAAGGCCCGCGGGCCACTTGCGGCCGCTGGTGGCCTCCAGTGCGGCCCCTGACGTACGTCCCCCATAATATACAACACGTGACAACACCCCCCCAAATCATCACCATCGCCATCGTGCTGCTGGCACAAACCCAAATGCTTTCAAATGTGTGGCGGACCGTCGACACTGACGATGTCTCATCGGCGAGAGTGGACCCCCTCTGTAAATGAGTAGAGACCACCGCACGAGGGCAAGTTTCCTCATTCACTCCACCTCGGTCCACTCAGCAGTAGACATGGTCGACCAGGGTTAGGCGATCTGAAAGTCGTGCGTGGTGGGGTAAAGTGTGGGTACTCCGACCTCTCAAGGCATTTGGCCGGCTTGGAAGAGTTTGTCTAAATACCGTCTATTTGGGGCCTTCTGGAGTTATCTGTAGGGGAGGTCCTTCCGCCAGCAGTAGCGTGAGCAAGCAATTGCAGGGCCTGCATCTTTACCCTTTACGTAATATCATCATTGCCCTCGTGATCGTCGTCGTCATTATTATTGGAGACGTTATTACAATGTCAGCACCACTATCGCTGCTCTCAGGTCTACGATAGCCATAATTCACTTGGCACAACCGCATATAAATATAAGAGAAGTTGAAAGGATGGGCTCTGTTTTCCTCAATTATCAATTCATAATTATTAATAGACGTTCATCTGAAGGTTTAAACATACAACTGCTACAGGCGTGCACACAATTAGCGGGGCTCATTGGCACGATATTCATACAGATATCAACCGTTATTAAAGCGTAACAAATATACATTAATTTGAAATAGGCGAATACAACTTTTTCACGCACATAATTGGAAGTATGAGGTTTGATCACTCTCATCAACCACGTGTCAGCTGCAGCTTTGGCAATTTGACAGTCCCAGGTGTTTCAATGAAGATCACTTGAAACTTTTTGTTTAAAAAAAACGTAATTATCTCATGGATATGTTTTGCCAACGTTTCAACCGCTCCATTCAAAACTGAAGTCTAATTTAAGTTATTTAATCATGGATGATTCAATTTTGAACACTCTGTAGGTTGAACAAACACGTACATTACAATTGTCTAGCGCATGTGTGTGTAGTCGTTTGAGCATCACTCTTTTGTTTTTTTATATATTAGTATTTCCATATTCTCTGGATTATGAGATGCTCCAGAAAGTAAGATGCACTCCACACATGCGTCGGGTGTCACTAAAGTTATATAAATGTGGTCTCACACACACACACACCCCAACTGGATTATAAGAAGCACCCACAACGTTTGCTTTAAAATACAGGGTGGCGGCGGGCGTGTATTATTATCTGAAGAATATTGTAGAGCAATAAAAACACGAGTTATTTACTATGACATTTACTTGTGTACATTTCTTACTGACGGTGACAACATTAGTGTATCTTTGTCAATTCTCTATATTTCATGTTATAGCGATGCCAAATCATGTCTTGGTGACTGAAACTAGTGTATTCGTTACCTATTTAATTTAATGATGCTGTCTCATTTACACCACAGCCTTACTTGCATTGCCGTGTCATAGACAGCACAGTGTGTTTAATTATTATAATTATTTGCAATAAAACACACAGCATGCGTTTCAATGATGAAAATAATATATTTCGAGTGTTGTGGAATGTTTGGGGATGATTTTTGTTAAATATATATACTTAATATGTTCTCTGAACAGAGTCGCAATGCCCCTTGCATGTATCCAACCCTTGCTCATCGGCAGCTTAGCTGAAAAGAGGTGGGATTACTCACACTTTATCCCACCAAATAACTAATATATATAGAGAGACCAGATGGCTCAATGGGACACTACAGGAAAGCCACCCATACGGATTCCTATATAAAACCTGACTCCCACCACCATCCATCCCAGAAGAATTCCCTCATCAAAACTCTACACCATAGAGCTCGATGTATTTCCGACCATCATCACCTAGCCAGTGAACTGGAACACGTACACCAAGCTCTCAAGAAGAATGGATATTCAGACTACACAATCCGTAAAGCTATCACCCCAATCGTTGGGAAAGAACCGTCTAAGGACCCAATCAAAACCATCACCTTGCCATACATAACAGGGGTCACAAAAAAGAGTTCCAAAATCATGAGCAAACACAAGATCCAGGTTCGATTTAACACAGTACATAAACTTCGTGATCTGATCCCATCTGTGAAGGATGTGATCCCTGGCATGCAATACCCCGGCGTCTACAAACTAAGCTGTGTCTGCGGCAGCAGTTACATTGGGGAAACTAAGCGACATGTCTCGGACCGTGTTCGTGAACACAAGGCGGATCTGAAACACGGTAGGACCAATACCTCAGCCGTGGCTGATAATTGTTGTAATGTGGTGGGCTCACACGAAATTGATTTCTTTTAGACCAAGGTACTTTGCAAACCCATTGGCAATCAACAAAGATTCGTTCATGAAGCCATCCGTATATAGAGACACAGACACACTTTCAACCGAGAAGATGGGTACAAACTGAGCAATCATTGGAAGGACGTTATCAACCAGTTAAGTCATAACTGGCTGTGATGTTTCCATCCTACCACCTGCCGATGTTAGTTATTTTGGGCTCTCCGATTTTACATTAACAAGTTACATTTCTCACACCAACACAGCCACCTTCGCGCGCTGTCCCAGAGGTGGTGGCTCTGTGATCTTCTATTAACGTGCTAATCTCTCACATTAACATAGCCACACCATTGGTACCTCAGTTGTAAATGCTTACCCCGAGCTCTCATACTCTGATGGTGCATTGTCTTTGACTTGTGCGCCTTTTGGCGTCATCTGGTCCAACACCATGTGAGACTAGGCTCTAAGGAAAGCTGTCTCGGGTGTGGACCAATCAACTTCAAGGAAAGTGCATACATTACCAGAGTTATGTTTTTTGTTTGCATTATGACCGCAGGTATTGTGGTCTATGCAAACATGACTCCTTGTAAAAAATAAGGTGTCAGTTTTGTTGCCAGATAGAAGGGTAAAAAAACAATTATAAGATAGCCACCTCAGCACACTCGCCGTGGAGGCCGCTCACCGATCTTACATTTCCGATGACGACCGCTTGTGTTGGCGATTGAAACGTCGTAGGTTTTTGTTATTTTCTTTGAACCTATCTACGTGACTTTATCGAAAGACCCAAAGAATATCAAACTAATATATGAATTGACCGACTGCGTTTGAGCCCCGTTGATGCTTTTATTGCAGGCGTTGGGGTAGAGTTAATTTTGGAAAGAAGCAACATCAAAAATGTCAACACTTGAATTATTTTGGCTGGGATTGGAGTTGGCACTTTGCTCAGTCTCCTTGCCATCTGTCCCTCCCCTCCTACAGCACTGGCGTGCACTTGAAAAGCGCACCTTATACTAAAGGCATCACATTAGCTTAACAGAAGCTACCATTCACCTCCCGTTGCTACCCAGTGGAGTTCGCGGGATACTTGCAGATGTAATTGCCACTTTTATGTAAATGCTTTGAAGAGTTTAGGTCGAAAAATTAGGTAATTAAATTTCGTTTTTTTTTACACGTAGGCTGATGGCGGGGAGGGGGGAGACAGGAATTAAATTGAGTTGAAGCGATTATGATCATCGCGTAGTCTGAAAACCCATAGCTTTGCCGCCAGGGCATTCACACAAATCCAGGCTTAGAATAAAATAGACGGAATATTTAACATGCAAATTAATTGATGGTTTGCGTTTGAGCATTTATTGCTATAAAATAGTATGTTATGCAGTTTAATCTAGATTTGAAGTTTTTTGCGACTGCAGGGATCCATACTCTTTGGTTCTTTCGGTAAAGTCACGTGGGCATAAAATAAAATAAATTAAATCACGACGTTTCGGGCACAACACAATGCAGTTATGCAGTTGGTTATACGAAATAATCATACTGTTAAACCTTTGATCAATGATCTGCTGGATGAAGGCCGGGTGAAGGTCATGGTAGGTTGTGTGACCGTACGTCACCACATTGGTTAGTGTTGGTTGATGAAGAATGGGTCCCAAGACCAGTTGAGATATCGCTTCTGCTGATGTTCGTTATGGCTGGGAATCAAACTTAGGGCACCTGGTTCATAGCACAGTGCACTAACCACTACAATATTAACGTGTTACACTCAAGTAGCACAAGTTCAGCATGAAGTTAATTTATATTAAGTTCCTTGGTTATGTTAAGGTATACCTAATACGTGATATTGGTGCTCTATTTGGATAGCATATACGTACAATATCATTAGGCCATCTGCTTGTTTATCATTCCTGCTCAGCTGCATAATAGACACTGTCTGAGCACTCACCCGTGCAATGTATTGAGTCAGTGCCACTGAGACCCTGGTTTCATGACTCTTTAGTGTACAAGAAAGATATTCACATTTTGTCTTCAGTCCAAAAAAAGCATCTTCCTTGCTCCACTAAGTCATAACAGTACACCTATTGATTATTGCTATACGTCATTTTAAAAGCATAATAATTTAGGGGAATTTGTTAGTCCAATGCTGGATGAAGGCTGCTCCACATTGACATTCATATGGGTCTGTTTGACCATACTTCACCATGCTTGTCAGTGCAGATAGATGAAGAAAGGGGGTGATCGCGGGGGGGGGAGGGACAGGAAATATTCAGATATAACTCGCTACCAATGTTAGCTGTGGCCACGAATCAAACACCGGGTTGATAGCATGGTGGTGCACTCAGGAATATGTCACCCTTACCCCAACCAATGATAATTTACGGAGAATGATTTATTTTTAAACTAAAATAATCAATGGATCCCATCCAAAGGTCACAAGCTGTCATTTATTGCTAACCAGCTGCATCGAATTATGAGCGACAAACCACTTTCCAGTTGACACATCTCAGTCCGTGCGCTCCAGGTAGATTTGGTTTGATAAACCGGTATTTATTCCAATGCCCGATCAATAAGCCTCGCTCCATGGACTCCGACAGGGGCAGCGAGCAATTTTCACATTGCCCCAAGTGCCCCTTTGTGCCTTGTGTGCTCCGCATTCTGAGCGCAACCAAATGAACATAAAACTTTTAGCGCACCAATTATGTTTTGGATCTGTTGTATCGAATGGCCTTAACTTTTAAACTCTTCCGTGAAAACTTTTTCCATTTTAAATTACGGACTCATGTTATTTTTTTTTAAATCTCAAATGATAGGCGAATTGTGAGTGTTAGGTAAAAAAGAATTAGAGTAAATAACGTCCTGGGGGTTTCTACATTCAGAAGAGAATGGCATGGCTATAATGATCTCGGAGTGGAAGCGAGAAAACCAGGTGAGGATGGATAGCAAGGATAAGAGATCTAGAGATTTAATTAAGCAGAAACACTGGCCAAAGAATGAGGATGACGTTGGACATTCTCTCACCCCAATCATGGCTAATGAGCTAACAGAAGGAACATATGACGAAGATGATGATGAATGACCTTGGCAGATGACACGAAGGAGTTAGTGATGGAGTAATTTCAATGATGTACTAACTCTGGGCAAATCATCCAAAACATATGAATCATCATCATGTTAATAAAATGTAGTCGTCTGAATTTTGTGAAAAGTAAATATATATAGTTTTGTTCCGGACACATGTTGGTGACCAGACTTGAGTAAACACGAGTGTCTGCTCAGAATTAAATATATGATCACAATTTGATTAATAATAAATAAATAAATACTGTCATTACATTGTGATGAATGAAAGCATCTCCAGTGGCCACACAGAGGCCATGTTACGTGCAACATGAATCAAGACACACGGATTCTCTCAAATGTGATTTCAACGCGTGCATCATAAGGTAGCGGGATGAGAAACTCTTAGATGACGCACAACACGAAAAGGGAATTTTTACCAAGAGAACAAAAAACTCAAAATTCTCACTCATTCTCTGTGAATGTTTCAGAAACCTTGAATTCCATCACTTTAAGAATGTCCTCGGTAACTCTCCCATCTAAATCACAATTTTATGCTAATCTGTCGATTCTCTACTTCCATTTGCATTGGACATCATATATCTATGTCTTAAATTTCGATTTAAAGCTTTCGTGACTGCAGGGATTCATCTTCTTGGTTCTTTCGGTAAAGTCACGTAGAAGGGAAGTAATAAAATAATAAAAACAAAACATAATAAAATAAAATAATTCTCATGACGTTTCGGCCACAACGCAAGCAGCCGTCCTCAGGTGAAGAGATGCCGCGACTCTAAGCTTAAATATACGCTCCAAGCTTGGTGGTGTTTCATTCTTCACCTGAGGACGGCTGCTTGCGTTGTGGCCGAAACGTCGTGAGAATTATTTTATTTTATTATGTTTTTTTTTATTATTTTATTACTTCCCTTCTACGTGACTTTACCGGGGTTATCTATGTCTGTTTACATATTTGTACAATGGTCACTCTATATTATAATTTTAAGGTTTCTGGAACTTAATTTTGTAATTGTCCCATGATCTGTCTAAAAATAATATGCAACAAGCCGACTTAAGCCATTGGGAATTAATTATTTAACATACATTTCTGTCTGCGCAATATTTTTTTTTATCTTATGGCACAGTTGGTGTTTATTTATATTCGCTTAATTTTTGTGCTACATTTTATTTGTTTTATTTTTCTCATTTCGGTGACCTAGGGGATGAATGAGACGATCCTGATAACTTCAGCTCTTACCTGGTTTAACAAAACAAAAAAACTTAAACATGAAATTTGAATGACCTGGGTTCGATTCCAGACTCGGGGGCCTCTGTGTGTGAAGTGTATTCGTTCTGCCCTTGTCGAGTTCTCCTGTTTCATCACATACAAAATGAACCCAGAACAACGATTTAACTGGTTTTTGCCACAAATGCAATGGGGGAAATTACCTGCGAATTACTCAATTTGGGTAAAAACGTCGCAACATCAACCCCTATTGTGAAATCTTGGCAGGACCCTCCTGGAAAGTGAAGCTTTCCTGCGTTAACAAGTGAAATAATAATAATAATAGGAATAATGAGCCTAAATTCGTTTAGATTAATTAATTTATGCATTCGTAGCACCACTGTTAGGAAATCGGGAGTTCTGGCACAGTGCTTTGGGAATTGCTCTCTGTCGTACCATCACTGCCACTTGAATGTAAATGTTCAGCGTCATGCCTAGAAATGCACACGAGTGTAATTGCAACATATGTTTGTGGAATATATGATTGATGTTTGTCTTCGGCTCAGGGGGTAGCGGTGAGCAGCTCGCGATCAAAAGGTTGCGACTTCAAATAACTGGTTGGGGGTTGACTAGGTCAATCATTATGAGAAAAAAAAAATCGGCTTTGCCCTTTCTGGTCTACAAATCCTTTCATGGTCTTGCCCCCACTATATCTTGCCACGCTTGTATCGCTCCGTTCACAATCTTTGCTGTTTCTCTCTCTCTCTCTGTTCCTCCTCCTCCTTGCGCCGTCGTTCTCTCGCTCTCTTTTTTTTTTACAATCAGTGGAAACAAGAAGATGCTCGGTGTATTCGGCACTTTGCTTCGTTCACCATTTCGTAATTTTTTTTTTAAACTTAGCTTTATGTAAACCCCCCACCTCTCGCTCACTCTCTCGCTCACTCTCTCGCTCTCTCTCGTTCTGCACGCAGCCCTTCTCGCAGTCCGACGGCCTCCGACGGGTAGCTAATATCAGCATGCAGAACTCCCCGTCATCCGCCACCTAGCACACGGCCTCCAGCATCGCCCACTGCTCCTTGAAGGCCGGCACGGCGTGGGTCAGCCGCGCATGGCGGAACTCCAGCCACACCCTGGCTCCGACCAGCTCACTTCTCGCCTCCCTTCACTGGAACAAACTTCCCCTCCACATTAAACAGCCACATTCGCTCACTAGTTTCCGCTCCGCGCTCAAAACTTACGTATGATTCCCTAGCTCAGCCCACGAGCCCTCACCGTTACTTTTTCCTCTTGATATTCTCATTATACGGCTCTCAATCATTCCCCCGTCAATTCAATCCATTCATCATAATTTACCGTCATCAATTTCGCTTTCAACGAATTCACGCGTCACAGATTTGCCCCCATTGCTTCCTCTCATCTGTTTCATTCACCGCATCTCTACAATTACATTCATATGTTGTACCATTGTTAACGCCTTGTAAAGCGCCTCGGTTAACACGCAATATACATTCCTTTCAGATAAAATAAGGTGTTAAGTTGTTCAAACACCAAAGAGACACCTATCACAAGGCATCAAGTCTTCATTAACCACACACGCTTGTGTTGAAACATGCAAACAAATATGCTTTGATATTAAACGCAATGCCCTTGAAACTGATTGGCCTACACCAGAGACAGCGTTCTTCACGGCCTTGTCTCACCAGTGTTAGAGCAGGGGACGCCCGAAGGCGAACAGCACAATTTTTTAAATCCTTTATATTAAGTTCGCTCGCTTGCTTGCTTGCGTGCTTGCGTGCTTGCTTGCTTACGACCGTGCAAATCTTTCGGTCGTTTTTTAACCCACTTCCCGTGATCCAATCGAGCTGACATTTTCCACACAGACTCGTTGTGCGAGACAATTAATGTTCGTGAAAAAAAATTCCAAAAATTTTACACTTTTTAGGCAAAAATTTTTATTTTACATATATTCAAATAGAACTCATTCAGTGTAAGAGCCCAGAGCGTAACCCCTCCACAGGCCGTGGCGGAGTAGCGCAGTTGGTAGCGCCCTCGCTTCCCATGCCAAAGGTCGCGGGATCGATCCCCGCGTCCTCCACAGGCGAATATATTTTTAAATCCTTTATATTAAGTTCGCTGCCACGCATATAAAGGATTTATAGTGAAAAACTTTGTTTTTACGGGTTATACTTATTAAATCCTTTATATTAAGTTCACTTGCTTGCTTGCTTGCGCGCTTACGACCGTGCAAATCTTTCGGTCGTTTTTTAACCCACTTCCCGTGATCCAATCGAGCTGACATTTTGCACACAGACTCGTTGTGCGTGACAATTTATTCTCGTGAAAAAAAATTTCCAAAATTTTTTCCAAAATTTTCCACTTTTTAGGAATTTTTTTTTTCATATTTAATTTCAAATACCAATGTGATAAAAATGAAACTCTTACTCAAGAAAAACAGAAATGAATAATAAAATAAAACCGATGCCACGCATATAAAGGATTTATAGTGAAAAACTTTGTTTTTACGGGTTAATTTTTTCTAAATCAATAAAACGGGCACCACTTCATGGGGAAGTCAACAGTGGTTGTCCTGTGGATTTACTCACCCCTGCCATAGGAAAGTGGAATTTCCACCTCTGGCTGTGAACAGGAGATGAGCACCGCCTCACTGCTCATTTGCACGAGTGATTGACTTTGACTTGATAGATGGCAAGTCATTTTATTTCATGCTGTATTTAAACATGCAATGTTCTCAGAGAATTTGAGGCGTCAAAGGTCACGTCAATAGAAGAAGGTTCACAGTACTGTTAATTACAGCTTCAGAATGTCAGTCATACGTTCTAAGTGAGAATCTGAAAAATATCCAGAATATTCTTGTGTAATCTATTGTTGAATGGGTTTGCCAAGTGACACGCAGCGTGATTGGAAAAAAACATAACTCCCACATACGAGGAATACATTTGCTGACCAATGCAATAAACCTGTTGGATTGAGATAACAGATTGCTATATGGATATCTATGACCTGGATGAGCTGCAACCAATTGTTATCTATTCAATTATCTCGGGTTATGAGATAACCCAAGATTATTGGGTTATCTCATAGTAATAATGTTACATACACATGGAGTGTATGAGATAGTAATCATGTTATATTGTGTTGTGCTTTACAGAATTCATAAAAAAGTATTAAACGAGTGTTGTTAATTCCTGTGATACTTATCTACAGATGGGCTCCGTGCCTCAGAATTGTGTCGTTGGTCCTCAAGATTACCCGCGTTATAAATTGTATTATTATTTATTAGAAATTCTCAAGATACAGGCTAAGAGGTCATTGCGGCAGATGTTGTTCATGGTACAGCACCTCTCAGTTGTTTTCCTTGCTTCTGCTGGCGCCGCTGGCTGTTGTAAAGTTGACATTTGACCTCGACGATTCACCCTGACAGTCTCCCTGCATCTGCCCTTGAGGTCTTCCCATTGGCCACTGAATTCTGGGTGCCACTCCAATGCCCGTCTCGGCAACCCACCCTCCAACATCCTGCATGCAATTCCCCACCCGTTAAACAGACTCCTTAATTTAATCTGTTTTTCCGTAGTTATTTTATTCTGCCCAATTTAGACTATATTCTTTTTAGCCTGATTTATGTATGCTTCATTGTTGTAGGTGCCTGTTTCTTTATGTCATTGCTTTTGTTATTTTGGCGATCAAGGTCACTCTTGAAAATAAGACTCAACCTCCTCTCTCGAGTTCTTGCCGAGTGAAACAAAGGAACTTGCCCTTTTCTTTCTTCAATAAATCTACAACACTTTCTTTTACCCTCTGAACTTTAAAGTTGCTTACACTCTCCTTCAGTTGCATTCATAGAACCCTCGACACGCTCTCGTTTTAAAAGGAAATCTGTCTCTTTTTCTAGTTTCTTCACGAAAATCCATCTTACTAATCCATACAGTGATACAGACGTTACTGCTGGCTGAATTTGCTAATCTTTTAATACCAATTTTAAGCTTTAAAGCGGTTTTTAAATTCATTTTTAAAAATCCATCCTGCTACTGCAACACATCCCTTGATTACCTTCTCACAACCAGTGTATAATATGCATCGTGAGCTAAAACATAAATAGTGGGTAAAATTACATCCCAGCAAATAATCGCTTGAACCACTGCTGGTGGAAGGGCATCCACTCTAGAGGGTATATGCTTATTTCATGAATGCTGGCCAGACTTCTTGGAAGAGATGCCAGTACCCACGCTTTACCTCACCACATCGACTGCGATGTACCCATGTATTCGACTGGGTGGACAGTGGCGAAGGGATTTGTTTCAAATTTCTGCACCGGGAGATTGAACCTCTGGTTTGCAAGTCCAATGTGGTAGCCTTTATACCATGGCAGCATCCCATAAATATGACTTTAAAATATTTTTGCAGATCACACCTAAAATTCACAGTCACATGTTAATATAATTGTAAACATTGGGATGTGAATGTGAATTTCCTTGACCAAAGTTGTGGCTTTTGTTTTCAAATTACAATTTTACATATATATGCATTATAAATAAGATACAATCTGTCGTACACATCACTCATCGAATATATTACTGTGTCGCCTATGACCACATCCACTTAAATGTGCCTGATGTTATTCGTTCTCAAAAGTTAAACTCATTTGAGCCTGATAAGTATTTGAATTCTGCAAGGAATTCTGAACGTCGTCGAGTGAATGAGGCAAGGAGCCTGAAAAGAGATTGCGACATCTTTAGACAACACAGCAAATACATTTAAATTATGTTGCATAGTAATTGTATTGCAGAATGCTTTCTCTCGGGGACAGACTTTACTCTGTCGCGGCTGGGCTTTGGTTTCAAATTGATCACCGTCAGTGAGTGCGAGTGGCCTTAAGCAGTCCTCATTATGTCATGTGTTTTACAGATTATGATTGAACATCGAATACATATGCAGGTGCTGGCTTTCTCAAATCAGAATGCATCTCCCTTTCGTTGATTATCTTCTGATTTGACCTTTCCCTCATTGCGCGGCGACGTTTCCCTGTCACCCTTATTCTAATTTTATGTTCTCCCCTTTTTCCGTTGTTCACCTCTCTTCCCTCCATTTCATCGTCATCACCATCACCGCGATCCAACTGCAGAAATCCCGTTGGTGTTCACTGCACATGGCGTCATTTGTTTCCACTTTACTCTGTCTTGTGCCAATATGCTCAAGTAGTGCGCACATATTCTTGGTTCTTTCGGTAAAGTCACGTAGAAGGGAAATAATAAAATAAAATAAATATTAAACAATACAAATTTTTTAAATTATTTCCCTTTTACGTGATTTTACCAAAAGAACCAAGAATATGAATCCCTGCAATCACGAAAGCTTTAAATCAAAATTTAGTGCGCACATATTTCTGGCACCAATCTCTGATGTCGTCTTTGCTAGGTCTTCCTCACTTTACGGATCCTTCCATTTTTCTGAACAACAACAACACACTTTTAAATGTTCTTGTTGTTATCCATCCTACATACGTGGTCAAATAGTGACAATTTCCTTTTCATAAGGTCTTCTACGTGGATTCTTTTTAAAAAATCCTTTATATTAAGTTCACTTGCTTGCTTGCTTGTGCGCTTACGACCGTGCAAATATTTAGGTCGTTTTTTAACCCACTTCCCGTGATCCAATCGAGCTGACAATTTGCACACAGACTCGTTGTGCGTGACAATTTATTTTCGTAAACATTTTTTTCCAAAATTTTACACTTTTTAGGAAAAAAAAAATTCTATTTAATTACCAATTGCTTAATGGTGGCAGGCAATCATCTGACCCATAGGTGGCAGCCATCTCAAGCCAGAGGACGAGAGGACTCTAGCCGCCCGTTTCAAAGACCAATGTGGGCTGGGTTGTGGCCCATTGAACACGCATATAAACGATTTATAGTGAAAAACTTTGTTTTTACGGGTTAATTTTTTTACACTTCTTTGTTGGTCACTCTTTGTGTCCTTTGATGTCTCTATTATCCTGTCCTATTCGTGCTCTTTAGGTCACGGATGGAGCTCTCTGTGGTAATGTGCGCCTCAACCGAAGCGGTGTTCTCCGGTCCTTTGTATTGTTGTTGGAAATATCAACTAATCAATGTGAACATAGATATATGCATGTATTTTATTTCACTTGGGTTGTCTGCGTATGCAAATGTGTGTCGTGCAAAATCACCAAAGTGCTTTCTCAGTTTCAGTTAAAGTGCTATTTGGCATACTTTGAGTTTCAAATTCACGGGGGGGAAATATGCACGTGAAGAGAGAGAAATGTATAACGTAGATAAAGTTTCACTGTGATGTGTTTTAATTAAGAAATTGCAGTTTCATTTATGTAATCCTTGACAACTTAGAACCAGCTACTTGAAATGCTTGTATACAATCTGGCTGTGACGGTCCCACCTGATGACGGAGACTTGTGTTGCCTCCGAAACGTCGTGATTTTTGATTTGATTTGATTTTATTTTCATTAATTTTGATGTTTTACCTACGTGACTTTACCGAAAAAACCTAAGAAGTTGTATACATTTGTCAAGGGAAATTGCAGGGCTGCACCTTCATGTTTGACATCGCCCCTAATGGGCTTAGTGGGAGCATCAAGGTCCCCCCCCCATTGTGAAAGCATGAACACAAATCTCTCCGGAGCCCACCGTCAACATAAAACGTCATTCTAGATTTGAAGCTTTCGTGACTGCAAGGAATCATCTTCTTAGGTTTTTTCGGTAAAGTCACGTAGGTAAAACATCAAAATGAATGAAAATAAAATAAAATAAAATCAAAAATCACGACGTTTCGGAGGCAACAAAAGTCTCCTGGCTGTGACGGTCCCACCTGATGACGGAGACTTGTGTTGCCTCCGAAACGTCGTGATTTTTGATTTTATTTTATTTTCATTCATTTTGATGTTTTACCTACGTGACTTTACCGAAAAAACCTACGAAGATAAAACGTCATCCATCATTATCATCGTCCATCATCATCGTTAGCCCTGTGGAGAGATCGATATGTGAGCACCATCTGTTATGACTGCATCCCTTTGGGATAAGTTGTTGTTGTTGTTGTTGCAGAAGCAAGAGAGATAGAAAAATATATTTCAATCAAGTTGAGTAAATATCAAGTTGAGTAAATATAAATATGACTTGCGCACAAACAGCATAACAAAGAGCTGCTTAATCGTATCTAATTCATTTACCCACCCAGCAGTATAACTAAAGCAGTAATTGACCACCTCACAACTCCTCCTCCCCCGCTGCCCTTGCTGGCTCCTCCCCCCTTAACCACTATATATAGTACAGATATTTTGCTGTGACGGTTTCACCTGAAGACGGAAGCTTGTGTTGCCTCCGAAACGTCGTGATTTTTTATTGTTTAATTTTTATTAATTTTAATTTCATTTTTTACCTACGTGACTTTACCGAAAGAACTAAGAGTATGAATATGGGAAGACTACAATATCAGTGGGCATGCCACAGTTAGTCGATCGGCAAAATGTGGATAACCCCCCCGCCCCCACCTGTTTCAAGACGTCTGGCCAGCGTGGAGGAGTAGGCCAAATACCAGAGGTGTGGACTCGAGTCATGTGACTTGGACTCGAGTCAGACTCGAGTCATGAATTTGATGACTTGCGACTCGACTTGGACTTGCATAACAATGACTTTGTCCCACCTATGAGATGTGGACTCGAGTCATGTGACTTGGACTCGAGTCAGACTCGAGTCATGAATTTGATGACTTGCGACTCGACTTGGACTTGCATAACAATGACTTTGTCCCACCTCTGAGATGTGGACTCGAGTCATGTGACTTGGACTCGAGTCAGACTCGAGTCATGAATTTGATGACTTGCGACTCGACTTGGACTTGCATAACAATGACTTTGTCCCACCTATGAGATGTGGACTCGAGTCATGTGACTTGGACTCGAGTCAGACTCGAGTCATGAATTTGATGACTTGCGACTCGACTTGGACTTGCATAACAATGACTTTGTCCTACCTCTGCCAAATACCCTCTAGAGCTCCCTCACGTGGACTCTCATGCAGAAATTGTGGAGCTGCCACCGATTAACCCACCTTGATTCAGACGACGGACCAGATTTGTCAATTTGAGTAAATATCCTTGACTATTGCCCTATTGTAACTAACGGAGACAGTAACTTGTTCGTTTTCCACTCGTAATGCTTTTCCACTCATAACGTTCGCCAAACATATCAATCACGCTGATTGTGTGTACAAAAAGTGAAAAAAAAACAGTGAAATCTATCTTCTTGGTTCTTTCGGTAAAGTCACGTAGAAGAGAAATAATAAAATAATAAAAATAAAACATAATAAAATAATTATCACG
Organism: Lampetra planeri; assembly: GCF_965212315.1. Lineage (NCBI taxonomy): Eukaryota > Metazoa > Chordata > Hyperoartia > Petromyzontiformes > Petromyzontidae > Lampetra > Lampetra planeri. The sequence goes on along the minus strand of NC_136122.1, from coordinate 8,844,619 downwards.
ACGTTTCGGCCACAACGCAAGCAGCCGTCCTCAGGTGAAGACCAGGTCTGTCGGGGAGACAGATTATTTCCCTTCTACGTGACTTTACCGAAAGAACCAAGAAGATGAATCCCTGCAGTCACGAAAGCTTTAAATCGAAATTTAAGTGAAATCTACATAACAAAAAATAAGGAATTGAGTGGGAGGGGTTTTTCGGAAACTGTCAAGCAGTGCTTGAATTTGTCAGTTCTACGTCTTATTGTGTGTAGATGTGACTCCGTGCTACGAGTGATGCTGATTTTGCAAGAAATAAGGGAAGGAAATGCGAGAACAGAAGACAATTCTTGACGTATTCAGCGTGTGTCCTGTGCCCTATATTTAGCTGTCATTTCCCCCCACAATATCTAGTGGTGACACATTGGAGTGGCGGGGCGGCGGTTATCGCTCTGTGCGGTGAACACTTTGACTTGGGTATGATCCTCAGCCAGGGCTGACATCAGTGGTGGGCGAATGATATCTGGAGTGGTTCCTGTCCCCCTACTCTCCACCATCATCAACCTGCACTGACCATTGTGATGAATTATAGTCAAACAAACGCCGTGTCAGTTTAACACGTAGGCTTTCACGTGTGTGACATTGCGTTGGGGAGGCCTTCATCTAGCAGTAGATTGACACAGAGCCGTATACAGTATTATGTTGTATTGCACTGCACTATGAATTTGGCTAAATAAGTGTCATACCCGGTCATGGCTAATGTTCATGGCGAGTGATATTTGAACCGGTTCAGTCTCTCCAAACCCTTCGCTGACCTCCACTGACCAGCTTGGTGAAGTATGGTCAAACAACCCCCATGACCGACATGTATTGGAGAGGTCTTCATCAAGCACAGATTTGCCAAGGGGTTATAAATTATTATAAATATTACATGTAGCTATGATCCCAAAAAAATAAAAGCGACAAAAATACATTTTTCACCACCTTTGAATTACATCCTTGGGCAGTGGCTTGTCATTTAACATTTTTGAATGGATATACATTTTCGCAGATGTTCCAATTCAATTTTAAAATCGGTAAACACCGAAGTCATTTTTATGATTGGTGTTTAGCTGCATAAATTGTCCATCGATGTGATCACGTGCAATATGCATTCATGAATAAACAGATTTCGTGTTATGAGGCTGTAAAAATGTAATATATATGCAAATGGTGTTGTTTAAAAACTACATTTGGACTCTTTTTCACAACAATTTTAGAGGTGTTTTATTGATTTGTTTCTGCCGAATAAAGAGAGGCATTTAATCATTTCAACATCAGTGAAATCAGGATTCAGAGCATCTCTGTGAATTGAGATTGTAATCTCTGCCATCAAAAATTAGGAATGCCCTTGGAATTGACAGTCATGCTTGCACGGTGCAGGCATGTCCCTGTATATTTTTAGCTTTCAAAATAATCAAATGTCTTCCATCTTCATGTTTCCCTTCTGCTTTTTTTTTATACCGTTTTTGCAAGTCACCAGATACCATGTGTTCTCCTTGACCTATACATATCAAACACGTTCTCTTGTGCAATTTAACTGTTGAAGAAAGGCAATCTGCCACGGCAATAGCGTTGTTTTGCCTTATACACGTCTTAATCGTTTAACTTAGAGGCCACGATAAAACGCGAGTTACCATTTCGCGTTGTCACCACATCTGTCCTGAATGTCAGAAGCCATCTTAGTTTGGACCTGGTGGACAACACTGCTTCGACATTCACACTCATTCTAACCATGGGCACAAGATATAAAACTGCCCGGGTAAAGATTGCCGTGCGTATGTAATGTATTGTCGTGTTATTGATTTGGGGAGTAACAGTGCTTCGTTTTTTTACGAGCTTCACAGTGTCTTGCTAGCACACCTCTGTGGAGGTGGACTGCAGTTTCTTAATAAGAAAATAACATCACACGTCCCTGCATATAATGGTCTCACCTCTATGGCCTGAATATTTTGCGTCGGTAGCAAAGCTTATCATTTGTTAGTCTCTGTAATGTGGTGTGTTTGTGTGTGTGTGTTTGTGTGCTTGCAATGACTCTTGAATACCAACTTTAGCCTTTATGTAATGGAACATGACCTTATTGCTAATACCTTGACTAATCACATTACTGTATTTTTAGGCGATCCGTTGTGAAAAAAGAAATTTAACGAGAACGATTCTATGAATGCATAATTTTCATTTTAATCCATTAATTTAACAAAAACACGTTAATAAATTACATTGCCTTCAAAGGCAATGGGTCCTTTTTCATAGATAATTAGAGAAGCCAGACAGAGATTTACTACCAAGCAGGGGCATTGCCTGAAACGTTGCCTGTTATATATTTTTTACAACTAAGGCTGTGCTTATTGACACATATATTGGTTGTTTATTTTAATTCATGTTTTTTAAAAATACAGTTATAGGGCATTCTTGATATGAAGCTTTATAATCCATTGTTTGAAACACACGTGACGTGGAGGTTATATATTTGAACTAATCAGCAAATTACATGTCTAAAACGCAAATTAATGTAGCCTGTTGTTTCAAAGTGGAAGTGGTGTAATGTTCTATATTGACTTTGGACTAGATTACTAAGCCATTAAAAGATACGGACAGCCCTACATTCGGCGCTGCGCTCGTGCCGTTTTAAAACTTGCTATTGATTTTCTGCTCATGTTAAAAATGGGTGAATAATCCCACCCAAATTATGGAGGCGAAGATCTCTAAAGGATCCTCGTAAAGCGGCCACCAGCCATGCAATAGAATGGCCATTGTATTGTTGTGGCTAGTGCCCAGAAATAAATTGTCAGGATGCACTGTGCTCTTGTGAACTAAAGTGTGTGATAAAAACGTGATTAGCCACGTAGAAAAAAAATGCAATTTAAAATGTGCTCTTCATGATTTTACGGAGCAACCTTTAAAATTACAGGTTTCAGTAGAGAGAAAATACCACGTCATGAACTGTAACGAATGTACATTGACGGATTAAACTTAATGAAGTTAACAGATACAAAAAACACGGCACACTCGTCAATAATGCCGCCGATAAAATGGGAAGGCTATCCACTCGGCAATACTTTGGACAGTGGCCTTTCTTCATCGCAAGAGCCATCGCCTGAAATGTTGCCTACATTGCCCATGTATAATAATAATGATAACAACAATAGGTGACACTGTGGGTAACGGCCCTGGCCATCAATAAAGGGCATTGCCCAAAACGCCACATGATATATAAGGCAGTGGTTCTTAACCTGGGGTGTGAGATGCCCTTTCTAGGGGTGCGAGACATGGCCAGATTTTTTTAGAAGGTAAATAATCTAAACACAAATTAAGCATGGGCACACAAGTGTTTTGTTTCATTATAACCTATGTATTTATTAGCATGATACATTTTTTTTTTACGATTAAGAAACAAAGCGCTGCAAGGCTGCTCTCAGGCCATTGTGATTGACAAATGTGTAAAGTAAAAAATAATTCGCGCATTTATTTTTTGGTTACTTAACACATTCGTCAATAACAGCGCCTTAAGGGGATATACATTAGCGTGCAGTGGAAGGAGCCTCCTCCTCCTCTACTTGGGACTTTGATATCCAGCTTGAGTCTTACTAACTGGAGCGTCCGCTCGGTCAGCTCTCCGTCAACAAAAATGATCCAGAGGGCCTACGTACGTGCGTTGAACTTCTCTCGCACCATATAATAATGATGATAATGTTTTACCCTTTCTGACAATAAAACAGGTGTCAAGATGTTAAAACACCAAACAGAAACCTCTTGCAAGGAATCATGTCAGCATTAAGCACATATACCTGTGGTGAACATGCAAACAAAAATCACACGCTTTGGCCGTATATGCATTGTCTTTGAAACTGAATGGTCCACACCAGAAACAGCTTTCTTTCGAGCCGAATGCCATCTCTATCACATCCTGACAAGTAATACGTAGAACTTCTTTCGCACCGCACGTAGCCAACCGTGCCAATCGGGAGTGCGGGGGGGGACAACGGCAAATTGCACTCCGTGTGATGGGTGTCCGTGCAAAATTGCACGCAGCTGGGGGTGCGAGACATGGGCAGATTTTTTTTTAGAAGGTAAATCATCTAAACACGGCTTCTGCACGAGCTCGGCACGCTGAACGGTTTAGGGTTTTGATACGCCTTTCCGCGAAGATGTTAATTGAAAACCGTTATATAAGGTTTGTGGTACAGGTGGTGCAGCCGACACCACATGGGTCTTGCATGTGGCCTAGGCTGATGGGCATAGAACAGAGCTGTGTTGTTCAGGGGAGTTATCACGTGTGTTATTTAATGTTTTTAGTAGGTTTGCAATACGTTAGAGGGGGTGTTCAACCAGGGTGAAATCAATGGTTGAATGAAGATTACAAGTGTGAAATCATATTGGCTCAACGTTGCACATCTACCGTATATTTATATTGCAACAAGGAATCCGTAAGGTTTAATATTTCCAAACACTTCCATAAAACACGAACTGGAGCATATCATTGTTTTAGAATCTGATCAATAGGCAACATCTAATTTTCATCACGATTTGGGGTTGCAAATGCATTTCCTTCCTCGAACTTTTTTTCAACAAGGTAATAATATGCTTACTTTATAGTCCGTTATAGTTTGCGAACATACACTGCGGAATATCGTGCTGAAGAGCGGCTTTATTGTAGAGTGCAGTGCGTCCTGCATTCCATGCACCAAGCGTGATGTTCTGCTGCTTTTATGAGACTTCACTGCACTGCACAAGCAGGCAGTCGAGTATGATGAGTGGCATGGGGTGGGAGAAGAGAATGATAATTATAGAACTAGGCTGACGAGGCACGGTAATCTTGATCAGAATCTTTATTCATCGTACGGTGCAAAAGAAGGTCAACATACATACATACCGGAGGAATCCCATGAGCTATAAAGCTTTTTTCACACATGTCCAGTAGAGGCGGGTCAGAAAGTTACAACAACAAACAGAAAACACGATAGGAGTGCAAAGTGTAGGAAAGGTAAGAAAATCACTAAAAAATGTATTTTAAACAGATCAAGTATACAAGTTCAAATTGCATAAGTACACCGATTCGCAAGCTTCGGCAAGGGACCAAAAGAACAGCAATATCTCGGTCACACAACGTGACGTGGATGTCGCTCGATGGTAAGCCTGAGCAGCTGATACATTGCACTATGCATGGCCGCTTACATGGGCGTACATCACAGTGCGCTCGTTGAAGAAGTAAGGGAGAAGTCAGCAGATAGACGAGCGAGAGAACCCGCGTTGGATCACACCCTGAGCTGAGCCAGCGCGGGTTCCTCAAAGTATCGGTGGCTTCCCGCTGAATATTTGCCGTGCTAAGCCAGAACCAAACCGTGATAGATACGATCACCTCACAGGACATCTGAATCAGGGCTCAGGGCCTAGCAGGACCAGCGGGCGGAGATAATGATCCGTTCATATTCTTGGTTCTTTCAGTAAAGTCACGTAGAAGGGAAATAAAAAAATAATAAAAAAAATTAAACAATAAAAATTCTCACGACGTTTCGACTGCAACACAAGCAATCATCATCAGGTGTTATCTAAGACTACCCTCGAGAGCTCCTGATGACGATTGCTTGTGTTGCAGTCGAAACGTCGTGAGAATTTTTATTGTTTCACATTCATATTATTTTATTATTTCCCTTCTACGTGACTTTACCGAAAGAACCAAGAATATGAATCCCTGCAGTCACGAAAGCTTTAAATCAAAATGACCCGTTCGTTGCGTGCGACATCAGTCCACTTCGTGTTCACGCATCTCGGCTCATTCGTTGCGCGTGACACGACAACGGCACGGCTGAGTTTCTGCGGTGGACATGCAACCTGGCAGCCTCCCGAGCCATGCCAGCCTTGGCTCGGCGCGGTTCGGTTGACAGTTGGTTCAACGAGACGCGAGAGAGCGGCTGTCTGCCCACGTGCGGAGCGGTTGCGAGCTCTGTGTTGTTGCTGTTGCGGTCGCGTTCTGGATGCTGCAGGTCTCACAGTGTCCACCGTGCAGTCGCCCGACAGCTACCCGCTGCACGGCTCCTACCCGTGCTCGTCCGCGTCGCAGATGGACACGCTGCCCTTGCAGCCGACGCACTCGTACCCCGCGCACGGCCCCGGCTGCTGCACCTCGCCCGACGAGCCCTACTCCATGTCGGCGGCTGTCAACATGAGAGGTGGGGATGGTCCCTGCACCGCATTTGTCAATGGCTGTGACCCCAGGTGGTGCGACTGCTGTTCCGCTGAAAACTGAATCTGGACGTTACTGAGTCGGCCGTGGTCTATCGATCAAAGACTGTGCAGTACACTGTGATGAAGTTGAACGCAATGCTGGCACCAGGATAAATTGATTCATGCCACCCGGACAAAGATGCTCATTCACAGACTTGCACCGGGTTTAATCATGGAAAGGTGGCAACCTGAGGTGACCCATTGCCATGGTAGCCAGAAACTCCGGTGTGATATTCCTGACGGCAATTCCGAGGTCGGAACACCCTATGTAGTGTGAGACAGATTGTGCCCTGTTTGTGATTACATTTAAGAACAATTATAATAACATTCGCAGTAATTTACAGTATCAATAGGTGCTATGCAGTTAGTCTGTCGTCATGTTGGATGTGGTGAGGTAAAGTGTAGGTACTGCCACCTCTTTCAGGATGTCTGTCCAGTGTGGAAAAGTAGGCCAAATACCCGATCGAAGATGGCCGTCCACCAGCCTCGAGAATGAAATTGAGCGATTGCACCTTTATCTTTCATTGCCATTTGTGTCTTGCCACCTCCGATTAGCACAGTTGACTCCGTACAGTGCGAAAGAGGTTCGACATACATACATACAAGTCATTACAGAATTGAATAAGTAAATCAATGGTGAACACTTAAGCAGTTCTACATTTGCTTAAGCTTGGGGATGGCCCGATTCACACATCAGTGAACCTGGCTCCTATCTGTCCGCCTCTTGTCGAAAATGTGCCAATGGCGCCGTTAACAACGCCATGGCAAATCGCCAAGCCGATACGTTTTGCCCATTATGTCAAGACGCGAATCTGGCCCAGGGTGTATCGTAGATGGATGCTGTGCCATTATCTCTGCTGAAGGCTATACAAAAAAGGGCGATTAAGAACAATTTTACTTTTGACAGTAGAACAGCGTCTGAATCCGACGACCGTATTTCTCGATGCTGCACAGAAACAGTGGACACATTTAATTTATGGAAAGGGAAAGTCAGTCGCTCATACAGGACGAGTTACAAACGAAGGTCTGAAGCCTGGACTTGAACATGAGGTGAGAGGCATTCTGGGGCACGTGTCTATGTCCACACAAGGTGGTGAAGGTGCAGCCCTGCAATTGCTCAAGGTACTGTTGGTGGAAGGGCCTCCACTGGCAGGAGCTCTGACCTACCTTTCCACGCGAGGCAGACGCCACACACAACCTCCCATCAACTGTCGACAGAGGTAGGGGCATTTCACCCCTTTCCCGTGCCGAGACATCTGCAAGTGGCAGGTTGGGTCCCATTCACCGTGGAATCTCGGAACGCGCAAGCGGTTCACGTTAATTTTATTGGAGAGGCATAGCGCCGTTGTTTTTTAAAGACATTGTACTCACCGCAGAGAACTGTAGCGACATGACCGCACTCTATGTTAGCTGGCGCCAAACTGTGCCACGCCCTCCCGCATGGCCTTGTGGGAGCCTCGGTACCGATAAAGTTATTTATTTATTCAGATTCCGTTCCGATGACGTACACATACCTCATCAGAATGGAAAGAGGGTTAAGAAATCAGCCCATTGCCTGAACTGCCTCGTCGGGCGATTTACCTGATGATAAGTGGGTACACAACTCAATCGGTAGGTCGTGTACGGTCCTGTAAGGTGTGGGTACTCACACCTCTTCCAAGATGTCTCACCAACGTAGAAGAGTAGGAGGCCCTGTGTCGGCAGCATTCAACCTTTCTGCGAGGCACTAACTAGTTTGCATAGGGTGTCCATGTCGTTTTCCTTACACTGTCGCGCACACATTTCTTGGACCCTTCCAAAAAGTGCGTCGACACTGCTGATGATGAAATAGAGACTGCGGCGAAAAACTGCTGTTGCCAACATCTCAGTGCGGTGATTAATGAGGAGCAAACTCCACTAAATTGGGTTTTGCCGACTGCAGTGGATTTTAAATGTCAAGCACTTGAATTGGTTTTAATTTACCCGGTCTTTGATGCCTTTTTTGACATTTCTCTCCAAGCAGGACGGCACCAGCTGCCTCCAGGATTCATGTCCGAAATGTAATGGCTGAAAACAGAGAGAACTGCACATGCCGCATCACGTGTTAGCTGTACAACCACCCCAGCTGTTGCTGAACCTCATTTTCATGTCACGTTTAATGTATTCAACGTCACGACGATACAATTAATCGCATTATATGTTCCTGCAGTATGTTTAATGACAATTACTTAATTGTTCATTAATTATATGATGGTATTTTGTTCAGAAATAATAAACTCAAAGATTATAGTGACATTATCATTTATATATTGACAAATTGCTGAGCAATTAATCTGTTTTGCATGCTTATTCGTTGACATCATTCCACAGTGGAGAGATTGTAATTTGCGCGTAAAAATCTGGTGAAGAGGTCTGATCATATTGCTGGTTCCATATCTTTAATGATGTCCACAGTTGCTCCGTCATATCGTATTCTCCTTATCAATACTGTGAAGGGTAGTGGTTATTTATTCATTTGCAACATCTGGAAAATCATCCCCCTTATCCGAAGAGAGATTTTGTTTCCTACGGTATGTAATTAGATTGTTTTGTTTGCTTCAAAATTATGAACTATAAAAAAAACGATAAACACATTATTTTTAATTGACCAAGTAAGGCCCACTGAACTACGTGGCTTTTTTTCGGAATCAAGTTGGTCACAAACGAAGTGGCTTATCACGTGGACATGTATAGCAGCCCAATACTCTAAACGCATGTTTCTCAATGTGGAGGCAAAAACCGGAAAACCCGGATAAAAATCCACACGACCACGGGGAGAACGTACGAACTTAAAATATGCAGGCATCAGAGTCGGGATCAAATCCACGACCTCCTGTATACCAGGCGAGGCAGTTAACATCGCGCCCGTTAATATCTGCGTCGCATTTCTCCGCAAGGTCTATGACTGTCTCCATCATTTGTTACGGCTGCATCTTGCACCCTCAGGACTTCTATTTGTAATTCGTTAATCATCAGCTTCTTGTTCTGCTGCCACATCCTCCTATTCCTTATTATGGCATCTTCGGTCATGTTTGCGTTGTGTTTTCTCACGGTCTTTTCGAGTTGTTGTTCTTTCCCCATCTTTTTACCAACTCTATTTTTCTTCTCTTTTCCCTTTCCTCATAGTTTTTTAAAGTCAGTTTAACACTTTGGCTTTCGCGACCAATATTATCCAATATTTTTACGCAATCTCACCCAAACACCTCTATTATGTTTTTTCAAGTGTTTTTACATGTGCGTGTAAATCTGTTTCTCGTGTAAGAAGGGCCTCTGCATGTTTAGTGTGCGCATTACGTATTTGCATGAGTGCACGCCATAAAGACCCGTGGGTAAATACATGGTGTGTTTTAATATGTATGCGGGATTTGTGGGACGCATTGGCACATTTTGCTATGAACCCAACGACCCGAATTTGATTCACATTCATGGCCGACATTGGTGAAGAATATCTGAACCGGTCCTGAGCCTCCCCTAGGTCGACTCAGCTTTAAAAAAAAGTACCTGGTGTGGTGTGTAAACATCACAGCTGGGGAGACAAAGGCGGCCCGGGTGTGATGTTGGCCGCCTAGCCCCGTGTGTGCCGTGCTGGCATTCGTAAGGTGCTCGCGAACAGCACTTGCCCCAAAAGTCGGTTAAGGCTATACGGGGGATCTTTGTCTTTGTCGATTACAAATGTATAACTGTTGCTTGTCAGTGTGCACATTGATCTGTATATGGGATTTCACGTACTATATATGCATGAAAAATAACGATACCATCTGTCAGCATCATTGTGCTTTGAGTGACAGTCAAGGAAATGATTACTTACACTTTAGCAAATTCCCATTAACTGTTGGATGATGAAATGTGCCGTCCATAGATTAACTGTGATCAATAAACACAGCCTATATTTTATTATACCAACATACATCATTAAAGATAATAGTAATTCTATTAAACTTCATAGAACCCATTTATTACTCTTTTTCCAAAATCAATCGGAGGATCAATTCAGAGTGCTAAAGAGAATCTCCATATTCAAACAAGCATTGTGCTCATCTCTGTTGGCAGTTCTTAACCAGTGGTGAAAATTCCAAATTCCTAGAGTCAGGGCGAGTCTGTCCATAAGGCAACCGCTGCTGACTTCCCATAAAGTGGTAATCATTTGATCGACCCCGGAGGGAAACTGGAGCAGGTAGACCCCCAGCCGGGATTTGAACTCACACTTTCACAACTTCATCTTCAGTTTTACTACCACAACACTTTTCTTCCATGTATTGCTGTCTCTTCCATCACTCATCACATAGGGCGCCGCAGTGGCGAGATGTTAGGTTCCTCACCTGGTATGCAGGAGGTTGTGTGTTCGATCGCGACCCTGACGATGCCTGCTGTATATTTGGAGTTTGAATGCTTTTCCCTTGGGTGCGTGGATTTTTGTTTCGGATCCTCCGGTTTTTCTCTCCACATTTAGAAACACGCGTATAGAGTGTTTGGCTGCTCTAAATTCCCACGTGATAAGCCACTTCGTTGAGCTATCATTTGTGGGCAGGTCGCTTCTGAAAAAGAGCTACGTAGCTCAGTGGGCTTCACCTGGTAAAATAGAATAAAATTGTTACTAGTTTGTTTCAATTGTCTAGTTCATAGCAGCCGATGCTTAAGCTGGATGAACTTCTTCCGCTCCTTCATTTACTCCGGTGAGGGCGATCGCTTCCCGTAGGCCTACGCTTTTCTCCATCAAGTCCCCCTCTCCTTCGTGCCCATGAGTCCACCATCTCGCTGCGTGCGTGGATGGCCTCTACTTCTTGCTCCGTCCACGCGGCGGTGCGAGGCCACCAAAGGTCACTTGTTGGCCTCCGTTCTCTTCACATGTCCCAAACCAAAGAGGTGGCTTGTTTTTTTTTGCTTGGGCCTAGCGTGTCAACAGCCTGTGAACAAATCACCAGGGCGTGTGCCCCGATCGCGTCAGATGTCAGAAGATCAGCAGGCTTTTAGCCTGGAGAGTGCTTGGACGAGCGTGCACCGGGTGTACTCGGCGTTGTGGGCTTTCGATGGCAGTGCAGCGAAATCCATTGTTGTTCTGCACTCCACCCCCACCTTCACCAACTCTGACTGACCATCGTGATGATGTATGGTCAAATATTCCTCAACGGCCCTGCAAGGTGTAAGGCAGGCCCCCATCCATCAGTGGATTGACAAACAGGCTGTACAAGTCCGTCTAATTTGTGAGTTTTTATTCTCTCGGCACTCCCTGGATTTCTTCTCATCAAGATTATTTCTGCTACCAATAATGTCGTCCGCCAATAATTTGTGTCGCTGCCATTCATCTTGCCATGTGACTTACAACTGTATTGGATTCTTGTTGTTGCAGTGAATGGCAAAAACCCAGCCTTCGTGGATGATTTGAACACCTCCAATTGCCACTACCATGACAAGGACACCCTTCTGTGCCCGGGCTCCCTCAGCATGTCTTCCATTGACACCCTCAGCCAGAGGGACAAGGTAACTATGTACGTGCTGTGTTGCACTTATTTCGCAGCGTAAGTAGCCAACCGTGCTAATCAGAGGTGCGATTAGCCCCCGTTCAGCGCTGGGTCAGCGTGACCCTTGCCCTGGCGACGGGGGTGAACGAAACATGAGCAGCGTGTAGTTGTTGAATCCTCTGTTGGGCAGTTGTGATTTTAGAGTTGGCAACTCCTGGAATTGTGTTGCTGGCTGGCTTGCGTGTGAGGGGATGGGGGGGGTGGGAGATAGAGGAGGTTGAGCCGCCTCTTCTGAAGGTACAGCTCTCTCTACGTTTTATAAGGGCAAGTGGAAAAAATGTTGGTTTCAGAATTGTCACAAATGAGGGATGGGGCGTTGCACAGCCGATTCTCATATGAACGGGGGAGATGAGAGCCGGGGCAGAACGCGTGGTAGACAAGAGAATATCGTATTGTTACTCATTCTGTTGAGCATTTTAACGTGAGTTTAAAGTTTGTTTCACATTCATTTGTCATTGTCAACATGCCTTTGTGAATGCCTCGCCTGCTTTAAACAAGGTTGTGCCACGGGAGTTTGTTCGCATCTGTGCGCCCGAGTTCCTCTGCGTGTATGCGCGTCTGGCTTTTTTAGCGGACGATGTACTCACACGCACGCGTGCGCGTGGTCAGTCAGGCACGTTTGTGGTGAGCCTCCTCGTGCGTGTGGCCCGTCTCGCACATGGCAATGGCTTAAAGCCACCGAGAAAATGGCCACTTGACAAGAGCTGTGCTGAATTTAATTTATTGCCACACTTCGCAGGCAATCGGTATCTGTGGCAAAAAAATCATTGAATCGACGTATTGCAAATAAAATACAGTGAGGGCGCCAGGAATAAAAAGATAACATTTTTTATCAGCTGATGTTTGGGGGGTGTTGGGGGATTTGTTCACCGCTGTTTAACCAGGATGCAGCGTCAGTGACGGGTTAGGCTACACACCAGTGGTGGTGAATCGTTGGTGCCCCAAAACAGAATGCATATTTAATGACAAAGACAAAGATGCCCCGTGTAGCCTGTAACAGACTGTTGGGGCAAGTGCTGTTAGCGAGTAGCGCCTACGAAGGCCGGCACGGCACACGAGGGGTGGGTGGCCAGCACCACGCCCGGACGCCTTTGTCTCCCCGGTGGCGATGTTTACATACCGCGCCGGGTACTCGTTTGAGGCTGAGTTGACCTAGCGAAGGCACACAATCGGTTCAGATAATCGTCACCGGTGTTGGCCGTGAGCGGGAATCAAACTTGAGTCGCCGGGTTCGTAGCGCAGCGCTAACCGTGACGCCACCGCTCCCACATATTTAATGACAGCCCCCCCCGCCTGCTCCCTGCCCCCCTCTCGGCCATTCAATTCATAAACTCCAAATGAGAGGACAGAATAAATAAAATAGTGGGGAGATACAGAGATGTAGCGAGATGACAAGGTAAGAGAGCTGAAGGTATTCATCAGCTTTTTTTACATGAATTAGATGGGCTTTTGCTTATAGGTTATAAACATTCTCGTTGATATTTGCCCCGTGAGCAGCTTGGGGACTTAGGATGTCGCTTGGTCTGATTTATGCCGAGCGGTCACCACTGCCTGCTACTCACTGCGCTGTTCGACTGCCTTAGAGCCAGTCCCGCTATCCAGCGCTTGCCATCGCACCACAACTTCTCGGCCGTAGCGCCAACAGATTCAAGACGGATGGCCAATCATTTGTTGGTAATGTGATTTTAAAGAGAGCGAGGGAAAATGCAGCGCTGCACGCCGGTGTTTGTGTGGAAGCTAATAGATTTTCTTCCTCGGGTTTAGTTTGCTTCATCAAGGCAATGCATCGTGCAGTGTGCGTGTGAATATTCGTTTGCAGTGCTTTAGGAAGAAGTGCATCGGATCAAGACTGGCAAAACCGGGACTAGATTTCATGCAGGAGATGTAAATAAGCCCTTAAAATAAATAGCACAACTGCAAGCACAGCCCTGAACTGGTTTCTTTAAATGATTTGCTCAATTGTGGTGGAGTAGACCAAATAGGATCTACAGGGCTTCTCTAGAGCTGCCTCAGCTAGTAGGCCTCGACCCGGCGGTAGTGTGAGCAGTGGCGGCTCCTGCAAAATCTCTCAGGGGGGGCAAATGTCTGGATGATTGATAAGGTCCACCCATGCAATGAATAAATTAACAGCTTAAGCATGTAAAGGCAACTTCACTTCTTTAATATTAATGAAAAATAAAGTGACTCTTACAATACATCTTGTTTGTTTATATACTCACTATTAAAACAAACCACTCAAGTTTATTTTATTAAAGATTCCACTAGGTGGCGATAAATTATATTGTTGGATGAAACGTGCTTACGTATGATGACGTTAGCACGTTAGTGCATGCCCTCCCGGAAGCCATAGAGAATGCATTGCAGCGCCCCCGTTCGAAAAAAAACATCTTTGAATGTAAGTCTATGGGGCCACTCGGGGCGATTCTCAGCCGGAGTGAAATCGCCCAAAAAGAGGCGGTACTCCACAGAACGTGACATGACGCTGATTGGACTATATCCAGAGGCTGACAGTGACGGCTAGCGTGACTCTGTGGTTGAATGACATTGGTGGTGCGTCGCCCAATCGCCCTAATGAAGAAACCGCCCCTGAGTGTGAGCAAGCAATTGCAGGGCTGCACCTTTGCCTCTCAATCTCACAAGCACGCAAGTTTAAATAATCCATCATTTAATGTGAGATTGCACATTTTGCTCAATTGCAAATTATTTGGGAACAATGTGTATCACCACACATATAGTCTACTGTTAATAGCCTCACTAACTTGTGTACTTTTTATTGTCGTGGGATACGTGACAAAAACAACACACAATATCGGAATAACTAAAATGTACATGAATAACACAGCATCTGGATACAAGCATAACGTATATTAACAATAACAGTTCTAATGTAACCGATACGTGCTTAGATTACACCCGTGGGTGAAAGGGTTTGGGTAACTTCTGACTGAAACGCACCACTTCTGATATAAGCACACCTGACATTTCTCCCAAAGGGGTGTGCTTATATTCAACTTCAACTGCACCTTTGGTTATTTTATCAGTGGCTCTATCGTCAGTCATAGATGCCTCACGCACTAAGTGTGTAACTATTTGTTATAGGCACAAGTGTATGGAACTACGTATAGCATTTTGGATCGGCATGTATGCACAGGGAAATACATGCTGTGGTACGCTTTACCGAGGCTAATTTACGTGGCCCCACAACGCATATCTGCGCTCAGTGTAATGCACAACATCCATGTATCTGCACCGTTGCCCGTGTGCCTTGTCTATACGCGCGCATTGGTATCGTTGCCGTCGTCGTCGTCTTAAATGCGAGCACATCGTGCTGATGGTTTAGCTAACCCGATTGAATGAACCCTGCCCGACGGTTTTGGCTGATTTCCCGTCTACTAGTTTCGGAACAGCCGTCTGGGTGTGCCAGGCTCGGGGCTGTTCTTCCGGGACGGCAAGCGGCGCGTGGATTACCTGCTGGTGCATCGCATGTGCAGCCCACACCCCGAGCGACGGCACTTCTTTGAGAAGAATCTACGCGGGGAAGGGCTGCAAGTGGAGAGAGAGGTGGGGGTGGTGTTGGGGTGGGGGGGCATGCAGGAGGTGTTCTAAGATGATGAGTTGTCACACTGCAAAAAGGCTCAGTCCCATTTACACGCACCTTTACATCAGCCACACCTTAACAACTCATTTCAAACAGTCTACACAACAAAGGCTCATTCCTAACAGCGTGCTTCAGCCGCACCGAACCTCAATAATAATATCCAGGGGCCTGCCTTGGCTCCTCCCACCCTCAACCAGTATATATACAAGAACTGTTTTCTTGGAATTTCTGTTACTTGATACAGCTATCGTGCTGTGACGGTTTCACCTGAAGACGGAAGCTTGTGTTGCCTCCGAAACGTCGTGATTTTTTATTTTATTTTTATATTACTTTTATTAATTTTAATTTTTTACCTACGTGACTTTACCGAAAAAACCTAAGAATACAAATCTTTGCAGTCACGAAAGCTTCAAATCTAGAATGTCACACTGCTGTTAACTACCTCGCCTGTTATACAGGTAGTTTCTTGGGTTCGACCCCAACCCAATACTGGTTTATTTGGAGTTTGCATGTTCTCTATCCCCGTCGTAACGTGGGTTTTTCTCCAGGTCCTCCGGTTGTTCCCTCCACACTTAGGATCAACGTGCAGCCAGAGTGTTTGGTTGCTTTACATGTCCACGTGATAAGCCACTTCATTGAGTTATCAATTGTGGCTAGGTCACCTATGAATAAAACACCTAGATAGCTCAGTGGGCCTTACCTGGTCAAATAAAACATATTTTTTTGTTATTTTAATTTACTTTGCTATCACACGCTGGTAGCGTGCGTGCAAAATACAAAGATGCCATTACTCGCCCATGTGATGCAACAACAATGAACGCATGCAGCACCCTTGTCAATCCACTGCTGGATGACGGATGCCCTCGACGCCGTGTGGGCCACGATCCGTGAGGGCAGGGGTCATAGCTGCAGGAGCTGAGAAGTACGGCACATTTGCATGCAATTCCCCAATACTAATCGATAGTAACGAGCAAGCAATGCAAATGATAGAGCTGTTCAGCACCATTGTCTTCAAGGTGGGTTGTGTTTTTCAGTCAGGACAGTAATTTTTGTTGTTGCTCTGGGCTTTACATTAGTCTGAAGGCAGTCATCATTTTTCGCCAGTTCTGAGGGTTTTTAATTTAAATTAGAACTACAAGGTATGCTTGCTTATAATCACAAATAACAAAAACTCAACACATTCATCAATAACACTGCCCTCGAGAGGAAACTTTATAATTGTAGGCAACGTTGTGTGCAGCGACTCGTATTGATAGCAAGAAACACATTGCGTATTACAATAGGGCAGTGTTATCTTTTAAGGGAAATGTTATTGACGGATGTGTTAAGCTTTGGTTACTGTGAACTACTGCAAACGCCAGGATCACAAATGAGTTCTCCTGCAATCGGCTCCATCTGAAATGCCTGCCTGGTTTCTATCCCTGTCTTCCGGCAGCCTTCAGTGACGAACAGCGAGACCGTGTTTGTGAAGATTCACGCTCCGTGGGAGGTCTTGTGCAAGCACGCCGAAGAGATGTGCATCCGCATGCCGTTCAGGTAAAGCAGAGAGAAGTGCACAGCGCCCCATTAAGAAAGCGCATGAACCACGTTTCGACTCATCCAGTGCATGCGGCCCAATTTAGTTGCTTGAACTAATTGAATTGCTTGGTTCACTTGCTGCCGTTATTATTTTGTATTCAGCACTGGCAATCCAAACTCAAATCTCTGGGTTCGATCTTAATTATGATTACATTTTTTTTACCCTTCTCTAGGCTCCGCGTTAATGTTCAGCTCAGTCATTTTGTCATAAAGGCATTTTTACCAATGGCATTTTTTACTTAACATTACATTTTTGGGAGTTGCAGCATAAACAGAAAAAACATTACAGTAGTCAGTACAAATGAAAACAACAACAGCAACAACACATCGGGTAACATGACAAGATCCAAAGATTAAAGCACATCATGGCCAAAAGCATTCCATGCATGCCGTTTTGGTTCTTTGAGACCGATCCTTAGGCCTCATCCTTGGCCTTTCCTTGGTGTTGTGGCCTCAATCTGAGGACTTGGCTTAGAGACACCAACTTATGGAATTCGATTGGGCTGCCCTTGACACTGGCCTCGACCTAAAATGCTTCTGGCCTTGGCCTCATCTTGATCTTGAGGCACCCGGCCTTGACCTCAGCCAAGGCCTTGCAGGTCCTGAGCTTAAATCCAAGACTGCATACATGCAACAGTCATCTTATCGGATTAGCGCATGTCTAAAATAAATAATAAATAACAGTATCTAAGGTACAAATTTTCTGAATAATTATTTAACTGTTGCACAATATTTCTCTTATTGAAAACAAGTTATCCTTGACCCAAGCTGGAATAACTCTTCAAATTAAATTCTCAGAGTTTTTTCCCCCCAGTTATTTGTCTTCAAGCACTAAAAACAGCAGACGTGCATTAAATGACAACACCTCCTCTAGACGGTGTTGTTATCACTACAAATGTCGACATTGGTTTTCCAGTCACACCTTATGCCGACTTTGAAGTCGTGTGCATGAGTTTTGGCGACACAAAAGTGCACAGGCAAACGGTATGAATTTGTATCCCAGCGCTCAGGTATTTACCATGTTGTGCCAAACTTTAGAGCGGCAATTCTGAGTGACCGCCCGCTGTCGTGCCATCTTCTGGGAATGTGTAACAGGCACCGACATAATTATTCGTGGCAACATTGGCACGGCAATCCATCATTAACAACTTATACCCATTATGGGGATCCCTTGTGTGGCAACTTTTAAAAAAAGATTTTCTTTATTCACATTTTTTATGCATGGCACATTTCGGGCAATACACTTGCGGTCGTGAATATCTTTATTTATAAGAGATCATTGTTGGGATTTTATTGGGTTGAGTTAGGATTTTCCAAGATGAAACACGCAAAGGGTGGGGTAGAGGAGGGGAGGAAAAAGGCATGAGTGGCAAACATGTGGAAGGCGTCGGAGCTGCACGTGTTGGCTGGAGAGGGATACCACGCCAGAATTAACAAGGTGTGCATCCTGGTGACACTGGGGTTGAAGGTCTTGGACATGAGGCGGCTCTAACCCTTTCCATTCCGAGACGTGTCTGCAAATTAGGGGATGGGTCCCGTTTACCGCTGAATGTCTGAAGATGCGAGCGGTTGGCATTAATTTTATTTCGAGAGGCATAGCTCTTTTTAAAAAACAAAAGACATTATACTCGCCGCAGAGAACCACGACCGCTCTTTATGATAGGTGGTGCCAAACTGTGCCACGCCCTCCTGCATAGTATAGAGGGAGGGGTGTGGCACAGTCTGATGACGTACACGTACGTCATCGGAATGGGAAAGGGTTATTTGGCTTGTTCAAGAATGGATCTCATTCTTTTAAAGTGCACCTTCTTACCTTTAAGCATGTGTCCCGGGTGGTCCAGAGAGGCCAGAGATGATATAGGGAGTGACGTAACTTTTATTACGTTTGATAACCTTGCTGCTTTTGCTCATTGACTCATGTGACAATCGCCATGGCATTACATTTTAACTGAGCAGCAGAACTTGCTCGTGTATTCTACTTAATCCTCAGTAAACCAGTTTTAGTTATCGCAAAACCTCCCAGGTAGTTTTGATGCTTAAGGATACGCCCTCATTATGACTGTGTTTGGATAATTTTGGAAGACATTTCCCCTTGCTTTCCTTGGCTTATGTAACAGTCTTATGAAACAAAGGTGATTCAAACACGTCTAGGTTTATCAACATTTGACATCGAAATGAGAAACACCATAATGTAGGCAAACTTTGGGTGTGTTACAAATGCAATGCAATATTGCGTTCGTGCATTACAACTTATAAATATGGATTTTTGTGGGGAAAAAAAATTGCGTCACGGCTCCGGTCTAAATTTAAATGTGTGTGTGGCTCTCTTGAGCTCTAGTCTGGTGAACAATTTCAGGTGATTTACCACGTCGGATGTGTAAAGCCCAGGAGCTACCGTGCGTAACAGTTCCAAAATAAATGGGAGCAGTCATGATTCATGACTGAAGTTGATTCATTTTTACAGCAGTGGGAAGCACACGACAGAAAATGTTTTATGTAAAAGCTCATTGTTACGCAGAGAAACAATATGGAATGATTCCCAGTTTCTTTCACCGATACTGCTTGCTAATACACGCAGCACTGTTGTTCTTGCACCGAGGAAATTGTTGCATTTTTGGAACAACTAAAAAATGTAGGGTCCCCATACTTAACTAAGACAAGGGTAGCTTTCATATCTGTTTGTGGTCCTGAAGCAATGGTGGGATTCCATATTTATATGGCAGAGCCCAGACTCTACAGGCCTAGCACTATTGACTTTCCATCAAGTGATTAATCACAACAGTTAAGTTTACCCTGGATGGGTTTTAAACTGTTGTGAACTACAATACAATTTAGATGTATCGAGCATCTAAATGTGGCTGCATCTCACTGTGTTGTACAAATACAGAAAACTTGTCCACATAGAGAGTTTGATGAGCGATCTTTTAATTCTAGCAGAGAATAAGAAATGTAATCCTACAGACCAGAGAAAGAATGCAGATGACATTATGGAAGAAGTGCATATGAAGCCACTTCACAGAGACAGTAATATTTCAGAAGAGAACAGATGTTCTGAGTCTGGACTTGGACAGTGAAAGGTTCTCCGCAGTAGAGGCAGCTGACAGGAAAGAAATTATAGACCACAAGAGGAACAGCAGCAGAGAAAGAACAACCTCTCATCGACCAAAGGTTGACATCATGTCCTGCCAATTGAGTTATGTCCCAACCAATGGATGGGTATTTCATCAGAAGTCAAAGCTCAGCCCATCATCCTCCTGCAGTCGATAAAATAAGCACCACTTGATGGGGAAATAAGCAGTGGTTGTCCTTCGGATGTTCATCATCGTGAATACAAGATGGCAAATGTCCTAATTTTCTTATTAAAAGCTTGAATATAATACCTCTTTGATGATTGTGTTTTTCATTTTACAGGCGAAAAACGGATGGCCAAAAGAAAAAGGTCAAGTTTATACACAGGTGTGTGCTGAATGTGTGGTGGTTATTTACCTGCTTGTGACTTGCTATGTTCAGAGTGTCTGCCGTAGCAGGGAAGTAAAGACTCACTCACGTCGCAATCCAATTGGACACCGCGGTCCAATTCACAAATTGATTAGTTTTCACCCTTATCAATTCTTATCATTAATTTATAATTCGTAGCGGCATTCATCGATATAATCTAGCCTGGTATAAACATAACATGTAGTGGAACTAATATAATTGTACATAGTTCATCTAGGGCATGGAAAAAGATGATGATCAATGAGTCGATACGTCCATACTGCATAGGATGGTGGTCCGTTTGCATGCCACTCGGCTTGGATTGAAAGTTCAATTCCTGCCACTTGCCCACGACAATTTTTCCTTCAGGTAATTTACCAAAGTTCAACATCTATGTATGTATGTAGGTTGTCGAGCTCCCCGCTGTGTTTTCGGATTGTACCTCGCGTGTTCTTCGTATGGTGGTTCGATCTTCTTCGTGAACCGATTCAGCTCTGATATTTCGCTCCATGTGCTGCGAGCGAAACGTCAGTCATTCCGCCGAACAACACAAGAGCACATCCGGACCCCACATCAGACAGCTGTTTATAAATATTGGAAGATTTTGAAATAGATGACCGTAATTATCTTGCATACTCGGCCATCGACTGGGGTTAGTTTGCGACGGTAAAACATCAACAAAATAATCACGTGTCTTTGCACGAATTGATCTCATCTTCTGCTTCCAAGGTGAGGGTGATACCAAGGAGATCGGAGTAGAGAGTGATTACATTCCCTTGAATTGCTTATCTGGCAGTTATACCCAGAGTGGTAACCTTGTGAGTGGGCCAGTGTTGACCACTGATAAATGAATACACTTACACGGCATGCAGCGATGGCTCCTGCCGTGGTGTGATGTAATGGTTGGCACACTGGACTTACAATCCAGAGGTCGCCTGTTCAATCTCCGGGTGCGGCGTATTAAGCAATGGGAACGTTTATGCAATCCCCCCCACCTCCATCCCCCCCCCCCCCTCCCAGCAGTATAAATGGGTATACAACAGTTAGTCGGCAGGTCGCATGGAAGAGGAGGCCAAATACCCTCTGAAGGGGCTCTCTATGGATTCCCAAAGTGGGGGACCTTCTGCCAGCAGTAGAATGAGTAAAACGTTGCAGGGATGCACCTTTACCTTTGCACGTATGCAGACACGTGTCTTTTTTTGTTAGACATTGTGATTTTGCAACAGTTGAGACATAGGGGACAACGGTTGTGCAAGTGTAAATTCTGCAAGCGAAAGCGTAAATAAGTCTGTTCCATTACTGGTAAAGGTGGCATGACAATGACATTTCAGCAATGAAGGTGAACTCTGTTCATTATACTGATGTCAGTGCATGAGAGTGGGGGCTTAATACCCTCAGAATGCATTCCATCGCTTCGCTCTTGAGTGGCACTTTGCATAATTGCAAGCCGCGCACACACACACACAGCTCTCACTCTCAAACGTTATCAGGGACGACCTTCACAGCCAGCTGTGCCCATGCGGTTTATGGGCTGGCAGCTACCGAGTTAGCGCATGAAGAATGTGGAATTACGGAGTCGTCGTGCAAATGCACGATGCAG
This sequence comes from Lampetra planeri, assembly GCF_965212315.1. Taxonomy (NCBI): domain Eukaryota; kingdom Metazoa; phylum Chordata; class Hyperoartia; order Petromyzontiformes; family Petromyzontidae; genus Lampetra; species Lampetra planeri. The sequence continues at coordinate 8,822,592 of NC_136122.1, read as the reverse complement.
GCATCTGCATAGGTCGCGCTTTGAACAAGGCATTCAGATGATGACACAGAGAGGCAAATGTACACGCACGAGCCACCTAACGTATGCGTAATAGAAATACAACTTGAAGCCCTCTTGTCAGTTCATCGTTGGATGAAGGCCTCTCCACGCCATGAACGGTCGTGGGAAGTGTTTGACCATATCTTCTTGGTTCTTTCGGTAAAGTCACGTAGAAGGGAAGTAATAAAATAATAAAAATAAAACATAATAAAATATAATATTATTTTATATTATTATATTATTTTATTATGTTTTATTATTATTATTTTATTACTTCCCTTCTACGTGACTTTACCGAAAGAACCAAGAAGATGAATCCCTGCAGTCACGAAAGCTTTAAATCGAAATGTTTGACCATACTTCGCCACGCCGGTCAACGCCCGTTTGGTGATAGAGGTGTGTGGGGAAGAGGACCAGGATTGGTTCAGCTACCACACACCACTGATGCTAGTCACAGGGAATCGAACCCAGGTCTCCGGGTACGTAGAGCGCTTGGGCTCGCTGACCACTGTGCTACCACTTCCTTTCACTCTATACATAATTGAATGATATATCGCTTTTGTCAATCCACTGCTGGATGAAGGCCCTCCCTACACAATTTCGGTCGTGGGAGTTGTTTGACCATACTTCACCGTGCTGGTCAGTGCATTTTAGTGAAGGATTGCACCCAAGAGAATTTAAAATATCACTTCCCACCGATGTTATCCACAGGGAATTGAACTCAGGGCTTCAGGTTCGCGGCACTGTGTGCTGTTGACCGCCACCCCTCCTCTCTAACTGTAAATGCAATTGCCACTGGAGTAAAGTTTGGTCACCTTTAAATCTAGATTGAAAACGAATTTCTTTAGAAGTGATTTTTGTGTTTAGTTTCTTCCCCTTTCCCCCACACCTCCGATTCACACGGTTGGCTACGTACGTTGTGAAAGAAGTTCAACATATTTCGATTTAAAGCTTTCGTGACTGCAGGGATTCATCTTCTTGGTTCTTTCGGTAAAGTCACGTAGAAGGGAAATAATAAAATAATAAAAATAAAACATAATAAAATAATTCTCACGACGTTTCGGCCACAACGCAAGCAGCCGTCCTCAGATGACGCTGTCTCCCCGACAGACCTGTTCTCCACCTGAGGACGGCTGCTTGCGTTGTGGCCAAAACGTCGTGAGAATTATTTTATTATGTTTTATTTTTATTATTTTATTATTTCCCTTCTACGTGACTTTACCGAAAGAACCAAGAAGAAGTTCAACATACACACATATACGTCACAAAGCAAAAAATACAACACACAAGGAGAAAACAAAAAGTACCTTTCAACAAACTGATTGCCAAACTTTGGAAGCCATGCCCACTGGCCTTTGTTGATATATTGCACATTGCACTTAGGTTAAAAGTGAACCATGAAGACTTAATGCACCGAGGTGTCAGTATTGTTATTTGTTTGTCACTCAAAGTTACACCCCATTTTCTGCCATGCACATTATTTTTTTAAAGTTCAGGCTGTTGTTAATACGGAAAGCACTGCATACCTGTTCTGCTGAGACTTTTAGAAAATGTGCAGGACGCAGTAGATGGTGGAATTCTGCACCAACGTTAAATAAATAAATACAATTATAATAATGCCGTTCCACAGCGTGTTTCTGCGCTGCAATTCCCCTCACTAAATTGCTCTTGGAGCGCATTTATCTGCCTAATTGTTGACTTAACCAGCGATATTACCAGTCTGCCACAATAACTATCCTTTCAATTGAGAGAATAATCACACTTCATTTTCCCACCAGGAAAACTGGGAAGCCATGGTGCCTGTTTTCGCGGGTGATATTTTTCACCTGGAAGAGCCCCCCATATGAATCCCCATTAAAATGTGCGCCCCCGCGAATCCCGATTTGGTAGACGCTGGAGCCCGAGCATGTGGGGACTTGTTTAATGCAGTCGAGAGGTGAAGCTCAGAGAGTGCTCAGGGAATACAAAGAGTGAATTACTTCGCTCGCCTTTGCCTAGTGTGGCGCAAGAGCATATTGAAGAAGTGCAGATTAATGCGGCTCTCTATTCCGCCTGGTGACTTCACCTTTGTCAGCCGGGTAACCTATGACATATATTTATGTTATGCCGCCCGCAGCCAATTCTCACAATATTGTTCACCTTTAAGCCCAGCTTGCACACAGATACATTCATTTCACAAACAGCAGTACACACAATCCATTCGACACGCAATTTAGCCTAGGTGAATGCAGAGGAATGCTCTTTGTAGACTCGTCACTGCTTTTCATGTAAAATAACCTCTCACAACATGGTGTAATTTGCTCGGTGATGCAGTGTAAGGGAGGCTCATGAGCACTGAGCTTAAGTTTTGTTCGTATGAAAACGCTGATTTCCTGAGAGGCATAACTAGACTCTCTAGAAGGGCTTTCTGGAGCACGATCTATAGGAGACAATTTCTGCTAGCATTGTCGTGAGCAAGCTAAGACAGGGCTGTACTTTTACCTTTATTTAGACCCTGTAACTCACAATCTACGTATGCATTTATGCGGATGCACGCATGGCTTCAGATAATATAAAACACTGATGTAGTACCTATCGGAGCAAACTAAGAATAGTGGTGCTCTACAGCAGAGATCTGAAGCCACCAATTCTGGATTAATAAACTTTTAATAGAGGGCATTAAAGAACACATATTCAACTGCTAAACCAGACCAGCAGCAATTGGTTCAAATTTACAATTTATAAAGCGAGAGAAGAGAGGAGTGGAATGGAAATTAGAGCAGAGGAAAAGGTGCCCTGTGGCAGATGCACATAAACAAACGTGGGATTGCACCACAAAGCAAACAGGCTACAGTGAACACAGCCTACCTAGCCATAAACAATGCCCTCCTAAGACATTTGAGTGAATGACAACGTGCAGGGCCCTGTACTGCATTAACTGGCCATGTGGCTTATATGTAGGGGTGTTCAGTGGAATACCAGCCACGCTGAGCACATTGTGGCCATTATGCAAAAATGATGGCCATTATACCGGGGTACTTTGTACTGACGAGAAGAACATTTGTATACATTTGTGCGCCATTAAGTTCCTCGCCGGCCTGCCTCTGTGGACTTCCATGTGGCTGCCGTAGGCTGCCTGCACATGCGACGCCCATAGAAGCCGCTGCCGTTCATTGCTTCCAAAATAAATGTTTAAAAAACCCTGGCAATACTGCTGCTGCTACTGCAGGCTGTGTACAACTGAAGCAGCTGCATCGGACGCACTCATTCCACTCTCCCCGTGGCCCTTTCCTCATGTGCCCCCTCCGTCAACAGAGTGAACAGGAACCTGCAGAAGCTTCGCAGGTGGTTGCCCAGGAACCCTATGCAGCTGGATAAGGATTTGCTGCCAGACCTGGAGGAAAACGACAACTACACGGCCCCGTTCAGCCGGCAGCGAATCCACCAGTAAGTCGCTGCAACTGCTGCAACTGCTGCTGTTGCGTGCAAGCCTCGCTCTGTGCCGGATTTCAGATTTGTATGGGGTTTCGACTTGAGAGGTACAAAAAGAAACGTGCGTTTGGAGTATTTGGCTGTGATACATTTCGACATGATGAGTCACTTCGTTGAGCTATCTTTTCTGGCCAGCTAGCTTCTGAAAAATAGCCATACCTGGTAAAATAAAATAAAAAGTTTAGTTTAACAGAAACCAGTGCATATCATGGGAAAGAGAATAATATATGACACTCCTGGAAGAGGAGAGATCTGCATGTAAATGCATGCTCTTTGAGTGATAGGTGTATTAATATGAACTGGTAAAACCAGGACTCGCAATGTCCCGGGAAGACCTGCACATTTCACAGGACAAGCGCCTCAACAATCCTGGGGAAAACTGGACAAGTTGAAAACGTGAACATGAGGTTCATCACTTGCCCGTTTTCGATTGTGTTTTACATTGATTTAGTAGAGCAGTCGCTTTTGTCAGGTTTGCGTGAGTTGATCTACCTTAACAGCTTTCTCACTTGAGCTGTATACCAGGCAGCAAAGCACTTTTTTTGCGTCTCTATGGTTTTTTTGTTTGTTATTGGGCTTCTGGTAAAGTTTGGGTAGAAAGGTTTGTCCTTTAATGCTTTACATCCATGCTTAAAATCACCACACCGAGGACATATTTCACAATTATCTTTTAAAATTAGTTGACCATCAATAATTAATTGACTCTTTAATTGAATAAATTACAGCACCATTTTCAATCTTTGTCAAGGTCTCTCCCACACCAAGTTGGTCATGTGGGCCGTTTGCCAAGCTTCACCAAGCTGGTTAGTCAGTACAGGTTGGTTAAGGGAGGGCCCAGGACCGGTTCAGATATCACTCACTACTGATGTTAGCCATGGACTCAAACTCAGGTCACCGGATTCATAGCTTTGCCTGTTAAACACTGCGCAACCGCTACCCCCCGCATGATTTAGAATACCATATTTGTCAGATGTTCTCTTCAGAGCTGATGGATAAGAAATCACTTGCCAGCAAGGATATCTGTGGCTGGGAATCGAGCATAGGTTATTGGATTCAGAGCATAGTGTGCTGACCACTCAGCCACATCTCCTTTTATTTTGATCCTCCATTACTGAGCAGCAGATGCATTAATTTCAATAATTGCAGAAATGTTAATTTAACACTAATTATAATAAACTGCAATTGTCAATTTAATGTCTCTATTTTTACGTTGCATTTAATATGCAGGCATTGCAGTTTGGTTATGGTGTAATCAAGATGAATCATATTTGGAAGTAATTTTAAGCTATAACAAATTAAGGCAATGGGAATAAAATTATCACCTGCCCACTTGTATTCCAGAGACCAGGGCATATATTGGTTTTGGTCTCTTGACTCAGAAACTAAAATAGACCGTGTGAATCTGTAATATCAACCCCTTGTTGCCTGATAAATAAAATCCCCCGTGTAAACATTTATCCATTTCCAGTGGAAAATTATTCCTTTTCAAAATAACAGTCTGTACCTTACTGCCTCTATAATTATCTGCGCTGAAAGGTGGAAATAATGGATTAACGAGTCAAGGGGATCTTTCCAGTTATTCAAATTTGTAATGTTTTTTTTTTAGGTAATAATGTATTAATTTGTAATAAAAGAAAGGTGTTATGGCGGGCTAGGGTACTGCCATCGTCTAATTGTTAGTACACACCGAACTTGCATTGAGTTGAGGTAGCTGGTGTTCGATCTTCCGGTGCGGCAGTTGGAAAAAAATGGAGGGCCCAGTTTCGTAACGCCTCTGAACCCACTTCTGTCGAGCCAGCAGTAAAAATGGGTCCGAGACAGATAATCCAATCGGCAAGTCACGTGTGATGGGTATTACATTCTTGGGTACTCCGCACCACTGCTAAGACGTCTGGGTCAGCGTGGAAGAGTCGGCTCAAAATGCCACTCTCGAGGTGCTGTTTGGGGCCTCCCCCTAGTGGAGACGCTGCCGTCAGCAGTTGACACGACCTTGCAATTGCAGGGCTGCCCGTTTTCACGCGCAAACCCGTTGGCACCGTCTTGCCACACGACCTTTGGTTGTTGGGAAAGCGGGAATAACGACATCCACCACCCCTCCCACCTCCACCCACATCGCAAGTTAGCGCACTGCTTTTCACATCAGATACACCGTTTGGTGGGACCCCTAGTGGCGAGGAATGACAGTGATCACTCGTTGGACTATTCTTCAATGTCAACGTGAGCACACAAGTTCAGGTCAATGCCCTCTCAAAACACACATTGCATCTGGGAAGGGTTTTTTTATTTGCGGACCCGTGGTGTTGCTGGTGCCGTGTACTACTTTTTGGTTGCCAGGTTATAAGCGCAATGACACACTGAGAATGCGGTGTCGCTTATCCGACCGTCGCATTTCCTCCCTCGTGAATATACTGCAAAACACTCGATCCCAGCGCAGTATCTGTGCACGGCGTAACGATAATTTTACTCTACTCTTTGGTTCTTTCGGTAAAGTCACGTAGGTAGAAATACGACGTTTCGAACGCAACACAAGCGCCCGTCTTCAGGTGAAAATCGCGACAGCTGCAACGTCCGCTGTGAGCAGCACGATGTCTGATAATTTTACTATTGATGTCAATAACTCAGACCTTTCTCCCGTGCGGTAATGTGTTCTTAATCTCGCATGTATCCCTTCCAAAGCAGAGGAGAGCATTTACTGTTTAAAGTTTATAGCAGTTTGCACTTTATTTTTTTGTCCAGGAACCTATTTCTATGAACTGTAACAGATACTTTTGATAGTCCCTCACATATCTGACCTCTTCATCTGTATGCCTATGCCAAAGTCTCCAGCGAGTCGGATACGTGACATTGTATTGGAGGTGAACAAATAATTCGCGTTTCGCTGATTACGTCCGCTTTCACCTTTACAGCAGCAGTTTTCAAATGTTAATTCTGATGAGTGGAGGAGTGGTGGGCGGGAGGGAGGGAGGGGTGCAGAGTTTGATTGGGCAGAGGAAAGAAAACATGGCTCGCAAACATAAAATGCGGATGTCAAAAATATCCGAGCTTACCCATCACTTTGTCCCTTATTCTTTACCTTCCCTTCCCCATAAGAAATTATAACAAACAAAAATCCACGTCTCCCCCCCCCTCCCCATTTTCCCGCTTTCTACCAACCCATGAGCTCTGTGTTTGGGGCTTCTTTTTTGGTTGGCAGAATTTCTGTGGCCACCACCACTCCATTGGCATTGCTCGCGTTCTGTCCCGGCCCTCTTGTGGAATAATACAAAGTAAAAAAAAAACAATAGCCGAGCCCACAATCCGAAAGGCATCATATAAGAAATGCATCATATAATTCGTACTTTTTTTTTGGGCCATTCTTGCGGCGCAAGGCTATATCAGGAAGGTGCCATGTTTCACACACCGGTATTGTCTGCCAGTACGGGGGGGGGGGGGGGTAGTTGCTATGTGGTTTTACCCAGTTAAGTAATTTGCAAGTAATCTTTCAAATTTGACAAATTTGGATCGTGCCACTGGCGCGCGTGGCCTGCTCTTTTTGAGCAGCGCGACGGGATCTTTTAACGGCAACGGTGAAGCAGACCGCACGTGGTTTCGATTAACACACCCCGCAGTATTAACTATGGCTGCCTCAGAGATCGAACTGCAATCCCCCTGGGGCAATGACACGGGCCTCTGGGACGGTGACAAGGCTGCGTTGACGCTCAGCCATGTCGCCACTCCACTAACTATCCCTCCTAAATTTAAATATCAACATTTTGATAGAAAGTCGGCACTCAAACAAGGACCCTTCTTAGGCCGTCTCCTTCTCCTAATGTCAGCAATTCGAGAGAAAAAAAAACATTTCCCTCCCTCGGTAACCCCAACAATGATGGCCACGCTAATCTTTCCCCGTCGTTTATCAACTTGAGTCATTTCGGCAGCTTGAACGTTACTGCCAGACGAGGGCAGTCTAAGTCCTTCGCGAATGAGTGTTGGTGGTGCAAGGCGTGCGCCTGTGAAAGATTGCGATAACAAAGAGAGGGAAAAAGGCAACAGCGGCACTGCCATATCTACTCTGCTCTACTGTACTTTCGTTTTACTCGGCAATGCCCGCTGAGCTATATGGCTCTTATTCACAAACGACCTGGCTACAAATGGTAGCCCAACGAAGTGGCTTATCGCGTGGAAATATATGCAGCAGCCAAATAGTCGAAACGCACGTTTCTAAATGTGGAGGGGAAAAACCGCCATCGCGAGATGTTAGCTACCTGGCCTATATACAGGGCTGCCTGGTTGATTGGTTTACCACCTGTTCTGGTTTTACCAGGATTGCCCTCATTTTGAGACAGCTGTCATGGGAAATCTGTAAACCTTGCCAGGACATTAAAAGTCACGCTATATGTCAGTTGTGCAGTGTCACACCAGCCAACAACATGCATTTACATGTAGTTCTTACCTCTTCTTGCGGTTATGTGATATATTTTTTATCCCATACATCCTCCATTTTGTACCGCTGAGGGGCAACTCTTGTTTCATCTATTGTTTCTCTCTCTCACAGCTTCATCATCCATGACAAGGGCACGTTTTTCAGCAACGCACAGCGAAGCCGCATCGTTCACCACGTGCTTCAGAGAACCAAGTATGAAGAGGGCAAATGTAAAATAGGTAAGAGGGCCTTGGCACGCTCACAAGCCGCGGGCAAATCGGGGCATCTGTCACGAACAAATGTTTATTACATTTTGGAAAATCATTGTCCAATGTAACTTTTGATTAAAAAAAACATGCACATTGACAATGGATATGGCTTTTGGCGAGCCATCGAGCAAAGACGGTCACAGCATCGCGCGCTTTCAGATGCTCTTCTGCGGCCTTCTGGAATGCTCTTTCTCCCAATATTAGGAAGCCACTGGAGCTATGCACTTTGAAATCATCTGGATTGACAAACTAATTTCTGTAGAACTGCTTTTTGTGTTTAGTGTGTTGTCCTTCCCCCGCACCTCCGATTAGCACGGTTGGCTACGTACGGTGTGAAAGGAGTCCAACATACATATGACTCATGGTTAGGTGCACTTTGAATTATACTGAGAGACAGAAAGAGAAACAGGCAGTTGTGATAATATACGCGTGTACATTTATAAAAACCGACAACAATCCCCCGTATAGCCTTAATAGACTGGTGGGGCAAGTGCTGTTAGTGAACATTTATGAAGGCCAGCACGGCACACGAGTGGGGTGGGTGAGTGGCCAACACCACGCCCGGCCGCCTTTGTCTCCCCAGCAGCGATGTTTACACACCGCACCAGGTACTAATTTGAGGCTGAGTCGACCTAGGGGAGGCCCAGGGACTGTTTCAGATAACCGTCACTGGTGTTGGCCGTGAGCGGGAATCGAACTCGGCCCACCGGGTTAGTAGCGCAACATGTTAACCTGCTACACTACCGCTCCCCACATGCTCCGTAATAGAGACATCGTGTTCACTTTTCTTCACTGTGAAGAAAAGTTAATACGATGCGTCACAAGAAAGGATGACGGCCAGTGGCTGAGGCCAACAGCGGAGTGTCAGCCAAAGGAGGCAATGCACTCCACGAGAAAGCTCACTGCAGAGATGGACCGATGGCATCAGATCCATGTGCAGGAGCCAGATGGATTGTTGTATCGCACGACTGAGAAATAATGACGGCTTGGGGGAGACCGTCATCCAGAAACAAATTGACCATGGCTAATTATTTTAAGATCGACCTTGGCCCACTCTGTCCACATTTCAAAATTAACATTGAAAATATTCATCTTCTTGGTTCTTTCGGCAAAGTCACGTAGAAGGGAAATAATGAAATAATAAAAATAAAACATAATAAAATAATTCTCACGACAGGCCTGTCGGAAAGAAAGCATTCAGACGCTGTCTTTCCGACAGACCTGTTCTTCACCTGAGGATGGCTGCTCGCGTTGTGGCCGAAACGTTGTGAGAATTTTTTTATTATGTTTTATTTTTATTATTTTATTATTTTCCTTCTCCGTGACTTTACCGAAAGAACCAAGAAGATGAATCCCTCCAGTCACGAAAGCTTTAAATCGAAATTGAAAATATTTTTACAGAATGCAGTACCATTCTTACTATTTACGCAAAGCGGCACTGCTCGTGTATGCAATACAAGGATGGAAATTGAAAACAAATCATTTTATTTCATTTCGAAGTCTGTGTTTGAAAAATACGCCGTAATCTTTTTCCATGCCGGAGTTATTGGTGCTTATCCAGGGCAATAGAAACTATTCGGTCAGGCATTTAAAATCAACAGCACGTGCATACAGTGGATTGATGTGGAATCACACTTTGGGTGGAGCAGCATAACCAGGTGTGCCATTACGGGCCATTTAATGAGTGCCTGTACGTCGTTAAACTCTGTCAGCCGTGCCATCCACGGCCAATGTGTTGTGATCGCTCTCACATCTCAACTATTGCACCTATACAAGTTTGTGCCGTATAGCTTTCTCTCTCTGCAATGGATTTTTAAGTTGTTGTCCGTGTATCGTTGGGCACGGTGTCCGACGTTCCGCTCCGCTTGCTGCGAACTCGTGCCAAACAACAACAATGTGGGGGAACCTAAAATCAATATCGGAGAGCCATTGTCGACATCTCTGTGCACAGTCTGCAGTGGCCCCTGGTGGTTCGTTTTGCCTGCTGGAGTCTCGGTTGTTTGCTGCTGCTGCTGCTTATGTAAACTCTTGTTTGTCGTCGAGTGCCAGATGCAGCCAAATTTGCAACTGTGATTTGAAACCACGAACCTTAGCCATGTATCGATCGTTCACTTTTAAGGTGCAATGTAATCGAGGGTACTGGCATTGTCTTGGTGTGGTCTTGGATTATTGTTGTTGTTGTTATTTTGCTGCCTTGTCCAAGCTTGCATTTGGAATGTATACACTCATGCAATTTGTCAATTCATGCTGTATTTATTATTTATTAGTAACCTGCTTAAACTGCCTCTTTCTTATTCTATTATCCTTTATTGTATGTTTTTTTGTGATGTAACTTGCTGACCCGCCCCGACTGGACATCTGTGAAAAAGACTCTCGTAGCTTCGTCAGGTTCCTCCGGTTTACACAGAGAATCTGATTCTGACCTACAGGGCTGAACCGAATGCTTAACAATGGAACCTACGAGGCTGCCTTCCCCCTCCATGAGGTAAACACATTTGACTTGACAATATTCTGTCACCACCAATGATGCGTGTACATATTTAGCTTTTCACATGCAACTGTTTCCCCCCCCCCTCCACTCCACGTGTGTGAATGCACACTTCTTTAGTGTGCTTAACTTTACACCATAGCTGTCTCGGGTGTGGACCAATCAACTTCAAGGACAGGGCATATCATTACCATTATCAGAGTTGTTTCTTTTTGTTTGCATTTTGACTGCTTGTGTTGTGGTGATTGCAAACATGATGCCTTGTATAAAGGTGTCAGTTTTGTACCAGTTTAAAAGGGTAAAAACCTACTACTATATTTTGCCACTGGTAAAAGAGGTCTCATAGTGTAAATGCTTACCCCGAGCTCTCAATACTCTGATATTGCACTGTGTTTGAGTTGTACACCTTCTGGTGTCATCTGGTCCAACACCAATGGGGACTAGGCTCTAAAGAAAGCTGTCTCGGGTGTGGACCAATCAACTTCAAGGACAGTGCATATCAACACCATTATCAGAGTTGTTTCTTTTTGTTTGCATTTTGACTGCTTGTGTTGCGGTTATTGCAAACATGATGCCTTGTATAAAGGTGTCAGTTTTGTACCAGTTTAAAGGGTAAAAACCTACTACTATACTTTACACCATATCCTCGCATGGGTAACAACGGGTTCAACCCTGCAATTGTTTCCTAACGCCACTGCTGGCAGGAGCCCTTCCTCCAGAGCCTCCTCCACTAGAGGGGGCTCTGGAGAGACTCTTTAGAGGGTACGTTGGCCTACTCTTCCATATTGTGTACAAGTTGATCATTAAAAAAGGGGTCAAGTTTCAAGTACATATTTATTTTGTTTAACCATGTGAGAACTTACGTGAGGCCAGGATAGTAGCATTCGCAAGAGTGACCTGGGGAATTAGTTTGCCAGAAGGAGGCGATGATTGCTGCTGTGCATAATCCCAAATTGAGAAATTTGCGGTGTAATTTTCGAATTTGCAATTTATTGACCCTGAGGCAGGCACACAATGGCCTACTCTCGCAAATGACATCACATTTTCTGAATATAGAACACACACATCAGTCTGGTTAAGCCCAGCATGGATCGTGGGCAGGCAAGCATAGATTTTTCAAAACGGCGGAGATGTTCCTTCAAAGGAGTACACATATCACAAGCATAACTGTGGCCGAGACGACCTGAAGCTTCATATCGAGCGATAGGGCAGGTTGTTACCATTCAGAATTACGCAGCTGATGAAAAGGTAATGCCACTTGACTGATTTGGAGTGAGACCTCTGCTTCGAAACTGGAGCCGGTCATAAGCATATTTCCCAGATATGAAAAATTCTCCACTCTCGCCAAAACTGCCCCACCCACTCATGGGGAGTGGAGGGGGTGGAGTGTTTGAGTACATAAAATACTCCGGCAGGCGCTTTGATTTTGTGTAACTGATGGCAAGGCCCCGTCCCTTAGTAGCCCACTCCAGGTTCTGCAGCAGGGTGTCAAACTCCTCAGAGTGAGCAAACAATTACTAGATCATCAGCATACATAACATGGTTGATCAATAGGGAGCCATCCCTTAACAGACCTAGGCATCGATCAGCCTCCCATTGCATCTGTGCCATATAGAAATTCCTCTGGCATAGCCATGGAAAACGTCATGAACTACGTGGTCTAAGAAGATGTACGGGCCAGAGGACATCACTGTCGCACCCCAAGGTGAACAGGAAATGGCTCCGACTCCCTGGCATGCTGCTTTACTCAGGCCTGCCCACCATCATTAAGGCACTTAATGAGTGTGAGCAGAAGGTCAAGCACCCCCGAAAGCACCAACAATATATCATTATAAGCCTGTGGTGCATGCGCAAGTGTAAATTCAATTCACGGAGATGTATATTCTTTGGTTCTTTCGGTAAAGTCACATAGATTAAAAAAAACTCACGACGTTTCTATCGCAACACAAGCGGTCGTCATCAGGCGGAGAGAAAAAGGGGATTAAGCCTTTAAATGCAACTGTATATAAAGGTTTAAAATGGGCGTAGCCCAAGTGTCAGAATGAGTGGAGCTAGTGCTGAGCGGCGAGTGGCGTAGTCCAAGTGTGTCAGCAGCATGGGCGAGGCAGCTAATGTCAATGTAGTAGAAGACAAAGGGGGAGAGAGAAGGTAGAGATAGGGGGAGAGAGAGGGGAGGGAGAGATAGGGGGAGAGAGAGGGGAGGTAGAGATAGGGGGAGAGAGAGGGGAGGTAGAGATAGGGTGGGAGAGAGGGGAGCTAGAGATAGGGAGGAGAGAAGGGGGGTAGAGATATGGGGACAGAGAAGGGGGGTAGAGATAGGGGGAGAGAGAGGGGAGCTAGAGATAGGGGGAGAGAGAGGGGGAGAGAGGGGGGAAAAATGGGGGGCATTGCACCTCGCTCCACACATTCACACTGCTGACGGTGGAAGTTGACAAGAAATTACAAATCAAGTCGTGACCCAAAGTGGTTGATGACATCTTTCCAATGATTGCTGAGTTTATAACCGTCTTCTCGGTTGAAATTCTGTCTGTGTCTGTATATATGTGTAGTTAGTCCAACTGAGCCGCAGACGTTGTTCCTCTTTAGAGGCAACACATTTATTTGTAACACGTAACACAAAGGGGTAACTGCCCCTTCACCAGATACAGCCTAGGGTGGTGCCCACCCAGCTAACTACTCTATACAGAGGAGTTACTGCTACGAAGGGTCAGGCCTCACTCGGGTCCACGACCACGTGTTTGCCTCGTAAGACGTAGAGCTTCCAGCTTGAGATGTAGGCTTCAGCTGGTGGACGTGGAGCTTCAGCTTGTAGAATGCAGCGACCCCGGCCCCTCTCAGGGACCCGCCTTATACCCCCCCACGGGTCGAGCCTTCCAGCTCCCGATCCCTCTCGAGAGCTCTCCCCGGACACGTGATCACCCCCTAGTCCCCCCACCTGGGGCCTCTCTGTGGACACTCGAGATCACGTGTCTGCAGGGTCAACCAAAGTGCCATGGCCCGAGTTAACCTTGTCTTTGGGCTGACACTCTCCCGTTCCCCCTCGTGGGAGACCGCACTGCACGCTATGCGTGGTTCCCTCGCTATCCCAGCGCTCACCAAGCCCCGCTAGGGCTGGTACCATACCCGCCATGGGGTGTATGCGATGACGGTGCATCGCACGCCACGGCCCTTCCGGGCCGACACCGTACAGTGACATCCCGATGTCACTACATCTGGATGGCTTCATTAACGAATCTTTGTTGATAGCCAGTCGGCTTGCAAAGTACCATCGTCTTAGAGAAATCAATTTTCGCGTGATCTATCTATGTGACTTTACCGAAAGAACCAAAGAATATGAATTGCTGCAGTCACGAAAGTTTTAAGTCAAACAAATTCACGGAGATGTATGAGTCATAGATTCATGTTGTGGTTAATCTGTAACACATGGCTCCATTTGTTTACCGAAATTGGTTATGACTGGTAAAGACAAAGTCAAACAAACGCACCCAGGAATACAAATTTGAGGGATGAAACATTTTCTGAATGTAGAACAAGATAATGTGATAATGTAATATTGTTTGTAACTAACATTGGCTACACCTTGGGTGTACCATTGACACGTCGACCGTATGCACAGGATGCTCATCTTTGTCCCACGTTTGGTTCTTGAGTTATTTAGCAGAATGATGTACAAACATCTTACCATACATCATTACTAGGATGGTGCTGATGGTGATTATTATGATGATGATATTGATGATGAAAACAAACATCTGTCAATAAATGAATGCTAGGATGATTAGGATTTGAAAATTACTGTAATTCAGCCATTCACCATTAAGACTCTCTCTAGCACAATCGCAACCAACCAACAGCGCCATTAAGCACATCCTCCCGCTCTCCAAGTTCAACAAACAAACTTCGCATTTGGACAGAGTGACTTCGCTGAATTCTGGTCTATTTCAGATCCTTGTAACACATTTAGGTTCCGTGTTTTAAGCCCACTGACAAACGTATTTTTCTAAATGAACAGCTGCGTGATAGAAAAAGTTTTTTCCCCCAAATAACATCTTCATCCACCGGCATTTTGTCATCTCACATGTGTACCGCGTGCGACGTGAATAATCTCCGTCTCTCACTCAGGGGAGTTACAAGAGCAACAATCCCATCGTGACGCACGGCGCAGACAACCACAGACACCTCCTGTACGAGCGATGGGCATGCTGGAGCATGTGGTACAAGTACCAGCCACTGGACCTCATCAGGTCTGCACTGACGCACTGACGCACGCGGTTTTGGGCTTGGAGAACACGCGGAACCACTTGACCCCTTTCCCATTCCGATCACGTACGTGCACGGAACAGATTCGGAATTTTAAAAGGCCATGCGGCAGGGCGTGTGGCACAGTTTGGCACCAGCTATCGTAGAGTTGCGGTCATGTCGCTACAGTTATCCGCGGTGAGTACAATGTCTTTAAAAGCAGCGGAGCTATGCCTCTGAATTAAATTAACGGTAACCTCTTGCACGTTCCGAGATTCAGTGGTGAACGGCACCCCACTGCAACTTGCACATGTCTCGGAACGGGAAAGGGCGAAGGTTGAGTTGATTTGATTTGTTACATTGATGATGATGGTCCCGTTTATCCAGTTGCCGGGCGATTTTACCAGGGAGATCCGTGGTGTGTGAGCACAGCAGCAACAAAAAAAATGACGAAAACATTAATATTGCAGATAACGAGTATAGGGTTCTTAAGGAATATTGCACAAATTAAGTCCTTAAAATTGGTTTTAAGGGACCAGGTTTCAGCTGACGGCATGGTGACCAGGCAGGGGAAACTTGTGTTTTAATTAATGTTAACCTTAAGAAGAAGAGAGGAGATTGGAGGAGATTGGAGGTGTGAAGCACCCAGTTCATCATGTCCCAGCCAGAACAAGCGTGGCACCTTCAGCCGACTCCCGAAGGTGGGATTCAAGTATTTTAGAGTCAAATGGGTTTACAATGGATAGGGATATGTATTTGTGCAATTGTGGCATTCTGTCAGTCCACTGCTGGATGGGGGGGGGGGTCTCCCCTCATACCGTTTGCACCTTGGAGCGTCATGGGGATTTATTTGACCATACTTAACCACGCTGGTCAATGCGGGTTGGTGAATGCGGGGGAGCACAGATGTCCATGTACGACGATGCATTTTGCTGCCCACAGTGTAGCTCCACAACCAATAACAACCCTGCTGTGCATAACGATCACCCAACCATCCAAGAACTAACTTTGGCTGCACTTTGGGCCTTACCTGGTAAAATATACAATTCAGGTTCCACCCTACTTTGCTCGTCAGATTTTACAACATTGGGTGCATTTCCGGTGATATGGTCAGAAGGATAGGGGATCTATTCGAAGTAAAATCGGTTTCCCACTCAAGAGGACTTGGATTTGTGCTCATATCCTGTATAAATTCCTGAGCCAATGTCGAAATTCCACATTACTATGGCAGGGGTACGTCTATTAATCCGACAGCCACTGTTGACTTCTCACAGAGAGTTACTTATTTTTTTAATCCTTTATATTAATTTCTCTTGCTTGCTTAGGACCGTGCAAATCTTTCGGTCGTTTTTTAACCCACTTCCCGTGATCCAATCGAGCTGACATTTTGCACACAGACTCGTTGTGCGTGACAATGCATTTTCGTGAAAAAAACTTTCCAAAATTTTACACTGTTTAGGGAAAATGTTTTACATATTTAATTACCAATTGTTTAATTCTGCCAGACAATCATCTGACCCATAGGTGGCAGCCATCTCAAGCCAGAGGACGAGAGGACTCTAGCCGCCACGCATATAAAGGATTTATAGTGAAAAACTTTGTTTTTACGGGTTATACTTGTTTATTAATCAGGAGCTGAGTTGATCCCCATCAGGGATTTAAACTCGAAAGCCTCTGTTTTACGAGTCGCACTTTCTCACTACTGCACCACCCGGTCGGATGGGGAAATATGAATGAAATGTCAACATTTTCCTTTGGCTTTCAGAAGCCGGTGTCCTGCTGTGTTGACCACATCACACAACGTGCACCACTCAATTCAACGGGCTCGTAGCAAACATGTAATTAAATTATATCGCCACAGACATCATTGGCTCAAACAAATATCCTTGAGATGATAATATGGCCATTACACGCAGGTTTGAAATTACATTAAACCTCCCACACAGACCAGATTTAAAACCGTGGTCTTGAAGCAATTGCCCTTGTATTTCCTCTCGGCGTGTAACGACGCATCTATCCGTCGATTGAAATCGATTTCTTATGCTCCTGAGGCATGCATCGAATTGTACAATGTGGAGAAGTGATTATTACTCTACTAAAGGTAGCAACAGAACTGTGCAAATGAGATGGAACAAAGCGAGAAAACAACGCACGTGAGATGGTAAGAACGGGACGATAAATAATCGATTCTCGAATTTAACTGTGACTCCGAATCATGACGATGTGTTCAAGTCATGTTTAACACGTAGGCTTTCTCAACCAGTATTATTAATAATAAAGGTTTTTGGATTAGTTCGCGTTATTATAAATGTGTCGCAACCCTCCACTACCCGACATGGCCAATCAGTAAAAAAATGTGTCACGTTGACAAAACGCCAATTAGCTATTTCTTCAGCCCACCGTTGTGTTTGAAGAGTGAATCCACAACATTTCGAATTTGAGTACGACGTTTCCCTGGTAATTTGCATCGGGCAAAAACAATGTCAGATGTTGAAAGTCTAAGGAGAGAGATTAAGACAGATTAAAGAAGCACTACGACTGAATGACTGCAATAATGCTCAAATTAACAGAGAATTGAATGTCAAACCAAGACCGAACAACAATACTACTGAAAGTGATCAGATTATTAAAAAAATACCATATATCTTGGGAGTTACTGATAAATTAGCCCGTATTTTGCAAAAGCAAAACATTAAAGTGAGATTTGGTACGGTACACAAAATTAGAAAACTAGTGTCTTGTACTAGAGATCAATTACCGAAGTTATCAACAGAAGGTGTATATTGGATCAATTGCTTATGCGGTAAATGCTATATTGGACAGACGGGACGTAACATTAGCGTAAGACTAAAAGAACACCAAAGGAACATTAAATTATCTCAAACACAGCTGTCAGCAGTGGCAGAGCATGCTTGCCAACAAGGACATTTAATTCATTTTGATAACGTTGAAGTCTTATGCAAAACGAATTATTACTGGCCAAGACTAATTAGAGAATCAATCGAAATTTAGAAGAATACAAATAATTTCAGCCGCTGTGATAGCTCAGTGCAGCCTGGATGCATATTATTAAGTAACGAGCTTTTGTGCCCGTCCAAGGACGGGTGTATGTTACAATGAATTTGAAATATTCAATAGAAAAATTGTTCAGCTCATGATTATTAATGAGGGAGGGGGTTGCCCCATGTGGAGTGACGTCACCCCCTAATGGTTATTGGGGAGGGGTGCGGCATGTGGAGTGACGTCACCAGCTCATGGTTATTGTGGAGGGGTGAAGCATGTGGAGTGACGTCACCAGCTCATGATTATTAATGAGGGAGGGGTGCGGCATGTGGAGTGAGCGACCTTCTTGTGCGTTAGTACACATTTCCACGCGGGCATGAATATTAATGAAGGAGGAGGGGCTCTTTTGCAGTGACGTCACGCACGGATGTAGCACTGTGCTGCGTAGATTTATTTTTTACCGTCACTTTCTGTAAAGAAACGTCATATTTGAAGCGGCTTTGCGTAATACATTATTTAACTCAGCTCGACTTTCCTTTGCGTTAGTGTAAAAATCCACCCACTCATGAATATCAATAAGGAGGGGTGGGCCTCATGTGGAGTGACGTCACGCGCGGGATGGACAGACATTTCTGGGTGATTATAGTAGGTAATACACAATACATATTGAAATTCCTTATGGAGGAGTCACATGCTAAGTGGCTGATTACTGATCTATTACATAATTGCAATACCCCACCACCGCCTCTGATCTCGAAACTTGATGGGGTTCTATAATGATGACGTCATCCTGCACTATTTAAGACCGGAAACAGGTGGATGGCTTCACGATTCTGGAAAAATCACCCGAAGATGCTGAATGTAATTACCAGCGAAACGTCGTACTCAAATTCTAAATGTTGTGGGTTCACTCTTCAAACACACCGGTGGGCTGAAGAAGTAACTAAATTGCGTTTTGTTAACGTGACACATTTTTTACTGATTGGCCATGTCGGGTGGTGGAGGGTTGCAACACATTTACAATAACGCGATCTAACCCAAAAACCTTTATTATGTTCAAATACTGGCGGAAGGGGGGATATAGTATCGTGCACATATTTATACCACTGCCTCAGCTTATAAGGCCATTTCTCAAATGAATACTGCCCTGGGGCTTGGTTTTATCGGAGCTTAGAAACCGATACATTGTTAGTCTAGGAAGTGGGACCACTGAGCCTGATTGGGTTTCTGCAAGACGTGGTGTTGGTTTCTCAATACAGGCCATCTCAAGTCGTGACCGAGCCTTGGCTGGCGATCCAAGAATGAATCAGTTTTGTTTACGTTGTCCATAATACAGGGACTCCTCTACTTACGCACAATCGATTTACGAACTTTAAGAGATACGAACAATCCTGTCCGTATGTCCAGTTGCCTGCTCGGACTGAGAGCCTGAAGTTCAGTCGCTGCGCAATAGATGGCGGTGGTGGCATCTACATCTGTAGAACATGAAGTACCAGTGGCATCTACATCTACCGGAAATTCTACAACTTTCAAAGCAATTCCCCGTGTTTAGTGTACATGCCGTACAACATGTTTGGAATTGACAGGAGTAAAGTTGGACTTACGGACAAATCGACTTACGAACAGACCTCTGGAACCTAACTCGTTCATAAGTAGAGGAGTCCCTGTAGAGGTTTTTTTTGGATTAGATCACATAAATATGAATGTGTCTTTAAACCCGCCACCACCCGACACAGCCAATTAGTAAGGCTTGTCACGTAACCAAAACATGCCAATTTGTTACTAGTTCAGCATGCGCTGTATTGGAGAGTAAACCCACAACATTTCCAAAACCCACAACTTTTGTTCACATTGCAGGCGTGGCATGAGCCCATTACGTACAACAGTTCACCCACATCTCTGGCGATGCCATGAATTGTAGTGATTTAATAATATCACAGTTTCATTCAAGAACGTATTACAGTATAAACCCTCTTAACGAGCACCCCTGTTAACGACAAATCGCTTAACGACGGGCCTCCATAGAGTCCAATGTGTCGTGTATAGTGTAGTTTATAGTAGTGTAGTGTATAGTGTAGTGTATAGTGATCGTGTCCGCGAGCACAAGTCAGATCTGAAACACGGCAGAACTGATTCTTCAGCCGTTGCCGATCATTGCTACAACTCGGTGGGCTCTCATGAAATTGTATTTTCCGAGACCAAGGTTCTCTGCAAACCTCCTGGCTACCATCAAAGGTTTGTACACGAAGCCATACAAATATACAAACACAGACATAATTTCAACCGTGATGACGGTTACAAACTGAGTAATCATTGGAAAGATGTGATTAACCATGCAAAAAAGATTTAACTACACTTATTTGCCAATCTTATTTGACAGACAACTATTACAGTTTTACCATGTTTAGTGGCGGTCTCCCTGTCACAGGTAGTCACAAACCGCACCTCTCCACTCTTAGTCTTAAGCCTCACCTTACCATATTAATAAAAAGTATGCGGCCCTTGCCCCACCACCTTCTCCAACCATTATATAAACGGAGTGGTAGCTACTGCAATCTCTCATTTACTTGATACAGCTGTCGTGGCTGTGACGGTACCACCTGAAGCTTGTGCTGCCTCCGAAACGTCGTAATTTTTTATTTTTATTTTATTTTACTTTTTAATGTTTTTACCTATGTGACTTTACCGAAAAAACCTAAGAATATGAATCCTTGCAGTCACGAAAGCTTCAAATCTAGAATTAGTGTATAGTAGCTTAGTGCCTCCATCGAGCCCAATGTATACTGTATAGTAGTGTATAGTGGAGTGGATAGTGTAATGTATAGTAATGTAGTGTATAGTAGTGTAGTGTATAGTGTAGTCTATAGTAGTGTAGTGTATAGTAGTGTAGTGTATTGTGTAGTCTATAGTAGTGTAGTGTATAGTGTAGTGTATAGTAGTGTAGTGTATAGTAGTGTGTAGTGTAGTGTATAGTAGTGTATAGTGCCGTGTGTAGTGTATAGTGTAGTGTATAGTAGTGTATTGCCTCCATAAAGCCCAATGTGTTCGCTTACCGACCATTCCCCTGTTAACGATGGGCTGTTGTAGGACCAGTAAATATTAAACAATGCATTGTTTAACCATGTTTCTTTTAGCATTGCGTGTTTATAATATCGTCGGTATCTTTATGCATTGACATCCATTGTTTAAATATTATAAAGTACGTTTTTGGGTGAAAAAGGAGTAACTTTCGACGCTATCCGAACGAATTAAGCCTCTAACGTGCATTTCCTATACTCGCTTAACGACCAACTCACTTAACGACCCATCGAGTGGAACAAATTACCGTCGTGAAGGGGGCGGGGTTCTACTGTACTTTGTAAAATGAGACGAATGACATCACAAAGCCCTGTCATCAGCTCCCTCCCATTCAGCGGCACAGGTGGAAAGCAGAGACCTCACCTCTCCTCCCCAGTTACTTCATATTATCCGATTGGTCGAGTAATTGGAACACATACATGGTAGCATAATTAATAAACTCGTATAACCACCAAGATGGCACAGTTCCAGACCCAAGCATTTATTGCCCGCTGGCATCGTTGTTTCCTGTACTTTGTGAGACTAAGATAAACCGCTGGGCCGTGGACTCTGTGAACATTAAATAACTCGGCATTTAATGAGCGGTCGGGATGTCTAGCCGTGAGTGGTTCTTGGTAAAAAAAAAAATCACCCCCAAGTATTTACAATGTCTAGCCTAAGTAAAAACAATTGGGGGGTGAGGGGGGTTTAACTACATCTGGTTTCAGTTAATGTGTTATTATCATCCTTTTACTTGCCCATTTTAAATGTTTTACTCTGTTTATTGTGAAGCACTTTGAGATGCTTATAAGCACTTAAGTGCTTAATATGTCAAAACCTCGCTTTTATTCCTACATATTGCTATCTCACCTGCAATTTTCGTATATTTTATAAATTAAACAAATCCAGCGTAACTATGTTTCATCGAATTTTCTGAATAAACCAAAGAGGATGTATTGAGACAGTGTTTAGCACTTGGACAATACATCCTTTCCATATCTGTCTCCGCACGAACAAAAAACATTACACATCCGATCGGCCAGTACATGGGAGTAGATTTTTTTTCAGCAGCGTTGGTTTAACACAAGCAAACTATGGACCGATTTCAACATTCAATGTCTCATCTGCAGTGTGAGGCTTGCTTGAACCAATGCTGATGAACTGCCAGTTGTTTATAGGCAAGGACCCTTTCTGTTAGATATCACACACACATTGGTGCATGTATATTGAGCTTAAGAATCAATTTTAATTACTTAATCCATGTATTCTTCCACCCTTACTGCAATATATATCTTAGCCATTGTGTACAACTGACTCAATTTGACAAACCTAAACACCAATGCTGCACACAACTTTTAAACGGGAGTTCTTTTTTTGCCACTGAAATTAACACAATAATGTTTGAGCCTGATCTAAACTTCAATGCCATGTTTTGCAGGCGCTACTTTGGAGAGAAAATTGGGCTGTACTTTGCCTGGATTGGCTGGTACACGGGGATGCTGATCCCAGCGGCTGCTGTGGGCCTTGCCGTGTTCCTGTACGGCTGTTACACCATCAACACCAGCCAGGTCAGGTTGGTAGCGCACGGTGGAACACCATTTTTTTAAATGAGGATTCTGCCACGTGGCGTAATGGTTAGCAGTGATGACGTCATCCTGCTGCTCTGTTTAAGACCGGCAGCAGGTGGAGGGCTTCACTATTCTGGCAAATCGTCCGATGATGCTGGATGTAATTACCAGCGAAACGTCGTACTCAAAAAAATTGTAAATATTGTGGATTCACTCTTCAACACACCGGTGGGCTGAAGTAGTAACTAATTGACGTTTTGTTTACGTGACAAATCCCTTACTAATTGGCTGTGTCGGGTGGTGGAGGGTTACGACACATTTATACTTACGCGATTTAACCCAAATACCTTTATTGTGAATTATACTGGTCGCAAAAGCCTACGTGTTAAACTAGTAGACTGTTCTTTACATCATATTCGCATGTACAGATCCTACAAAGAAAACATGCAAATTATATCTTCCACCTACTTGGTCGACCAAATTCACAATTTCTCCTCCAAAATTGGTTCTGTCGTGGTGGCATAAGTAGCACACAGTGGTCAGTGGTTCGATCTCCAAGCACAACAGTTGAAGAAAATGTGCAAGTTTATGAAATCCCCCCCTCCCCGCCTCTGTTCACTCGGCAGTATAAATGAGTACGCCAAGGCCGTAATTAAAATATATATTGGGGGGGACACATCCCCCCCAATATTCAAATATGCTCAAGATGTCCCCCCCAATATATTGCTATAAAATAGATTTCTGTTTATACGATTGTGGTTATGGTTGTACTTTATAAATCCATAATCTCTGCCATTACATACAATGAAACAAGAAAAGGTTAAAAAGAATAAAACAGAGCAATGTAATACAATACACTATTAGACATTATTTGTAAAAAATAAATAAAAAGTCCATGCCATGTGTTAGTGAATTCTTTGTTATATTTTAGGCAGGAAATTAGTTTTCAAATTGAGATTTTTTTTTCTGGAAGATTTGGTCCCCCCCAATGTTAACTCTATGGCTACGGCCTTCGAGTACACCACAGTTTGTCAATCAGCAGGACGTGTGGTAAGTCACGTGGGGAATGGCTCATACCACCTGGAAGAGTAGGCCAAAAGAGCCTCGATAGGGGCCCTCTAGAGCCATCGGCACTCGAGGCGCTGTCTAGAACTCCCTCTCGTGGAGGTCTCTTCCACCAGCAGCAGCAGCAGCGTTAGCAGATCATCACAGGGCTTACAGATTACAAGTTTTTTTTCACGGCCATGTATTGTACACATTTTCAGATTTCCCCCACTTTACTTGTCAGTTCCCATGTCTCTGTTATTCACTGATTAGAAATCATTAAGAGGCACCTGCCTCGGACTACACCGTCTCGGACTACACCGTTACACAGGAAGTGGAACCCACGGATTAGAGAAACATAACGCAAGTTGGAGACATCATAATGACCGTTGATGGAAAAAAAAGTAAATGAGCTTAGACAGGGCAAATCGCTCGAAGCTATGATGGCTGTTGGTCGAGACTATCACTGGAGTGGCAGCCAAACGAGGAAATGCACCAGAGAGGATGTCCTCGGTGGAGACGGAGCGTTGAAATCCGCTCGTGTGCAGGTGCCGGATGGATTGTTGCTTCGCAGCACCGTGAGGGATGGTTCATCGAGCAGACGTCCCGCACCTCCAATTAGCGCGGTTGGCTACGTACGGCGCGAAAGAAGTTCAACATACGTACATGCAAACTTCCTCAGCTCAATGTTGTCGTGGCAGAGTCGCACTATATTTGTGCCTCAACTCTTGGTCCGTTTGTCAAAGACAAATAAGAAACGATCTGGGACTTCTGTTCACAAACATGTCCAATCAGAAAAAAAGCAGGATGCTCCTTATGAAGGATAATTGACAAATGTTCTGAATTAAATTCTAAATGTGACCTTTTATTACTACGAAGATTAGGATTACAAAACTGAATGATAATGTAGGAGCATTGCTCAGAACATAATTCTGTTTTTGTTCTACAAATGCAAACATCATGTCCACCTTTGTTTCAAGTTCTCTTTTTTCTGAGTGATACCACTTTATCAGCCTGCTCGGTTTTATTTTTGAGCTCCATTATTTTCCTTCATTTAATACCCATTAACGTCATAATTTTTCCATCAGCTGCAATTGGTCCACTCAGTATTGCAATATGTTGAGCAATGCTATTCTATTACCGCAGCTATTAGCCAGCAAAACACACCTATGCAAGCATTTGTCCATTGTTTAGAACAGAGCAGCTGTATTTATTTTGATCCAATGTACGTGTATTCACCGACGGGTATTTTGATCACTTGCATATAATTGCAGTAAGGTGTACATTTTCATAGTTTTAACTAATACATTGTAGATTGATAAATTGGTCAAAATATAGTCATTTATAAAGCAGCCTTTATGTTTCACGTATATAGGAGCGATGTATCGAAGCTGAATTCATATTTAGTTAAGGAGCAGAGTAGATTGCATGGGATATCAATAATATACAATCACTGGAATGCATAATTTTCACTGAAGCTTGTGGATTATTTTTTATGGGGGACACCATTTCACTTATTTTGCATTAGCCACATATTGGCGGTTGCTTGTGCTAGGCGAGGTGCACCTTGAGTCCACGTGAAGTGAAGTGTCGGAAGGCTGGCTGGCAGGAGGTCACGGGACAGACCCAGGTGCCTTGCTTGGGTTGACTGAGATGACTGGCAGATGCACCAGCTGTGCTCTTTGCTGTGCCAATTTTCAGGAAGCAGCCACCCAAACGCCTTCTACACACAAGCATGCACACAAACATCAGCCAAGGAACTTGGAATCCTGATTCGTCCCTTTAGCTGGCATAAGCCAAGTGAAAGGATTGCCCAAGACATTATGACCTTGTCAAATGTGTTTTATTCAAATGTAGCAGAGCAGAGCTGTGTTGATAAAGGAGGGAATGAGATACCTCAATTTTTTTTTTTACCTCCAAACAGAGCAACGGGAAAGCAATGCTCTACTCAAAGCCTGTCCGATGTGAAATTGCCTTATTAACATCAGCAGTAGCATCTCTATGCTTTTCAGCTGAATCATATAGAGCCTGTGACTGCGCTGCCAAAATGTGTCGTTGGCCCTTTCAGTATTGGTGATATCACTTTGAGTGTCAGTATAATTAAAGGGATGGGTTCTGATGCAGGTGACCCATGTGGAGGACAGAACACGAGGTCACTCCCTATTAATGTCAACCATCCATGGCCACCACTTAACCCGACCGCAAGTATATGTGAGTTTGACTCCAGAAGTTAGTTGGCTCAGCAGATTTACTGCTACCGGATGGATAAAAGTACCACATTATGAATGCGGGTCTTTCACGTCCTTGTGCAAAAATGTTGCCTAGTATCCTGGAAGGACACTGGATTCCAAGTTGTCCAAAGTTTGTAAAACATTTTAAGTATATAACTTAGCTGCTCTTTGAATATACGCATCATGAACAGAGATGTGGTACCCGTTCTCATTGGCAAACTCCACAATCTGGCTGTAATCCAACCCCTGGCAGACATCTGGGTGGCCTTTGGAATGGTGTAGTAATTTCTTTTTTTTTTCCACATCAGAAGAATATGCGCCAGCCTTGGAAACAAAGATCAAGAGCCTCGGCCTGTGTTGCTCGCATTTTTTTTTATCATTGCAACGCAACATCCAAATTGTCAACCTGGCAGGCTTGGCTGCTCGTGTGACGAGGTTACGGAGACATTTGTGCACGTGGCCTGTGTCACCCTTTTGAATAGCTACACTTGCACTCCGATCACTTAAAAAGAAAATCTCAAAACACTGTCTGTTGTCGTGTGTGACAAAACAAGCTCTCTCACCTATGCGAGGGTCCAAAATGGATCTCTTCTGTCTGAAGAATTGAGCTATGAACAAATTACCACCCACTCAGAATGCTTTACTCACAACATGGTCGACAGGCTGTCTACCTTGCTGAAAATTTTGGTCACAAACACAATGTCACTCCTTCTCCAGAGGGCTTCGGTCTGACCAAAATGGACAAATCATGGGTGCCAATTTGGACGACAATTCCAGGGGAGTCTAAAGCACACAGAGAGACGATCATGCGCTCCTGCAAAGGAAATTGTTTCAACTGTAGGCATGGGAAAGACACGTCTGGATTGTGCACCATTTTGCAAAAGCAAATGGAAGAAATCTGAGAAAGAAAACGGAGAGAGAGCAAAATCTGTACACATCACTTTTCAAGTGAGATTGTGAGGAGCCTGAAACATATTTATGTAAATATTAACGGTTATGATAGTTTACACATCTCTGGATATGGGAATCCATTTTCTGTAACTGACATATGGACCTGGTTCAAACAGAGCTTGTTTTTGTTATTGTTACACTGCCAGCCATGCTATAAAAATAGAAAGGCTTCTAGCCTAATATTTATTCTAAGGACTAAAAATACTAAAATAAAAAAAAATTGGTGCTTTTATTCACCATGTTACAGAAATGTAAAAAAATATGCTACACCACCGAGCTGCTGCAAGTGACACGTGTAACATGTTTAATTTCCATTACATGCACTCCTTGTTGTTTGCTACTCCCACCTCTTCAAAGATGTCCGGCTAGCATCGAAAAGTGGGCCAAAAACACTCTCGTGTCTGTATTTCCACATTTAGATACCCACATAGACATCCATATAACTCTTAAAACTATTTTTATTTTAGCAGGTAAGGCCCACTGAGCTATATAGCTTTTTCAGAAGCGACCTGGCCAACAAATGGTAGCTCATTGCAGTGGCTTATCATGTGGACATTCGAAGCAGCCAAATACTCTAAACGCAAGTTTATAAATGTGGTGGGAATAACCGGAGGACCCGGAGGGAAATCCACACTAACACGGAGAGAACATGCAAACTCCAAATGTCAAGGTCGGGATCGAACCCACGGCGTCCTGCATACCAGTCGAGGTAGGTAACATCTCGCGGCCATGGCACCCATATAGACGCCTCCTCTCTAGAGCTGCCTCTAGTAAAGATCTTTCTTCCAGCTGTGGCGTGAGGAAGCAATTGCAGGCGGAACCTTTTTCAACCATTTATTTTCCAACTGCATTTTTCTTATTTTGTATATGATTTTTTTTATTTTTGATTTGCTTTATTGTTGAAAGGTCACACTATGCTCTGTGATTTCGCTGGAAACGTTCAGCTGAACCGGCCTGTGACATTCACCTGTCACGGGGAGCTGCGTTTTTGCTCTCTCCCACACTAAGCTCCTTCTCTGCGTGTGTAGCAAGGAAGTCTGCAGCGCCAACATAGAAATGTGTCCGATGTGCGAGAAGTGTGACTTCTGGAAGCTGTCCGACAGCTGCCTCTATGCCAAGGTAACTCGCAGAGGTTTTTATTTTAATTCTCATTGCGATGCCATTCATTGAGCAATGCTAAAAACATATTACGCAGAATGGAGTTTTGGAGTTTTGCCTATAAACAAAATATAATTTGTTCCATCGACCTATTGGATTTCTCGACCAATATTTCTCCAGCAGCATTTGTTTAAGCAAGCAAGCAAACTCTGAGCCGATTTAAACCTAGATCTCATTAGCAGGGTCAGTCTTATAAAACAAATATTTATTCCTATATGGAGATACAGGACAAATACTGCTGGGTAATTTGATCTGGAAAGCCAATAGTCTGATGGCTTCCACACATTGTATTTCGATGTGGAGGTAGGGAACTCTTTCAATTAGCGTGGTTGGCTACGTACGGTGCAGAAGAAGTTCAACATACTCCATTCTGCATATATTTGTTATTACCCATAACAGCGCAAAATCAATTTGTTCTGAGAACACGCAACATACATATTTACCCAGATGTTGGAACTTGGATGTGCATTGACTTCAAGGCTTGACAATCCAACAGGTTCCCATTGCAATACCTTCTGGAAGCATTGTCATGGAGAGGTGTCTTTGTTCTCATACGATGTTAAATTGACAACGTGTCTACCCTTTGTTTGGTTAAGTGCCCTGTAGCACACACTTGTGAAGATCGAGGGATTTTGCACAGCAGTGACACTACCATTACAGCTTAATAACATGTGAGCATTGTCCACACAATTCATTTATAACTTTATAAATTGTCAACAATCAGGTGCTTCGTCTGGTTCTACAAGTCACTTTAAATTATGTTTAAAATGCAGCCAAGGGAGATTGAATATTTGTTTTCTCGGTGTTTTCAATGGTTAACATGATGATGTTCTCCGTGCTGCGAACAACCAGTCCTTGACCCCTTGGTCATGGCAGTAAAAAGCATGGTCTTGTTTTCCAATCGATGATCCTCATCGTTTCCTTCCGAGTTACAACCCAAGCTGGGTCATGCACAGTGGTCATCTTTCACCTGCCGCGTTTGCTATATTCACGTCTCCTTTGGCTGATGGGATGATCAGGATTTATTTTTAAAAACATTTTTTTCAGTGATGAAGTGGAAAAAGAATGAGCATGAATGTAGTTATTTTTGTTTTTATTCATGATTGATACCAACAGAAAGTCACGTCATGTAACTAGATGTTTTATGCAATGAAATGTAATTTCCGAATACCCTTTTATTTCACAAATTTGTTGCAGGTAACAAATCTCTTTGACAATGCAGCAACAGTGTTCTTTGCCATTTTCATGGCAATCTGGGGTAAGTTGTACAACTTTGCATTGCATCTCTTAACGTTGAGCATATACAATACATTTTCAAGATAATCACACATTTTACATGAAATCAGTACAGTTTTTTAAAGTAGCAACTTGAATAATCTTCCTCTAATAATGATTGTCTTAGCGCTATTCGTATGTGCGGGTTTAAAGCCATGCAACAAGTATAAAACCAGTGAACAATTTATTCAGGTGGCAAAGTGGTCATTTAAAAATGTACATTGCCTTTTCAATGACTTTGCCGCAACTACAGAACTAAATATAACGGGTTCGAAACATGAATATTTCTTTTTTCAATGTTTTTGTCTTTAATCGTGAAAATAATTCACGCCGCATTATCATTGTCCATTCGTGCGCATCATATTTACAACTGTGCTGAGCTTGAGTTAGGTGCAAAGAAATAATTCATCGAGTCCTTTACCAGCCTTACAAATCTACTCTGACATGCGCCTGTGGTCGGCTCATTCCCGTCTTGTTATTGGGCTCATGGTACGCATCCACAGGCCCTTTGATGAACAAAATAAAATAAGGGGCATGAGAAAAAATAAGTACATTCATCAGGTAAACATTAAAAGTTTTAAGTACAGCCCTGCAATTATTTGCCTGTACTATCGCTGTCAGAAAGGCCTTCACTAAATGGCGCTTTAGAGAATCCCTTTATAGGGCATTTGACCTACTCTTCTACACTGGCCTGATGTCTTGGACAAATGAGAGTATTCCCACACTTTACACCATCACACGTGACCTGCCGACTACTGCGTTATACCCATATTTACCGCTGAGTGGAAAGAGGATTTAGTAAACGCGTGAATTGTTTTAACTGCCACACCGGGGTGATCGAATCGAACTGGCGACCTCTGGATTGCGAGTCCATAGTCCTAACCACGAGACCACAGCAGAGGGAAGCTCTTGAAGGCCTCTCTAGAATTCCCTCGAGGGAAGGCCCTTCCATCAGCAGTGGCACGAGCGAGCAAGCAACTGTCGGGTGGCACCATTACCTCTCACATGGATAAACACGTGAATAAATAACCCAATATTTAATGCGAGATAAAGTCGGGGGTAAAGCATGTTAAACATCTCATTCTCTGCTGTTGCGAGTCCATCTGTGGCAACCTGATCCCTTCTTCTGACGAGACCGGGCCTGGTTTTTCGTGAATTCACGTGGACACGCTGCCGGGCGGCGGCTGCAGGTTGCTCCCGTAGGATGGTGTCGTATTGTGGGAGTAGGCGGTCGGAGAGAAGTCGTAAAACCTTGGGTTCCGGTGCTCGTTGAAGTCGTCCAGCCGAAAAACTGTTACGGTTAAAAAACGAATAACATGGAATTGGTGAGATAAAGGGCAATCATTATAAGCTGTTCAGGTTTTTACAATTACATTTTTGATTTGTGTACCGTCTGACTGCAGCTGCATGTCAAGACGCCGTAGGAAATAGTGGGACACGAGCATCACAGGGATGGAAGGGATGCGCTTTTATTTAAAATAAAATGTGATATTGAAATCACTTCGTCGACGAGGCACAGAGAGGCATAGCTAGAGGAGAAAAGGAGGTTCCTGTAGCTTAACTTCGAAGAGAGGCAGGGAGCCGGCAGTACTGATGGATGGGGGGGAAATAATGGGGGAGGGAATTCCAGACCATGGGGAAAGCGGCATGATTAACTTCACTTTGAGCAGATATGTTCCTAAGAGATGCTTATTGGGACTGCTTGTACGTGGAAACGTGTGCGGATATTTAGGACAAAACTTGTGACCACAGGCAATATCGAATGGGGTGCCAAGAGAGGCAGCTGTAGAATTAATCAAGAACAATCATTAACACATGAAAGAAGGTCACGATCCGTATCCTATTTAAGTCAGCATAAAAAAAAATAGATGTAATTTATAACCATAATTTTTTTACGATGTTTTCCATGCCAAACCCTCACATCCCCTGGTTAAACAACCCATACTGACCAGAGTGGTGATGTATGGTCAACCAACCTCAATGACTGATACGACATGGGGACGACCTCAACTTGCAGTATATTGACCAACTTGGAATAGTATTATTATTGTTGGTGACATTCTATATTAATATTTTCCAAGAGGATCCTGCATCATTGGGATTTTTTGTGTGGAAATTACTCTTAGATGGGTGGTGTTGTATGATGCTCGTTCAGAATCTATAGGTTACAGTGCTAATTGCGAGGCTCCAAGAGAGAGACAGACTTCGATACCTTGGTATTATGTTAGTTCAGCACTGCTGCAGAAAAAGCACCTGGTCTTTATATTGAAAATATAACTTTACAATATCATCATCATCAGCTCTCCGATGCATTTTCCAGTTATGGGCACGTTGTTCTGCATCATGTCCAACCTTTTACTCCACGTGCCAGGGGCTTAGAAAATGAAGAGAATCTCCCAGCATGTGGAGCGCAAACATGAGACATCGTGCCGCACAACACACGGCACAACACTGCACTACCGCAAAAAACCTACGCAGTGGAACGAGGTCATCTTCGTTATTGTCAGTTCACCTCGATCTTTTTTTCTACTTTAAAGAAGCACGTTTGGCACGAGTGAGCCTCAGGCTTACCTACTTCCCCCGATTCATCGTACAGACGCTGGTGGTCAAACTGCACTGTCTTGATGTCCTTGCAGCACAGGCAGTAGATGGCAACGAGCAGCAGGATAAAAAAAGCAAAGATGCTCAAAATTGCTGCCACGACTGGCCAGATGGTCTTCTTATAATCCGATGCTGCAAAACACAGTGCTCGTATTACAACGAAGGCATTGGACATACACAATTTATTTTCGTATTGTACAATATATTTGCGCATTTTTTTTTTAGTTTTGCCCTGTGCCATTAGGCTGAAACGAGATGGATGTGAAAAAAATTTTTGGAGATAATATGAAGAAGAAAAAAACCCGTCAATTCAATCAAGGATCAGTTATTCCATTAGGGCTTAGTGCAGTGGCACGGTATTTATCTCACTGCATGATTACATCAATTGACCCTGATTTGTATTACAGGCCATGGCTACGATAATTGGCGAGTGATATCTGAACTAATCCTGACACCCCAAACTTTCCCCTTCCACAACCTCAAACAGCCTCCACGACTGTAACAGCATAAGTAGGATTCATTGAACAGTGGGTGGATAATGGACTGCAAATTATGAAAATTTTAATTAGCCGAGTTCACGTGCAATGTTGTGCATAGTTCCTCTAGGCAGCTGTGCTACTACACGTGCTCTGTGAGACTGGAAGTAAAGAATATTAACATGACACGAATTGGCTAGAACATTTCATTTGGTATAGGCGGCGTTTTGGCTGCTGCGGGATGTTTTACGAGCCACTTGCTTGCGCGCGGTGTGTGTTATGTTTGCTGGAGCAGTAGAACATGGCCTGTTACGTGTTTGAGTAATTGCACGTCATGGGAATTACGTCCAAAGATATCACGGCACTCCCATGGAAACCAGCCAGAACGCGTCCTGGCAACGTGGAGTTGCTAGGAGTCAGATGAATGGGGAAAAGAAAACCGAAATGGCTGGAGGCTTTTTGGTCACTGCGAAGCCATGGTCTTACAGAGTTTGTGAAGCCATATTTTATGGCCTTCCTCCCTGAACAATGAAGGCAAATTCACAAAATGCTGTGGTTTACTACAGATGTCTATTTAGATTGCATTTAGGCTTAAAAGTTCAAAGCAATATTCAATCTTTTTGAGTTTATGAAGATGAAAATAGAAAAAAAATATATAGAACCATGAAAATATATATTTTTTTATTAAAGTGGGTACACGCACTGGTTAGGCTTGCTGAGCGACAGGGACTTGTTTGCAGGGTTATCCAGCTTCATATGGGATTTGTTTATTTGCAAAATTGCCTGTCCCGGTAGTTTTTTTTTAATGTATAGCATTTGGATTAAGATAAGTGCACACAATTATCATGGAACATTATGGTTTGGGCCTGAATTCTCGGTATTGGTAGAATTCGATTTTGTTTGAATTGTCATGGCTTTTTTTATACGTGCGCTCAATGTATGTATAAAAGCAGATCCATGAAATAAAAATGAGAAAATGAGGCTGCAGCGATGCACTTAATCGAGAACTCTTTTTAGGTATTGTTCTACAAAACATTAACACTCAGCAATGAAACATTTTGACAGATCCAAATGCTGCAGTGACTATTTATATTCAATGCCTCGTAACCATCAGCGGGTGTTGCACACTCTCTTATCAGCTTCAGCACTTTGTGGGAGGAAAATTACTTGGTTGGGTGATGATGGGGCAGATATAATTTTGAAAATCCTTCACGAGATAGAGAAATATATAACTTGAAGGTGAAACTCGTTTTTTTTGTGGCTCAAAATGAAAAACTATTATTTTCAGATTTTTTTTTTCTAATTAATAGCATTGACTCGACTATATCTGTGCCTTTTCAACTTTCTCACCCTACTACAACATCATAAGAATGCACACGCCACTCAATTACAATTAATAATACATATTAGATCTGGGATAGTTCATTATATAGCATGTGATGGGGTAAAGTTTGGGTCCTCCCACCTCTTCCAAGACCTTTGGCCAGCATGGAAGAGGTGGTAAAATATACACTACAGAGGGTCTCTCTAAAGCTTTCTCTAGTGGAGGCCCTTCCACCACAGGTGGCATGACCAAGTAATTGCTGCACCTTTACTCTATTAGATATGCACCCCCTTGCGGTATGGCTTCTTGCAAACCACACCAATTCTCTTCTTGGTTCTTTCGGTAAAGTCACGTAGAAGGGAAATAATAAAATAATAAAAATAAAACATAATAAAATACAATTCTCACGACGTTTCGGCCACAACAACGCACGTTTCAGCCACAACGCAAGCAGCCGTCCGTTGTGGCCGAAACGTCGTGAGAATTATTTTATTATGTTTTATTTTTATTATTTTATTATTTCCCTTCCACGTGACTTTACCGAAAGAACCAAGAAGATGAATCCCTGCAGTCACGAAAGCTTTAAATCGAAACACACCAATTCTGCTTTGTTCACCGATGTGAACTGGTAGAAGTAAGGCGAAAGCAACAATCTGCAAACGAGTTGATGAAAGGGGCACCTACTAGGAGAGTTTGGCAGTGCGGAGCGAGCCGTGGACACGCTGCCCTGTGCCGCCACCGTCGTCGTCGACGGGCTTGGCTTGGGGCCGGAGGGCAGCGGAGAGGCGGTGGGTATCGTGCCGTAGGAATTCGTGCCATTTGGTGGCGCGCCCGAGGCCACGGTGCTGTTTGAGCCGCTCAGATTGGGCTGTAGAGTTGGCGCGCTGAGCGGCGTCGACTTTGAGGGCAGAGTAGTAGCTCTGCTCTGGTTGGTCCCCGCCGTGACAGCTGTGCCCACCGTGCCCGCCGCGATGGTGGCGTTCACACTGCCATTGGGGGCGGTGCCGAACGCAGGAGAGGTCACGGAGGTGTTGGAGGTCTGCGTCGAAGGTGCGGCGGTAACGTTGCTGAGCGCTGTGGCGTTGGCCGTGCTGTTTGGCAAGGGGGTCACGGAGGACGACTGGCATTTTCCTGATTCCGCAGTCAACAGCACCGCGAGGAACGTGACGAAGGCTCTTTCCGGAGCCATCGTAGATGTTTGGCAATTTATATATGTCCACAGAAGAGGATATATGGACGGACCTTTATCGAATCCTAAAAACAGGAAAAACAACATATTGTAAATTGCTGCTCATCTGCAAAAGCAAGCGTTTCACTCATTCCCTGCAAGTTACTTGTGTACCCTAAAAGATGAATAAGACTGAATATAGTGTAAAAGTTTTTTTTTGTTGGGTCATTTTGTACAATCATCTACGCCAACGTTTGACCATGCTACACGGTGTGGACTTGAACCCAGGATTTGACAGAAGTTCTGCCTTTTGCCCTATCACGCGGATCATTTACCTGGGCTGCCTGGCCACTCTGTTAGAAGCTGTGTTGAAATGGCCACTGTGTGGACATGTGTAAAATGACTCGTTGGTCGGGCCAGCCAACAGGGACTTCTGCACTGAGGGGGGCTTTGTTGCAGCACAGTGCGTGTGGACTACGTGGGCACAGAGAAATCCGTGTTTTTTTCCCTCTCTTCCCCCAACACCGGATGCAAGTGGAAGCCTTGTGAGAGTGCTTATCTGTTGCATCAGTAGTCCCCAGGGTGAGCATTAGCTTCACTACAGGCCAGGACAACCAATGACCAGCTCTCTCCGTAACTGCGCCGACCATGGCAACTGCTAACCACTACAGTTTGCCTCCACCCCCCTGTAATTCTCTGTAATGATGTTTATTTATTTTGTAGTACCTGTTCATGATACGATGCAGTGGAGTTGTCGAATTCTCTGTTCCTTCCATGGCAACTGCTCACCCACTAATAACCTCATCCTGTTCGTGCTTCCCCCAGGCTCCTCTCTAATGACGTCGCGTTCATTATTTTTTTTCTACCGAGTACCAGCCTCGTATTATGAACCAGTGGAACCGTGAACAATTCTCACAGAAAAAAAACTTTTTTTTATTCCGTTAAATTATATGCTGCTGCTGCTATTCAAGCGAAACCACGTAATGCAAGAAAATGGTAGTGTGCGCATATATTTGTTTACGCGCTAATGGTACACTGTGATCATTGCTTAGGTAACGCAAATTAAACTGCCACGGCAGCCGTAAACACAAACAGGGTACGATGGAAACCGCAGAAGGTGCCACATTAAATGTTTGGCGGTTAAAACAGATACGCAGCCAATTACATTTTGTGCAAAAGCTGTAGAAATGATTAAACCATATTCTCCGTTAATCACCCTTACATTGTCACGTTATATTTTACGTGGTTAATGTGTGCCATGGGAATATATGAACAAGAGGATAATAAACACACTCACAGGTTATCATGTGCTCTAACCTTGTTTTTCAGTATGGTAACTACTGACATTAATGCCCTTTTATTATTTTGGTCTTGCACAGATACCGTAATAAATCCAACATGAGAGTAGTGAAACATTTCTCTAACGTCTTTCAATCACAACACATTTTGACCACCACTCATGCAATGTTTTCACATTGTAAATTGAGCATCAGTGCATAAAGGTAATTTCTGATTGCATTCCTTGCAATTTAATTCACGAAACAATTTCACATAAAACACATCGTCTTAAATTGAAACGTTATTTTTTAATGTTGTAACATTAAATGTATCTTGGTTAATAAAACCAGCATGCACAAAAGTTACTTTCTGGATATAGCCAGCAGACAGAGCATACATACATTCACTACCATTGAAATTACCATCTTAATCTTGCATATAAAGATAATGCTGCGATTATTAAAATATTTGCTGTTCTCAACTGGCATTACATCAGTTGCAGGATATCGTATGCAGCGCCCATAATAACTAACTCGGCAAACACTGCAACGTCTAGAAGGTGGGTTTGTTTATTAAATATATTTACTTACTTATTTTCTATGCCATTAAAACTCGGGCTTACCTGGCTCGGTCGACGCGGTGAATAAACGAGCCTCTGTCTACGTGTAAAGAGCTCCAACAGGGGGGGGCAGATGTCCCCGCCGCTCATATTATCAGCTCGCCCGTGGCCCCACCCCAGCTGAAAGCCACTCCCTGCAGACGAAGCTCGCTCTCTCCCAGCCCATGTGCCCTGCGCGCCACCCCCACTCATTAGCGCCTGCTGTGGCACAGCAGTTGCATATTCAACGGCGCTCGCCCGTAATTTACCCCGCTGTCTGTTTTTTTTAGAAATGCGCACACCGTAGATTCGGGGTTTTTTTGTTGTTTCTGTCATATTTCTTAGCCCGAGCTATAATCTGTGAGCCGCGCAGCTGTGTCGTAACGCCTAAGCCAGCGGTCGGCAACCAAAACAAGATTGGCCATTTTTTTTATTCGGCCAAAAAAATATGTTTCAAGAGCCCTAATGCAATGTGAATACGAGACGGTCCTTAATCACATGGTGAACTGGACTTCCATGGTAAACTGGACTTCCATGG
This sequence comes from Lampetra planeri, assembly GCF_965212315.1. Taxonomy (NCBI): domain Eukaryota; kingdom Metazoa; phylum Chordata; class Hyperoartia; order Petromyzontiformes; family Petromyzontidae; genus Lampetra; species Lampetra planeri. The sequence continues at coordinate 8,785,414 of NC_136122.1, read as the reverse complement.
TAAACTGGACTTCCATGGTGAACTGGCCTCTCATGGTAAACTGGATTTCCATGTTAAACTGGACTCCCATGGTAAACTGGACTCACATGGTAAACTGGACTCCCATGGTAAACTGGTCTCCCATGGTAAACTGGATTTCCATGGTAAACTGGACTCCCATGGTCAACTGGCCTCCCATGGTAAACTGGACTTCCATGGTGAACTGGACTCCCATGGTGAACTGGACTCCCATGGTCAGGGGTTGGCAACCCCAATAACACAAATATTTGTTTTCGAATTTCCGGAGCCACACTGCAGGCCTTAAGGAGCCGCATGCAGTTCCGGAGCCGCAGGTTGCTGACCCCCGGGGTCAAAACCGTTCCCGTCTTGTTTGACTCTTGTTTGACTGCCAATGAAGCTGATATTCAGAAATGTGTAAGAGTCATTTGCTCATGCATTCCACTTTGGTCCTGGCTCAAAGTAGCACGCACTCAGCGTGCACCTTAGTGGGTTTCATTAATGATAATAGCGAATTAAAGCAATGGAAGAAACCTGACGTGTCTAAAAGAGGCGGCGCTGCATATACTTTGCAGGGTATGTTAATTGTAGCCTTTAACGCATTCTATCGATGGAATGGCCCGTGTCATGGGAATGTGGAATTAGCATCACACGTTCAGGGCCGCCGACGGAGGAGCTCCGACCCCCGTTGCTTGTTAGATGCGGCGGGCACTTCGGTTTTGACCTGCCATCTACAAACAGCTAAAATAAAGTAACAGTCCTTTACCGGCCGAAGTGCATTAAACAAAAGCTCTGAGGTGGCGCTTGAAGTTTGCTTAACACAACTTGACTCGCAGCATCAGCAGCAACATCAACAATTTACTTGTTCAAACGCAAAAGGAGGACAGAGTGCTCGGAGGGAGCACGAGTTAGTGGCATTGATGGCAGAAGGGAAGACACGAACTGTTTTAAACCATTCAACAGAAAGTGGAACCTCTTGGAAAATAGCCCTGAGATTAATTTAGGCATTCCTATGTAAAATATATGGTGCAATTAGTAGGAGTATGATTACGTGCAAGTGTCACTTGGTATGTATACCTGGCTGGCATTCACGTGACTTTTAATATATAATGTAATCAAAGATAATTAAAGTAATAATATACAGCTCTGTGTCAATCTTCGACTGGATGAAGGCCTCCTCGTACCGTGTCAGTTATGGGGGAATGTTTTCACCATACTTCACCACGCCTCTCAGTTTCTATTCTATTCTTGCGTAATGGCAATATGCTCAGGAGCAAAGTGCCAATGTGGAGGTCTGCTCGCCACGAGGGGGCTTCAGGAGATAGTTCGTGTGGTTTTGCTGGTCCTCCGTTGAAGGAGCACACGCTACGGTGGTTTACTGGAAGGTCCCATCGTGTGGGTTGTATGTCTACAGCGACATTGCGGTTTCTGCGCATCGCGTCGATTAGGTGTACAGTATGATGGCATCTGATGATTTTGGGCAACTTTCAGAAGCAGACCACGATGCAAAAAAATAGTGTCATAGGCAGCAGCAGCAGAGAGTTAAATATTTTCTGCAGCTCCATCCCGGACAGACTCCGGCTGAAATTAAGCCGACTTTTAACTCGCTGTCTACCAACAACTCGATCTTCCAGAGCATCAATTGTTCAATGCCAAGTGTTCATCCAGGGAGAGGTGCCCACATGGGAACGTGTCCGTGTTGTCGAAGAGAGAAAATAAGCCACAACGCCTGCGTAGAGGGAGGCACCGATGTGTGTTGTAAACGAACCCTCTTGTCGCACGTCAGAATAAATATGATCGCGTCAGGCACATGCCGTTCCAGCCCATCTCTGACATGAGATGAACAAATACAGTTATTTTAGCGCGTTGTCTGCAAATTTATTCTTGGCCAGAAACTCGTCGGTGCGTCTGTTTGCTCGCTCTCGTTTTTATGTGCGAAGAATAATACTCGGTTACTGCGATATCACGTGTCTTGAGCAAAGAGCCATGACGGTCGCGATCATGTCATTACTTTTAACGCCGACGACTATTTTTGATGATGATGATGACGACGACAACGGTGATGAGCATGTGTTGATGGGTGAACATTTCCTCTGCCCCTGAAGCCACCGTTTTCCTCGAGTTCTGGAAGAGGCGGAAATCGGAGCTTGCGTACGAGTGGGATCTCCTGGATTGGGAGGAAGAGGAGGTAACACACGGACACGCGGTCGCACCTCCTGTCACCAAGCGTGCCCCCCCTCCTGTCACCAAGCGTGCCCCCCCCCCATATGCACATCTAAAGACAGGGATAAATGGAACTATAGGCATTACTCGCTGCTATGGAAGAGCAGGCCAAACTATCCTCCAGAGTGTGGCTCCCTAGAGCTCTCTCTCGTCGAGGCCCTTCCGCCAGCAGTGGCGTGAGCAAGAAAATTGCAGGGCCGCACCTTTACCGCCGTGTATAGGAACGGCAACGAACATCAAGCAACGGCGTACATTGCACACAGATGCCACTGTCTAAGCCCTTTTTTTTCTTCTTGTAAGCTGCTAAGAATAAAGTGGTTGTTTATTGGAAGCTTCCAAAATCACGCTCGTACGCCGAGAGCCAGATGTGTCTTGTGATGCTCCGAACAGACGGGCACGTGCTACGGTTACAGCACAGGCGCAGTGCAAACAACGTAGATCAATGCATGCATCCAAGTAGAACGATGACCTCGGTGGGAATCGTGGCCAAGCCTTATTTACGTGATATCGATTAGGCTTCACTGCAGCGTGGGCGATACGCCGGACTTTCTATTCATAGTCACTTTCCAAAATACGTTACACGATGGAACACTTGTCCTGCCACTATCGTTCATGGCCCAGTTTGTTGTTATTATTTCCCAACGATAAATGCTATGACTTAGGGACCGGCTTCCTGATACAACACTGAGCGCAGGAAGTGGACCCTTTCACAGAATACAAAGACAAACACGCACACATACACGCGTATCAGCGTTACGGATAAGTAGGCCGACAATGCCCTACAGAGGGTCTCTTGGGAGCTCAATGTGGCGGAGGCCCTTCTGCCAAAAGTGTCAAGAGAAAGCTATTTCAGGGCTGCAAACTTTACCTTTCATCAACCTATCTAGAGACGGAAGTGACACAGCCAGTGTGGAAAGTTGTTCCCTGGGGTTTCATATTGGGTGGCCTAGGTCATGGGGCGAAAAGACACAATGCGGGAGTTTACGACGGCGTAGGCTTTTGCGGCTGTGCTGTTCCGCTCTCTCCGATGTGTTTTTTAGGGTTGTGCCGCGTGTTGTTGTTCAGTGACAACGCCGGAGTTCACGTCTGCTGCCCCGAGTCTTTGAGCTCGCTGCCTGGGTGTGGTCGTTTTTTGTCTTCTTGTTTGGCACTGCGTGCATGTAGGAGGAGATCCGGCCACAGTTCGAGGCTAAGTACTCACAGAAGGAACGTCTCAACGCCATCTCGGGGAAGCCGGAGCCATACCAGTCCTTTCACGACAAGTGCAGCAGACTGGTGGTTTCTGCCTCTGGCATCTTCCTCATGGTACGATATAATACAATGTGGATTGAGCATCATCGACGTCGTCATCAGCCAATATCAATCCACTTCTGGATGAAGGCCTCCCCCTCCCTCCCCCCCAAGCTGACGCCATCGTTCATGATCTTGCGATGTAGTATTGCGCCTCGCACCTGCACGCGAGCTAATTTCGTCGCTCCACCCACTCGGTGGATGGCCTCTGGGTTTCATCCCATTCCTTGGCCGCCACTCCCATCATTATTCTTGACCAACGGCACATCCGATTAACACGGTTGGTGACGTGCGGCGCGAACGAAGTTCAACATACATACGCACGTGATCCCTTTTAGCGTCGTGTCCTGCCCAAGCCCTACTTTGACTAACAGTCTGAATTATTGTACTAACTTGTGAATGTTCTCAAATCAATGTGTTCCCTCTCTGTTTCTTGCATGCATTTGTTTTGCATGCTTTATTCACGCAGTTTTAAATTTTTGTAAAAATGTATACGTGTTTGTGAACCGCATGTCATAGCAGGCAGTACGTGGTGCTTCAAAACTATGTTCTGAAGGCACATGTGCACTTCAGAAGAACCGTATACAGAAACAGTGAGCATATGTATTTTGAAGATCGCAGGGAAAGTCAGTTGCTATTGGCAGAGGAGAAGAGGAAGTTCTTGAGGCCGGACTTGAACATTGACAGGGAGTCAAAGGCATTGATGTCCGAGTGAAGGCAGTTCTAGATTCTGGGGATAACCGTGGATAAATCTGTGTATGTGTCTATGTTGAACTTCGCACCATATGTAGCCAACCGTGTTAATCGTAGGTGCGGGGTGGAAGGACATCAAACGAAACACATTTTGGAGAATTCACCCTCCTCACAATTCAAAGGCGATGACCTCGCAGGCCTGCCTCTTGCCACCTTCACTTGCGAGGTGTTCGGTTGAGCTCAGCAGCTCAAAGCAACAGGCCCGTGAGTTTACATCCCAGCCA